>NC_050570.1:4767151-5114651 GCF_013265735.2 Oncorhynchus mykiss | reverse complement strand
CCTCTACACTCTAACCAATAGGCTACCTGCCACCTCTACACTCTAACCACTAGGCAACCCTGCCACCTCTACACTCTAACCACTAGGCTCTACCTGCCACCTCTACACTCTAACCACTAGGCTACCTGCCACCTCTACACTCTAACCACTAGGCTACCTGCCACCTCTACACTCTAATCACTAGGCTACCTGCCACCTCTACACTCTAACCACTAGGCTACCTGCCACCTCTACACTCTAACCACTAGGCTACCTGCCACCTCTACACTCTAACCACTAGGCTACCTGCCACCTCTACACTCTAACCACTAGGCTACCTGCCACCTCTACACTCTAACCACTAGGCTACCTGCCACCTCTACACTCTAACCACTAGGCTACCTGCCACCTCTACACTCTAACCACTAGGCTACCTGCCACCTCTACACTCTAACCACTAGGCTACCTGCCACCTCTACACTCTAACCACTAGGCTACCTGCCACCTCTACACTCTAACCACTAGGCTACCTGCCACCTCTACACTCTAACCACTAGGCTACCTGCCACCTCTACACTCTAACCACTAGGCTACCTGCCACCTCTACACGCTAACCACTAGGCTACCTGCCACCTCTACACTCTAACCACTAGGCTACCTGCCACCTCTACACTCTAACCACTAGGCAACCCTGCCACCTCTACACTCTAACCACTAGGCTCTACCTGCCACCTCTACGCTCTAACCACTAGGCTCTACCTGCCACCTCTACGCTCTAACCACTAGGCTACCTGCCACCTCTACGCTCTAACCACTAGGCTACCTGCCACCTGCCACCTCTACACTCTAACCACTAGGCTACCTGCCACCTCTACACTCTAACCACTAGGCTACCTGCCACCTCTACACTCTAATCACTAGGCTACCTGCCACCTCTACACTCTAACCACTAGGCTACCTGCCACCTCTACACTCTAACCACTAGGCTACCTGCCACCTCTACACTCTAACCACTAGGCTACCTGCCACCTCTACACTCTAACCACTAGGCTACCTGCCACCTCTACACTCTAACCACCAGGCTACCTGCCACCTCTACACTCTAACCACTAGGCTACCTGCCACCTCTACACTCTAACCACTAGGCTACCTGCCACCTCTACACTCTAACCACTAGGCTACCTGCCACCTCTACACTCTAACCACTAGGCTACCTGCCACCTCTACACTCTAACCACCAGGCTACCTGCCACCTCTACACTCTAACCACTAGGCTACCTGCCACCTCTACACTCTAACCACTAGGCTACCTGCCACCTCTACACTCTAACCACTAGGCTACCTGCCACCTCTACACTCTAACCACTAGGCTACCTGCCACCTCTACACTCTAACCACTAGGCTACCTGCCACCTCTACACTCTAACCACTAGGCTACCTGCCACCTCTACACTCTAACCACTAGGCTACCTGCCACCTCTACACTCTAACCACTAGGCTACCTGCCACCTCTACACTCTAACCACCAGGCTACCTGTCTCCCCTACCCTCTAACCACTACCCTGCCACCTCTACCCTCTAACCACTAGGCTACCTGCCACCTCTACACTCTAACCACTAGGCTACCTGCCACCTCTACACTCTAACCACCAGGCTACCTGCCACCTCTACACTCTAACCACTAGGCTACCTGCCACCTCTACACTCTAACCACTAGGCTACCTGCCACCTCTACACTCTAACCACTAGGCTACCTGCCACCTCTACACTCTAACCACTAGGCTACCTGCCACCTCTACACTCTAACCACTAGGCTACCTGCCACCTCTACACTCTAACCACTAGGCTACCTGCCACCTCTACACTCTAACCACTAGGCTACCTGCCACCTCTACACTCTAACCACTAGGCTACCTGCCACCTCTACACTCTAACCACTAGGCTACCTGCCACCTCTACACTCTAACCACTAGGCTACCTGCCACCTCTACACTCTAACCACTAGGCTACCTGCCACCTCTACACTCTAACCACTAGGCTACCTGCCACCTCTACACTCTAACCACCAGGCTACCTGCCACCTCTACACTCTAACCACTAGGCTACCTGCCACCTCTACACTCTAACCACTAGACTACCTGCCACCTCTACACTCTAACCACTAGACTACCTGCCACCTCTACACTCTAACCACTAGGCTACCTGCCACCTCTACACTCTAACCACTAGGCTACCTGCCACCTCTACACTCTAACCACTAGACTACCTGCCACCTCTACACTCTAACCACTAGGCTACCTGCCACCTCTACACTCTAACCACCAGGCTACCTGTCTCCCCTACTGTATCGAATTTTTAAAAAATACAAATATTTTCCAGCTCCTGTGAATAGTTTGTTTTAGTCAGATTAATCAGTCTGTAATACACAATTGATCTATACAACCTGGCACGTTGGAGTGTAAAAATGTGTAAATGTTTGTTACAAACCAGAATGTTGAAGTTACATTTCAACTTATTCTACCGGTTGTCTGTGTGCTTTGTCCTTCAGCTGTTTGAAATTTGAGACAAAGTATGTAGAAATATGTTTGTATTTACGATCTTCTGACACATGCGATGTAAACGGTAGCACGATATGTAAACGGTAGCACGATATGTAAACGGTAGCACGATATGTAAACGGTAGCACGATATGTAAACGGTAGCACGATATGTAAACGGTAGCACGATATGTAAACGGTAGCACGATATGTAAACGGTAACACGATATGTAAACGGTAACACGATATGTAAACGGTAACACGATATGTAAACACTAGCACGATATGTAAACGGTAGCACGATATGTAAACGGTAGCACGATATGTAAACGGTAGCACGATATGTAAACGGTAACACGATATGTAAACGGTAGCACGATATGTAAACGGTAACACGATATGTAAACGATAGCACATTGTAACCCAACATTCAGCTGGCATTGGCAAACCTACCAGCTCTCTAGATAGTTGGGGAAACCATACCTTCCTGTGGATATTTTGTCTCAAATTTCGAGCAGCTGGAGGACAAACTGCATGGACAACCGCTAGAATAAGTTTAAATGTATTTCTTTTTTCCCTCAACATTCTGACTTGTGAGGAGCATTTACATACCTTAAGGGAACATTTGTGTATATAGTTTGTCCAATGCCAATAACTTCCCATTCATTTTTGTCCATTTCAGGGGGGAGTTCCCTTACACAGTTTTACACTCCCAATGTGTCAGGCTGTATATATATCAATGCATTGTTTATTGAAGCCTGATTTAATCAGACTGTGTTTTGAAAACCCTCTCTTTTCTTGTCTGTCAGTGCACCTGTCTGGCTGTATCAAGGAAGTGGCTAGCTTTGGGAACGTCAGCTGGAGGGCTGCACCTCATCCAGAGGGAAGGATGGAAGCAGAGGCTCATCCTCACACACAAGGTAGCGTATATAATGTTATCGTCTACTTCCTGGTAACATAATAAACGGATTGGCAGGATATACGACCTGTTTGTTGTTATCAGATAGATGTACTCTTGTTTTTAATAACATTGCACGAGCGATCCAGAACAGCACATCTCCTGTTTATGTAGCTTGAGGCAGCATGATGTACCAGTACACCCCCTGGACAGGACGCTAGTCTACCTCCTGTTTCTGTAGTGTGAGTCAGCTTGATGTACCAGTACACTCCCTGGACAGGACGCTAGTCTATCGCAGGGCCTTACCCTCAATCCGAGTGCCAGGTCCCATTTTTACGGTGTTTGGTTTGACTCGGCCAGGGATCAATAAGTGTCCTATTTCTTCTATCTCAGGAGGGATCTATCACTCAGGTGTCGTGTTGTCCACACGATGAAGACTTTATTGCTGTGGCAACAAGGTAAAAATGTTTTTAAAAATAACTCAAAGCATAGAAATTTATTTGAAGTTCACATGTTTACTCACTTCAGTGACTTCAACTTCTTCAATAAGTAAGTGTCAGGCTTTTTCAGTTTGCTTTTTTGTCTGTCTGCCTCCCAGTCTGCCTCTCTCTCTGTCTTTCTCTGTCTTTCTCTGCATGTTGTAGGTCAGGACCTGGTTGTAGCTAAACTAGGGGTAGATTTGGGATGAAAGGTTTTCTCTCTCTCTATGTCTCAGTCAGGGTCTGGTGGTGATCTGTCTGTCCTCTCTCAGTCAGGGTCTGGTGGTGATCTGTCTGTCCTCTCTCAGTCAGGGTCTGATGGTGATCTGTCTGTCCTCTCTCAGTCAGGGTCTGGTGGTAGTCTGTCTGTCATCTCTCAGTCAGGGTCTGGTGGTGATCTGTCTGTCATCTCTCAGTCAGGGTCTGGTGGTAGTCTGTCTGTCTGTCCTCTCTCAGTCAGGGCCTGGTGGTGATCTGTCTGTCCTCTCTCAGTCAGGGTCTGGTGGTAGTCTGTCTGTCTGTCTGTCCTCTCTCGGTCAGGGTCTGGTGGTAGTCTGTCTGTCTGTCCTCTCTCAGTCAGGGTCTGGTGGTAGTCTGTCTGTCATCTCTCAGTCAGGGTCTGGTGGTGATCTGTCTGTCATCTCTCAGTCAGGGTCTGGTGGTAGTCTGTCTGTCTGTCCTCTCTCGGTCAGGGTCTGGTGGTAGTCTGTCTGTCTGTCATCTCTCAGTCAGGGTCTGGTGGTAGTCTGTCTGTCATCTCTCAGTCAGGGTCTGGTGGTGATCTGTCTGTCATCTCTCAGTCAGGGTCTGGTGGTGATCTGTCTGTCCTCTCTCAGTCAGGGTCTGGTGGTGATTTGCCTGTCTGTCTGTCTGCCTGCCTGTCTGTCTGCCTGCCTGTCTGCCTGTCTGCCTGCCTGCCTGCCTGCCTGCCTGCCTGTCTGCCTGTCTGTCTGCCTGTCTCTGTCTGTCTGTCTGTCTGTCTGTCCTTTCTCAGTCAGGGCCTGGTGGTGATTTGTCTGTCCTCTCTCAGTCAGGGCCTGGTGGTGATTTGTCTGCCTGCCTGTCTGCCTGCCTGTCTGCCTGTCTGCCTGTCTGTCTGCCTGTCTGTCTGTCTGTCTGTCTGTCTGTCTGTCTGTCCTTTCTCAGTCAGGGCCTGGTGGTGATTTGTCTGTCCTCTCTCAGTCAGGGCCTGGTGGTGATTTGTCTGTCTGCCTGTCTGTCTGTCTTCCTTCTCTCAATCAGGGCCTGGTGGTGATTTGTCCGTCCTCTCTCAGTCAGGGCCTGGTGGTGATTTGTCCGTCCTCTTTCAGTCAGGGTCTGGTGGTGATGTGTCTGTCTGTCTGTCTGTCTGTCTGTCTGTCTGTCTGTCTGTCTGTCTGTCTGTCTGTCTGTCTGTCTGTCTGTCTGTCTGTCTGTCTGTCTGTCCTCTCTCAGTCAGGGCCTGGTGGTGATTTGTCTGCCCTCTCTGTCAGGGCCTGGTGGTGATTTGTCCGTCCTCTTTCAGTCAGGGTCTGGTGGTGATGTGTCTGTCTGTCTGTCTGTCTGTCTGTCTGTCTGTCTGTCTGTCTGTCTGTCTGTCTGTCTGTCTGTCTGTCTGTCTGTCTGTCTGTCTGTCTGTCTGTCCTCTCTCAGTCAGGGCCTGGTGGTGATTTGTCTGCCCTCTCTGTCAGGGCCTGGTGGATATTTGTCTGTCTGTCTGTCTGTCTGTCTGCCCTCTCTCAGTCAGGGCCTGGTGGTGATTTGTCTGTCTGTCTGTCTGTCTGTCCTCTCTCAGTCAGGGCCTGGTGGTGATCTGTCTGTCTGTCCTCTCTCAGTCAGGGCCTGGTGGTAGTGTGGGAGCTTCAACTTGAGCGTCGTGGCAGACCAGAGAGGGTCAGTGTTTCCTGGGAACACCGTGGCCAGACGCTCACCTCTCTCTGCTGGGACACCGCAGCCCTCAGGGTGTTTGCTGGGGATAAGGGGGGCAAGGTGTCCTTCCTCCGCGCTGGATCCTCCAAACTCGGAAAGGTAGTGGGAAACTAACCGTTGAGTTTTATTTTGGGGAGGTGAAAGATATATTAGCCTGGTCCCATCTCTATTTGTGCTGTCATGCCGACTCCTATGGTCTTTGTCATGCCAAATGTCTGGCGTGAGAACACTGGTAATGGTTGGCTGTTCAGCAAATCTGGCACCAAGCTCGGAATAGCTGAATTGATTATCAGGTATAGTTTTTTTTTCTTCCCCTTCCCCATACCGTGGATCTATTACAATCTCCATCTCACGTATCCTGTCTAGTCACATGATCCTTTGTTCTGTGTTGTCCAGGGCTCAGCGTTTGTGATCTTCCCCGTCCAGACCATCACTACTGTGGATTCCAGAGTGGTTCAGCTGGGTTATCTGGACGGACGACTGCTTGTGTCCTCTCTCAGCCGCTGCTACCTCTGTGACACGGAGAGGTGAGTGTGGGGACATAACTGGGGGGCAGTAGGCCGCCCAGATGTTACAGAAGTGTCGTGGAAGCATAGAAGAAGATATTTTTTAATATTATATATTTAACATTTAAAAAAAAATATATATATATATAACATTTTAATATTAGTGAGTAATATTATCTGGTCTATAAGGTTAAAGGTACCACCCAGCTCCTCCTCTCGCGATCCACAGAGAGAAGTTCTGGCGTGTCGGTAACAAGGAGCGGGACGGAGAATACGGAGCGTGTTTCTTCCCTCTGAGCCGCGGCGTGATCGTTGGCCAACAACCTCCTCCTCTGCTGTACTGTGCCAGGCCTGGGTCTAGAGTCTGGGAGGCCAGCTTCAGTGGAGATGTCCTCAGCACGCACCAGTTTAAACAGCTGCTGGCCGTACCACCTGCACCTCTCATCAGCTACAGGTGTGTGTGAAGGCAGTGGCCTTCAGGAAGTGTTCATACCCTTTTTTGACTTATTCTACATTTTGTTGTGTTACAGCCTGAATTCAACATGGATTGAATAGTTTAAAAAATATTTTTTTTTTTACCCATCGACACACACTACCACATAATGACAAAGTGAAAACATGTATTTTGTTTTATTATTTATTGAAAATGAAATCCAGATATCTAATTTACAGAAGTATTCACACCCCTGAGTCAATAATACTTCATAGAAGCACCATTTTGGTGGCTATTTACAGCTGTGAGTCTTTCTGGATTCTGAAGTCAAAGAGTTTTCCACACTCCAAGATAGGCACTTCATTCATTTTTTTTTAATTCATCAAGTTGGTTGTTGATCGTTGCTAGGCAGCCATTTTCAAGTCTTGCCATAGATTTTCAAGACAATTTTTTTTTAAAGTCCAAAACTGTAACTAGGCCACTCAGAAACATTCAATGTCGTCTTGGTAAGCAACTCCGCTTTTTTTTACCCATCTACCAATAGGTTCCCTTCTTTGCGAGGCATTGGAAAACCTCCCTGGGCTTTGTGATTGAATCTGTGTTTGAAATTCACTGCTCGACTGAGGGACCTTAGAGATAATTGTATGTGTGGGGTACAGAGATAAGGCAGTCATTCAAAATATTATGTTAAACACTATTATTGCACACAGAGTGAGTCCATGCAACTTATTATGAGACTTGTTCAGCACATTTCTTCTCCTGAACTTATTCAGGCTCTTCGCCATAACAAAGGGGTTGGATACTTATTGACTCTAGACATTTCTTAAAACATAATTCCACTTTGACATTATTAGGGTATTGTGTGTAGATCAGTGACCCAAAAATATATTTTTAAAAATTTGGGCTGTAACGTGTGTGTGTGTGTGTGTGTGTGTGTGTGTGTGTGTGTGTGTGTGTGTGTGTAAACTTCTAGGTCCTAGAATCTAGGGGGATTCACTCTGTACATTGTAAGCTAATATATACAGTACCAGTTTTTTTTTTAAATGTAATATCCTCTACATCGTATAATAGTTCTGAAGACTTCAAAACTATGAAATGACAAAGAGAATCATGTAGTAACAAAAATAGTGTGAAACAAATCAAAATATATTTGAGATTCTTCAAGTAGCCACCTTTTGCCTTGACAGCTTTGCAAACTCTTGGAATTCTCTCAACCAGCTTCATGAGGTAGTTACCTGGAATGCATTTCAATTAACAGTTAAAAATTATTTGACCAAGATGGAGGGTGATGGAGTGCTGCATCAGATGCCCTGGCCTCCACAATCCCCCGACCTCAACCCAATTGAGATGGTTTGGGATGAGTCGGACCGCAGAGTGAAGGAAAAGCAGCCAACAAGTGCTCAGCATATGTGGGAACTCCTTCAAGACTGTAGGAAAAGCGTTACAGGTGATGCTGGTTGAGAGAATGCCAAGAGTGTGCAAAGGTAAAGGGTGGCTATTTGAAGAATCTCAAATATATATAACACTTTTTTGGTTACTATGTGTTATTTCATAGTTTTGATGTCTTCACTATTATTCTACAATGTAGAAAATAGTAAAAAAAAAAAAGAAAGAAAAATCCTTGAATGAGTTGGTGTTCTATAACTTTTGGCCAAATAGCTAGCATTTCGGTAGCACGACTGGGTAAGATGCTTCAGGAGGGCGGTCGCGTGTTTACGAGGCAGAGGTCCTGGGTTCGAGCCTCTGTATGAGCAGAAGGAAGCTGTACTCACTTTAAGCCGCGTGACGTCCTTTACACTAATACTGTTTGTTTGTTGTTGTTGTTTATCTGCAGAAGTGAGCCCCATTACAACCGAGCCCAGAAGAGTTCCCAGTCCATAGCCTTCCCCAGACTGTTATACTTTGGGGATCAGAACCTGCTGACGTGGACAGACTCGGCTATCTATGTCTTCACTCCTCAGAGTGGCCAGGTACTGCTGTGGACCGAGGTCAAAGGTTAGTAGCAGTAGCTTTTAGGTAGTAGTTCAGCGTTCTCCAGTAACAACAAACTAACTACACTGAACAAAAAATATAAACGCAACATGTAAAGTGTTGTTCCCATGTTTCATGAGCTGAAATAAAAGATCCCAGAAATGTTCTATACACACAAACAATCTTATTTCTCTCCCAAATGTTGTGCACAATTTTGCTTTCATCTCTTAGTGAGCATTTGTCCTTTGCCCAGATAGGTGTGGCATATCAAGAAGCTGATTAAACAGCATGATCACAGGTGCACCTTGTGCTGGGGATAATAAATTACCACTTTAAAATGTGTAGTTTTGTCACACAAGACAATGCCACAGTTTTGAGGGAGCGTGTAATTGGCATGTTGACTGTAGGAATGTCCACTGCTTCTTCACCTTGTGGGATCGTCGGGGGAGGAGTCTCTGTCTCATCCATTCCTCTGTCACCTGACACGTGACCGACCACCTGTTCACCTTCACTGTCAGTCATCCTACCTGTCCAGCTACCCACACAGATTCCACTAATCTTTCAATGTGTAATGGGTATTTCTGTCTGTAATAAAGCCCCATTGTGGTGAAAAACTCATTCTGATTGGCTGGGCACCCCTGCAAAGTCATGTGAAATCCATAGTTTAGAAATTGTTGCATGTTGCGTTTTTTTATAATTTTGTTCAGTGTAGATGTTGTATTTGAGTGTACATTTCAGATCTGTGACTATTTATGTCTCCTAGATGTTTCTAGATGTTTCTCCACTACCCTTCAGGTTAAAAAGCCCCAAAAAGATGAATTTAATGTTCTGAAAAGAAAATGGACACTCAATAATTTTTCTTATTATTATTTTTTTCTTCTCCAGACGTGGTTGAGATAGCGGTGTACCGCAACGAGCTGTTCTGTCTCCGTGGCGACGGCCGCATGTCCCACCTCTCGCTGTTGTCTGTGGAGCGGTGTGTCGACAGGTTGCTACGCAGGGAGGCGTGGTCTCTAGCGGCCACGGTCTGCGTGATGTTTCAACATGCGATCGCCCCCAGCAAGGTGAGACTCGTATTACTGCAGGTTTTTCACCCCAAACCCTGTCCCTCAAAGTACTCTAAGGGCGTTTTGAGCTGTAGTTTGTTACGTTGTATTTTTTTTCTTCTCATTTGGTTCAGTTGGGTTTCACAATGCCAAATGTCAAACTAACTAAAAGTTCCTAAACAAAACCACATATCCAAGCAAGCACTTCTTCATTGAACAAAAATAGCCACTCTCAGGACCGGCCCGCCCAGTAGGCAGAATTAGGCCTTGGTCTACCCCATTCATAGACTCTAACTTCTTTAGCACCTATTGACGATAGTATCTTCCTTACAGAGGGTTTTTGTTAAGAGCCCCGACACTCGGTCTGAAACGTTGACACGCATCGCTAGCGGTCGTGTTTTGGAAACAGGGACTATATCTTTCACATCAGCCAGGAAGTAATACAAATTAAAGGTTAAATTGATACACATCTGAGGGTTTGTGTTTCCCACACGGCCATATCTTCAAGTTATAGTGTTTACTGACAGACGGAAGACAGAGGAGAACACCTGGGATAATTATCTAATCTAACGTCCTCTGAACACCTGGGATAATTATCTAATCTAACGTCCTCTGAACACCTGGGATAATGATCTAATCTAACGTCCTCTGAACACCTGGGATAATTATCTAATCTAACGTCCTCTGAACACCTGGGATAATGATCTAATCTAACGTCCTCTGAACACCTGGGATAATGATCTAATCTAACATCCTCTGAACACCTGGGATAATTATCTAATCTAACGTCCTCTGAACACCTGGGATAATGATCTAATCTAACGTCCGCTGAACACCTGGGATAATGATCTAATCTAACGTCCTCTGAACACCTGGGATAATTATCTAATCTAACGTCCTCTGAACACCTGGGATAATTATCTAATCTAACGTCCTCTGAACACCTGGGATAATTATCTAATCTAACGTCCTCTGAACACCTGGGATAATTATCTAATCTAACGTCCTCTGAACACCTGGGATAATTATCTAATCTAACGTCCTCTGAACACCTGGGATAATTATCTAATCTAACGTCCTCTGAACACCTGGGATAATTATCTAATCTAACGTCCTCTGAACACCTGGGATAATTATCTAATCTAACGTCCTCTGAACACCTGGGATAATGATCTAATCTAACGTCCGCTGAACACTTGGGATAATGATCTAATCTAACGTCCTCTGAACACCTGGGATAATTATCTAATCTAACGTCCTCTGAACACTTGGGATAATGATCTAATCTAATGTCCTCTGAACACCTGGGATAATGATCTAATCTAACGTCCTCTGAACACCCTTGTGTGAATTTAACTCAGGAAGTGTAGTGGAAGTGTAGTTTAGTAGGATGGAGGCTCCATAGCTGTATGGGTCTGTAGCTACTACAGTGTCGTTTAGGAGGATGGAGGCTGTATGGGTCTGTAGCTACTACAGTGTAGTTTAGTAGGATGGAGGCTGTATGGGTCTGTAACTGCTACAGTTTAGTTTAGTACGATGGAGGCATCTGTAACTGCTACAGTGTAGTTTAGTAGGATGGAGGCATCTGTAACTGCTACAGTGTAGTTTAGTAGGATGGAGGCATCTGTAACTGCTACAGTGTAGTTTAGTAGGATGGAGGCGTCTGTAACTGCTACAGTGTAGTTTAGTAGGATGGAGGCTGTATGGGTCTGTAACTGCTACAGTGTAGTTTAGTAGGATGGAGGCTGTATGGGTCTGTAACTGCTACAGTGTAGTTTAGGAGGATGGAGGCTGTATGGGTATGTAACTACTACAGTGTAGTTTAGGAGGATGGAGGCTGTATGGGTATGTAACTACTACAGTATAGTTTAGTAGGATGGAGGCATCTGTAACTGCTACAGTGTAGTTTAGTAGGATGGAGGCTGTATGGATCTGTAACTACTACAGTGTAGTTTAGTAGCATGGAGGCTGTATGGGTCTGTAACTACTACAGTATAGTTTAGTAGGATGGAGGCTGTATGGATCTGTAACTGCTACAGTGTAGTTTAGTAGGATGGAGGCTGTATGGATCTGTAACTACTACAGTGTAGTTTAGTAGGATGGAGGCATCTGTAACTGCTACAGTGTAGTTTAGTAGGATGGAGGCTGTATGGATCTGTAGTTTTACTGATGAAAAAGACATTACAATTTACATACATTACATATTAATGTTTTTAAATGTATCTATCAGTTCCACATACATGTCAGTACACACACTCAACCAGTAGGTCACATGTCAGTACACACACTCAACCAGTAGGTCACATGTCAGTACACACACTCAACCAGTAGGTCACATGTCAGTACACACACTCAACCAGTAGGTCACATGTCAGTACACACACTCAACCAGTAGGTCACATGTCAGTACACACACTCAACCAGTAGGTCACATGTCAGTACACACACTCAACCAGTAGGTCACATGTCAGTACACACACTCAACCAGTAGGTCACATGTCAGTACACACACTCAACCAGTAGGTCACATGTCAGTACACACACTCAACCAGTAGGTCACATGTCAGTACACACACTCAACCAGTAGGTCACATGTCAGTACACACACTCAACCAGTAGGTCACATGTTAGTACACACACTCAACCAGTAGGTCACATGTCAGTACATACACACACACAACCAGTCGGTCACATGTCAGTACATACACTCAACCAGTAGGTCACATGTCAGTACATACACACAACCAGTAGGTCACATGTCAGTTCATACACTCAACCAGTAGGTCACATGTCAGTTCATACACTCAACCAGTAGGTCACATGTCAGTTCATACACTCAACCAGTAGGTCACATGTCAGTTCATACACTCAACCAGTAGGTCACATGTCAGTACACTCAACCAGTAGGTCACATGTCAGTACACACACTCAACCAGTAGGTCACATGTCAGTACATACACTCAACCAGTAGGTCACATGTCAGTACATACACACAACCAGTAGGTCACATGTCAGTTCATACACTCAACCAGTAGGTCACATGTCAGTTCATACACTCAACCAGTAGGTCACATGTCAGTACACTCAACCAGTAGGTCACATGTCAGTACACTCAACCAGTAGGTCACATGTCAGTACACTCAACCAGTAGGTCACATGTCAGTACACTCAACCAGTCGGTCACATGTCAGTACACTCAACCAGTCGGTCACATGTCAGTACACACACTCAACCAGTAGGTCACATGTCAGTTCATACACTCAACCAGTAGGTCACATGTCAGTTCATACACTCAACCAGTAGGTCACATGTCAGTACACTCAACCAGTAGGTCACATGTCAGTACACTCAACCAGTAGGTCACATGTCAGTACACTCAACCAGTAGGTCACATGTCAGTACACTCAACCAGTCGGTCACATGTCAGTACACTCAACCAGTAGGTCACATGTCAGTACACTCAACCAGTCGGTCACATGTCAGTACACTCAACCAGTAGGTCACATGTCAGTACACTCAACCAGTCGGTCACATGTCAGTACACTCAACCAGTAGGTCACATGTCAGTACACTCAACCAGTCGGTCACATGTCAGTACACTCAACCAGTAGGTCACATGTCAGTACACTCAACCAGTCGGTCACATGTCAGTACACTCAACCAGTAGGTCACATGTCAGTACACTCAACCAGTAGGTCACATGTCAGTACACTCAACCAGTAGGTCACATGTCAGTACACTCAACCAGTAGGTCACATGTCAGTACACTCAACCAGTCGGTCACATGTCAGTACACTCAACCAGTAGGTCACATGTCAGTACACTCAACCAGTCGGTCACATGTCAGTACACTCAACCAGTCGGTCACATGTCAGTACACTCAACCAGTAGGTCACATGTCAGTCTACACACACAACCAGTAGGTCACATGTCAGTACACTCAACCAGTAGGTCACATGTCAGTACACTCAACCAGTAGGTCACATGTCAGTACACTCAACCAGTAGGTCACATGTCAGTCTACACACACAACCAGTAGGTCACATGTCAGTACACACACACAACCAGTAGGTCACATGAGGGAGAGCCGTTGTGCCGTGAGGTGTTGCTTTATTTGTTGTTTGAAACCAGGTTTGCTGTTCACTTTATAAGATGGAAGGGAGTTCCGTGCACTCATGTCTCTGTATAATACTGTACTTTTCCTTGAATTTGTTCTGGACCTGGGAACTGTGAAAAGACCCCTGGTGGCATATCTGGTGGGGTACGTGTGTGTGTCAGAGCTGTGTGTAAGTTGACTATAGAAACTATTTGGATTTTCAACACATTAATGTTTCTTATAAAAACAAGAAGTGACGAAGTCAGTCTCTCCTCAACTCTTACCCAAGAGAGACTGGCATGAATAGTATTAATATCAGCTCTTTGATTACAATGAAGAGCAAAACGTGCAGCTCTGTTCTGGGCCAGCTGCAGCTTAGCTAGGTCTTTCTTTGCAGCACTTGACCACATGACTGGACAATAATTAAGATAAAACTAGAGCTAATTAAGATAAAACTAGAGCCTGCATGACTTGCTTTGTGGAGTGTGGTGTCAAAAAAGCAGAGCATCTCTTTATTACAGACAGACCTCTCCCCATCTCTTTATTACAGACAGACCTCTCCCCATCTCTTTATTACAGACAGACCTCTCCCCTTCTCTCTATTACAGACAGACCTCTCCCCATCTCTTTATTACAGACAGACCTCTCCCCTTCTCTCTATTACAGACAGACCTCTCCCCATCTCTATATTACAGACAGACCTCTCCCCATCTCTTTATTACAGACAGACCTCTCCCCATCTCTATATTACAGACAGACCTCTCCCCATCTCTTTATTACAGACAGACCTCTCCCCTTCTCTCTATTACAGACAGACCTCTCCCCATCTCTTTATTACAGACAGACCTCTCCCCATCTCTATATTACAGACAGACCTCTCCCCATCTCTATATTACAGACAGACCTCTCCCCATCTCTATATTACAGGACAGACCTCTCCCCGTCTTTACAACCATTGAATCTATATGTTTTGACCATGACAGTTTACAATCTAAGTTTACGCCAAGTAATTTAGTTTCCTCAACTTGTTCAACAGCCACACCATTCATTACCAGATTCAGCTGAGCTCTAGAACTTAGGGAATGATTTGAATATCCTCAGCGCTCATCTGTTTACCGTTCCCAGGCCAGGAAGTCGATTCCCATCGACCGACTGGATCACCTGAGGTCACAGCTCAGTGTGACCACCCACCTGGATCTGATTGGCCAGCTGGAGGAAGTGGTCGCCAAGCTGGAGCCTCTAGACTCCGCCTCCAGCAGTCGCAGGAGCAGCATCTCCTCTCATGTGAGTCTGCCTGGAGGTCCTGTTTGTCCCTATCAGGACCCAGTAGTTCTGAACTATTAAAGGTAGTTGAAGAGATGTTCTATTGGTATCTCACGATTTACATTATGTTCAGTGTATCTTAATTTGTATAGTGTCTACATGAAGACATTTTTATAACCCATACACAACACAGCAGGGTAGCCTAGTGGTTAGAGAGTTGGACTAGTAACTGAAAGGTTGCAAGTTCAAATCCCCGAGCTGACAAGGTACAAATCTGTCGTTCTGCCCCTGAACAGGCAGTTAACCCACTGTTCCTAGGCCGTCATTGAAAATAAGAATTTGTTCTTAACTGACTTGCCTAGTTAAATAAAGGTAAAATAAAATAAATAAAACATGCAGGTCCTGTTTGTCCCTATCAGGACCCAGTAGTTCTGAACTATTAAAGCATGCATGCATAACAAGCAGTGCCTTTATGTCCTCCTTATGAATGTGTAATGAAGTCTTTGTTGGTACCCTCAATCTATTCTTTATTCAGGAGAGCTTCAACGTCCTGGACTGTGGCATCTACCGTGTCATTAGCCGGCGAGGCAGCCAATCAGACGAGGAGACCAGCTCCCTGGTCAGCCAATCGATGCTTGAGGAGGAGCGGCTGAAGGAGTTTAGCTTTGTTCAGGAGGAGGAGGAGCAGCAGGGGGCGGAGCATGGTAAGAGACTGGTGAAGGTTCTGTTGAATAACCCACCAATACCAGCCCTGAGGAAGTTCTCTGACCAAACTGGGGGAGGGAGATAACAATGTTTTGTAGCATTACGGTGGCGCGATTTCATTTTGTACGGGGAAGTCAAATGTGAAAGAAACTACTGTATAATAAACCCCTAATAGCATTATGGATCAGACCCTTTTTTTTCAATGTCAGACTAAAATGACAAACCCAAACCCTAACTTCCGGTAGCTCAGAAAACTGACGCAAAGGAGATGCGTGTTCTAGATACTATTTGAAAGGAATCACTTTGAAGTTTGTGGAAATGTGTAATTAATGTAGGAGAATATAACACAATAGATCTGGTAAAAGATACAAACGCCTCCAGCAACACATAAAACATCACATAAAACTATGACAAATGCTTTCAACTAGTGGGATAATGGGCGAGGTGAGTGGTGTTGCCGTGTGATAAGCAGTGTCCACTTTGTCAAAGACAGGGGCGTTTTTAAATATGTTGCTTGTCCATTCCCAGCATGCCTCTCTCCATGGTGCTGTTGGAGAGGCTCGACGTAGCAGATATAAGCCTATGGTAGGAAGAATATAACACCATTTAGTTCTGGTAAAATATAATACAAACAAATTGAAACTGTAGAACCCAGTTCCGACCAAAAATGAATTTTATCAAACAAACTAAGCTATATTTTATCTCCGGATGACAAATCAGAGCAAGATTACTGAATTGTAAGTACATTATTTACCTTCAGAGAGGAATGTATCAAACCCAGTTGCCGTGATATAAGTGTCTTGTTGTTGTGCCCTCTCCTCAAACAATAGCATGGTCTTTTTTCTTACTGTAATAGCTACTGTAAATAGAACACTGGCAGTTAGATTTACAATAATTTAAGCTTTCTGTCCATAGAAGTCTTTCCTAGAAAGTTGGCTGTTGTTTACAACGTCATTCTAGTCACATGATCGGATATTGAACAACAACTGTCCCGGTTTAGGGACACCGATCCAGTAGTATCATCCTCTACACATTTACCACATCAGTTTTTTTTGGTGTTTACTGTCATCTTATTTATATTTTTTGGGCAGTGTTTTTTTTCTCCTTTTTTTTTCTCACTTTTTACAGCATCGTCTGCTTGCATTCTCTCATCCTCCCTCCCTCCCTCTCCTCTCATCCTCCATCTCTCCCTCCATCCCTTCTTCCTCCAGATCCCCAGAGCGGTGGTGGTTTGGAGGTTACTGAACCCAGCGGTAACCACCAGTTCCACCTCCCCCTGTCATTCCGCCCCAAACACTCCCGCATCGCCCTGCAGGCCGTCAGAGACAGGTGATACATCCATCTACAGAGCCTAAAGAATCCTCTGTGACGTGATACTTTTATCAGTCCAATGCTATGGTATATTCCTTTAACTTAGCCTTTAATTAACCACGATGAAAATCCTTAGAGGTTAAAAACCAACTTATGAATCACCTACTGATAGCCTACACGTTCTTGATTAGGTGACATGTATCATTCTTTGTGTGGAAATCTTGTGGTGGCTAGTAATGAACACAATATAGATATCTCGAGTTAGTCCTTTGTGAAAATAAGTTCTTTACTAACAGGTTGTATGTAGACTGAAAGAGAAGTGAAAGTCGTCATTTTTAAATAACTTTGCTTCAAGGTGAAACCAATGAAAATGCAGATGTTCACTCTGATAGGTGGAAAAGGGAAGTAACCCTAACAACCACATGAAATAACAGGTTTTTTTTCCCCAAGACTTACATTCATTGCCTTTCGTCTACAGATGCATTCGGTACGTTTCACTTCACAGACGATTCAATTCAGATTCCACATTATTACGCTGTTTGTATTGTGTTGAGCGTTACTCTGGTCTTAGTGTCTGTAGTGTTGACCGTTACTCTGGTCTTAGTGTCTTTAGTGTTGACCGTTACTCTTGTCTTAGTGTCTGTAGTGTTGACCGTTACTCTTGTCTTAGTGTCTTTAGTGTTGACCGTTACTCTTGTCTTAGTGTCTGTAGTGTTGACCGTTACTCTGGTCTTCGTGTCTGTAGTTACTCTGGTCTTAGTGTCTGTAGTGTTGACCGTTACTCTGGTCTTAGTGTCTGTAGTGTTGACCGTTACTCTTGTCTTAGTGTCTGTAGTGTTGACCGTTACTCTGGTCTTCGTGTCTGTAGTTACGACCGTTACTCTGGTCTTAGTGTCTGTAGTGTTGACCGTTACTCTGGTCTTAGTGTCTGTAGTGTTGACCGTTACTCTGGTGTTCGTGTCTGTAGTTACGACCGTTACTCTGGTCTTAGTGTCTGTAGTGTTGACCGTTACTCTGGTCTTAGTGTCTGTAGTTACGACCGTTACTCTGGTCTTAGTGTCTGTAGTGTTGACCGTTACTCTGGTCTTAGTGTCTGTAGTGTTGACCGTTACTCTGGTCTTAGTGTCTGTAGTGTTGACCGTTACTCTGGTCTTAGTGTCTGTAGTGTTGACCGTTACTCTGGTCTTAGTGTCTGTAGTGTTGACCGTTACTCTGGTGTTCGTGTCTGTAGTTACGACCGTTACTCTGGTCTTAGTGTCTGTAGTGTTGACCGTTACTCTGGTCTTAGTGTCTGTAGTTACGACCGTTACTCTGGTCTTAGTGTCTGTAGTGTTGACCGTTACTCTGGTCTTAGTGTCTGTAGTGTTGACCGTTACTCTGGTCTTAGTGTCTGTAGTGTTGACCGTTACTCTGGTCTTAGTGTCTGTAGTGTTGACCGTTACTCTGGTCTTAGTGTCTGTAGTGTTGACCGTTACTCTGGTCTTAGTGTCTAGTTACATGTGACTGAGGTGGTGTTGACCGTTACTCTGGTCTTATTGTCTGTAGTTACATGTGACTGAGGTGGTGTTGACCGTTACTCTGGTCTTCGTGTCTGTAGTGTTGACCGTTACGCTGGTCTTCGTGTCTGTAGTTACGACCGTTACTCTGGTCTTAGTGTCTGTAGTGTCGACCGTTACTCTGGTCTTAGTGTCTGTAGTGTTGACCGTTACTCTGGTCTTTGTGTCTGTAGTGTCGACCGTTACTCTGGTCTTAGTGTCTGTAGTGTTGACCGTTACTCTGGTCTTAGTGTCTGTAGTGTTGACCGTTACTCTGGTCTTAGTGTCTGTAGTGTCGACCGTTACTCTGGTCTTAGTGTCTGTAGTGTCGACCGTTACTCTGGTCTTAGTGTCTGTAGTGTTGACCGTTACTCTGGTCTTAGTGTCTGTAGTGTTGACCGTTACTCTGGTCTTAGTGTCTGTAGTGTTGACCGTTACTCTGGTCTTAGTGTCTGTAGTGTCGACCGTTACTCTGGTCTTAGTGTCTGTAGTGTTGACCGTTACTCTGGTCTTTGTGTCTGTAGTGTTGACCGTTACTCTGGTCTTAGTGTCTGTAGTTACATGTGACTGAGGTGGTGTTGACCGTTACTCTGGTCTTAGTGTATGTGGTGTTGACCGTTACTCTGGTCTTAGTGTCTGTAGTGTTGACCGTTACTCTGGTCTTATTGTCTGTAGTTACGACCGTTACTCTGGTCTTAGTGTCTGTAGTGTTGACCGTTACTCTGGTCTTATTGTCTGTAGTCACATGTGACTGAGGTGGTGTTGACCGTTACTCTGGTCTTAGTGTCTAGTGTTGACCGTTGCTCTGGTCTTAGTGTCTGTAGTGTTGACCGTTACTCTGGTCTTTGTGTCTGTAGTGTTGACCGTTACTCTGGTCTTATTGTCTGTAGTCACATGTGACTGAGGTGGTGTTGACCGTTACTCTGGTCTTAGTGTCTAGTGTTGACCGTTGCTCTGGTCTTAGTGTCTAGTGTTGACCGTTACTCTGGTCTTAGTGTCTGTAGTGTTGACCGTTACTCTGGTCTTATTGTCTGTAGTTACGACCGTTACTCTGGTCTTAGTGTCTGTAGTGTCGACCGTTACTCTGGTCTTAGTGTCTGTAGTGTTGACCGTTACTCTGGTCTTAGTGTCTGTAGTGTTGACCGTTACTCTGGTCTTATTGTCTGTAGTTACGACCGTTACTCTGGTCTTAGTGTCTGTAGTGTTGACCGTTACTCTGGTCTTATTGTCTGTAGTCACATGTGACTGAGGTGGTGTTGACCGTTACTCTGGTCTTAGTGTCTAGTGTTGACCGTTGCTCTGGTCTTAGTGTCTGTAGTGTTGACCGTTACTCTGGTCTTATTGTCTGTAGTCACATGTGACTGAGGTGGTGTTGACCGTTACTCTGGTCTTAGTGTCTAGTGTTGACCGTTGCTCTGGTCTTAGTGTCTGTAGTGTTGACCGTTACTCTGGTCTTAGTGTCTAGTGTTGACCGTTGCTCTGGTCTTAGTGTCTGTAGTGTTGACCGTTACTCTGGTCTTTGTGTCTGTAGTTACATGTGACTGAGGTGGTGTTGACCGTTACTCTGGTCTTAGTGTCTGTGGTGTTGACCGTTGCTCTGGTCTTAGTGTCTGTAGTGTTGACCGTTACTCTGGTCTTAGTGTCTAGTGTTGACAGTTACTCTGGTCTTAGTGTCTGTAGTTACGACCGTTACTCTGGTCTTAGTGTCTGTAGTGTTGACCGTTACTCTGGTCTTAGTGTCTAGTGTTGACAGTTACTCTGGTCTTAGTGTCTGTAGTGACGACCGTTACTCTGGTCTTATTGTCTGTAGTCACATGTGACTGAGGTGGTGTTGACCGTTACTCTGGTCTTAGTGTCTAGTGTTGACCGTTGCTCTGGTCTTAGTGTCTGTAGTGTTGACCGTTACTCTGGTCTTTGTGTCTGTAGTTACATGTGACTGAGGTGGTGTTGACCGTTACTCTGGTCTTAGTGTCTGTAGTGTTGACCGTTACTCTGGTCTTATTGTCTGTAGTCACATGTGACTGAGGTGGTGTTGACCGTTACTCTGGTCTTAGTGTCTAGTGTTGACCGTTGCTCTGGTCTTAGTGTCTGTAGTGTTGACCGTTACTCTGGTCTTAGTGTCTGTAGTTACGACCGTTACTCTGGTCTTAGTGTCTGTAGTGTTGACCGTTACTCTGGTCTTAGTGTCTGTGGTGTTGACCGTTACTCTGGTCTTAGTGTCTGTAGTGTTGACCGTTACTCTGGTCTTAGTGTCTGTAGTGTTGACCGTTACTCTGGTCTTAGTGTCTGTAGTTACGACCGTTACTCTGGTCTTAGTGTCTGTAGTGTTGACCGTTACTCTGGTCTTAGTGTCTGTAGTTACGACCGTTACTCTGGTCTTAGTGTCTGTGGTGTTGACCGTTACTCTGGTCTTAGTGTCTGTAGTGTTGACCGTTACTCTGGTCTTAGTGTCTGTAGTGTTGACCGTTACTCTGGTCTTAGTTACATGTGACTGATGTGGTGTTGACCGTTACTCTGGTCTTAGTGTCTGTAGTGTTGACCGTTACTCTGGTCTTAGTTACATGTGACCGATGTGGTGTTGACCGTTACTCTGGTCTTAGTGTCTGTAGTGTTGACCGTTACTCTGGTCTTAGTGTCTGTAGTGTTGACCGTTGCTCTGGTCTTAGTGTCTGTAGTGTTGACCATTACTCTGGTCTTAGTGTCTGTAGTTACATGTGACTGAGGTGGTGCTGACCGTTACTCTGGTCTTAGTTACATGTGACTGATGTGGTGTTGACCGTTACTCTGGTCTTAGTGTCTGTAGTGTTGACCGTTACTCTGGTCTTAGTGTCTGTAGTGTTGACCGTTACTCTGGTCTTAGTGTCTGTAGTGTTGACCGTTACTCTGGTCTTAGTGTCTGTAGTGTTGACCGTTACTCTGGTCTTAGTGTCTGTAGTTACATGTGACTGAGGTGGTGTTGACCATTACTCTGGTCTTAGTTACATGTGACTGAGGTGGTGTTGACCGTTACTCTGGTCTTAGTGTCTGTAGTTACATGTGACTGAGGTGGTGTTGACCGTTACTCTGGTCTTAGTTACATGTGACTGAGGTGGTGTTGACCGTTACTCTGGTCTTAGTTACATGTGACTGTGTCACTGACTGTACCAGGGTTTCTTTTTCTAAACAGTGTTGCCATGTCTTGTGGTCAGCTAATGTCAAGATGTTTTTATTTAACATTTATTTAACCAGGCAAGTCAGTTAAGAACAAATTCTTATTTATAATAGCGGCCTACCAAAAGGCAAAAGGCCTCCTGCGGGGACGAGGGCCCCGGGATACAAATGTAAAATATAGGACAAAACACACATCACAACAAGAGAGACAACACAACACTACATAGGAGACCTAAGATGACAACATAGCAAGTTAGCAACACAGCATGGTAGCAACACAACATGACACCAACATGGTAGCAACACAACATGACGACAACAACATGGTAGCAAAACAACATGACAACAACATGGTAGCAACACAACATGACAACAACATGATAGCAACACAACATGACAACAACATGGTAGCAACACAACATGACAACAACATGGTAGCAACACAACATGACAACAACATGGTAGCAACACAACATGACAACACAACATGGTAGCAACACAACATGACAACAACATGGTAGCAACACAACATGACAACAACATGATAGCAACACAACATGACAACAACATGGTAGCAACACAACATGACAACACAACATGGTAACAACACAACATGACAACAACATGGTAGCAACACAACATGACAACAACATGGTAGCAACACAACATGACAACATCATGGTAGCAACACAACATGACAACACAACATGGTAACAACACAACATGACAACAACATGGTAGCAACACAACATGACAAAAACATGGTAGCAACACAACATGACAAAAACATGGTAGCAACACAACATGACAACAACATGGTAGCAACACAACATGACAACAACATGGAAGCAACACATGACAACAACATGGTAGCAACACAACATGACAACATGGTAGCAACACAACATGACAACAACATGGTAGCAACACAACATGACAACAACATGGTAGCAACACAACATGACAACAACATGGAAGCAACACAACATGACAACAACATGGTAGCAACACAACATGACAACAACATGGTAGCAACACAACATGACAACAACATGGTAACAACAAAACATGACAACAACATGGTAGCAACACATGACAACAACATGGTAGTAACACAACATGACAACAGCATGTTAGCAACCCAACATGGTAGCAGCACAAAACATGGTACCTACATTATTGGGCACAAGACAACGGCACGAAGGGTAAGAAGGTAGAGACACCTTAAACTGTTGTATGGTTTTGTCTGTTTAATTCTTTACCTACTACCGATACTCTACTTATGATGTGTCCTGTAGGAAAGATAAAGAGCTATATATATATTTATTTTTTTCTAAAATGTTTACTGGGTCTATGTCATCAGCAACTCCATGCTCCGTAGATAAAGGAACTACTTTAGACCAGAGGACGGTGGCATTTCAGAGTGGGTGTCACAGCAGATTTTTCTACTACAGTCTAGATTCTAACTGTCCTGTGTGTGTTTTTTTTCCTCAGTGTCTCCAGTTTTGTGAAGAAGACTACTGAGAAGATCAACACTCTCCAGATGAACTCTGACCTCTGGCCACGTCCCCCTGACCCTAAGGACGGGAGTCAAGGACATGTGGAGGCCGTAGCTACCACTGTACCGTTCCCAGAGGACGGTGACCACGAGTGAGTTGAGATATTGGCTTGCTTTTTTTCTTCTTGTTCTGATCTATACTACTGATTCTATATACTATTGATTCTATATACTATTGATTCTATATACTATTGATTCTATATATGATTGATTCTATATACTATTGATTCTATATACTATTGATTCTATATACTACTGATTCTATATACTATTGATTCTATATACTATTGATTCTATATACTATTGATTCTATATACTATTGATTCTATATGCTATTGATTCTATATACTATTGATTCTATATACTACTGATTCTATATACTATTGATTCTATATACATACTATTGATTATATATACTAACTATTGATTATATATACTAACTATTGATTCTATATACTAACTATTGATTCTATATACTAACTATTGATTCTATATACTATTGATTCTATAGTCTATATCCTATAGTCTGTCTTGGACAGCTTTAGCGATGTCCGCGCAGTAGGAAGCTGTCGTAATTTACAAAGCAATGAAATGGATTTGATGCCAGACCAAATTATTGTCTCTTCCCCCCCCCTTATTTTCCCTTGTGTTGTGTTTTACCCAGGGAGTGTCTGGACCAAGGAAATGCAGAGACGGATCAACAGGACCTGATAACGGCTACAGAGAAAGGGATGTGAGTACAGAGCAACACTACAACCCTGTTTATTATACAAGACTGTACATGGTAACACTAGATACTAACCCCTCTAGGACATGGTAACACTAGATACATACCCCTCTAGGACATGGTAACACTATACCCCTCTAGGACATGGTAACACTAGATACATACCCCTCTAGGACATGGTAACACTATACCCCTCTAGGACATGGTAACACTAGATGCATACCCCTCTAGGACATGGTAACTCTAGATACATACCCCTCTAGGACATGGTAACACTATACCCCTCTAGGACATGGTAACACTAGATACATACCCCTCTAGGACATGGTAACACTAGATGCATACCCCTCTAGGACATGGTAACACTAGATACATACCCCTCTAGGGCATGGTAACCCTAGATACATACCCCTCTAGGACATGGTAACACTAGATGCATACCCCTCTAGGACATGGTAACACTAGATACATACCCCTCTAGGACATGGTAATACTATACCCCTCTAGGACATGGTAACACTAGATGCATACCCCTCTAGGACATGGTAACACTAGATACATACCCCTCTAGGACATGGTAACACTAGATACATACCCCTCTAGGACATGGTAACACTATACCCCTCTAGGACATGGTAACACTATACCCCTCTAGGACATGGTAACACTAGATACATACCCCTCTAGGACATGGTAACCCTAGATACATACCCCTCTAGGACATGGTAACCCTAGATACATACCCCTCTAGGTCATGGTAACCGTAGATACATACCCCTCTAGGACATGGTAACCCTAGATACATACCCCTCTAGGTCATGGTAACCCTATATACATACCCCTCTAGGACATGGTAACACTAGATACATACCCCTCTAGGACATGGTAACACTAGATACATACCCCTCTAGGACATGGTAACCCTAGATACATACCCCTCTAGGACATGGCAACCCTAGATACATACCCCTCTAGGACATGGCAACCCTAGATACATACCCCTCTAGGTAATGGTAACCCTAGATACATACCCCTCTAGGTCATGGTAACCCTAGATACATACCCCTCTTGGACATGGTAACCCTAGATACATACCCCTCTAGGTCATGGTAACACTAGATACATACCCCTCTAGGACATGGTAACCCTAGATACATACCCCTCTAGGACATGGTAACCCTAGATACATACCCCTCTAGGACATGGTAACCCTAGATACATACCCCTCTAGGACATGGTAACACTAGATACATACCCCTCTAGGACATCGTAACACTAGATACATACCCCTCTAGGACATGGTAACACTAGATACATACCCCTCTAGGTCATGGTAACACTAGATACATACCCCTCTAGGACATGGTAACACTAGATACATACCCCTCTAGGACATGGTAACCCTAGATACATACCCCTCTAGGACATGGTAACCCTAGATACATACCCCTCTAGGACATGGTAACCCTAGATACATACCCCTCTAGGACATGGTAACACTAGATACATACCCCTCTAGGACATGGTAACACTAGATACATACCCCTCTAGGACATGGTAACACTAGATACATACCCCTCTAGGACATGGTAACCCTATACCCCTCTAGGACATGGTAACACTATACCCCTCTAGGACATGGTAACACTAGATACATACCCCTCTAGGACATGGTAACACTAGATACATACCCCTCTAGAACATGGTAACACTAGATACATACCCCTCTAGGACATGGTAACCCTAGATACATACCCCTCTAGGACATGGTAACACTATACCCCTCTAGGACATGGTAACACTAGATGCATACCCCTCTAGGACATGGTAACACTAGATACATACCCCTCTAGGACATGGTAACACTAGATACATACCCCTCTAGGACATGGTAACCCTAGATACATACCCCTCTAGGACATGGTAACCCTAGATACATACCCCTCTAGGACATGGTAACCCTAGATACATACCCCTCTAGGACATGGTAACACTAGATACATACCCCTCTAGGACATGGTAACACTAGATACATACCCCTCTAGGACATGGTAACCCTAGATACATACCCCTCTAGGACATGGTAACACTAGATGCATACCCCTCTAGGACATGGTAACTCTAGATACATACCCCTCTAGGACATGGTAACACTATACCCCTCTAGGACATGGTAACACTAGATACATACCCCTCTAGGACATGGTAACCCTAGATACATACCCCTCTAGGACATGGTAACACTATACCCCTCTAGGACATGGTAACACTATACCCCTCTAGGACATGGTAACACTAGATACATACCCCTCTAGGACATGGTAACACTAGATACATACCCCTCTAGGACATGGTAACCCTAGATACATACCCCTCTAGGACATGGTAACCCTAGATACATACCCCTCTAGGACATGGTAACCCTAGATACATACCCCTCTAGGACATGGTAACACTAGATACATACCCCTCTAGGACATGGTAACACTAGATACATACCCCTCTAGGACATGGTAACCCTAGATACATACCCCTCTAGGACATGGTAACACTAGATGCATACCCCTCTAGGACATGGTAACACTAGATACATACCCCTCTAGGACATGGTAACTCTAGATACATACCCCTCTAGGACATGGTAACACTATACCCCTCTAGGACATGGTAACACTAGATACATACCCCTCTAGGACATGGTAACCCTAGATACATACCCCTCTAGGACATGGTAACACTATACCCCTCTAGGACATGGTAACACTATACCCCTCTAGGACATGGTAACACTAGATACATACCCCTCTAGGACATGGTAACACTAGATGCATACCCCTCTAGGACATGGTAACTCTAGATACATACCCCTCTAGGACATGGTAACCCTAGATACATACCCCTCTAGGACATGGTAACCCTAGATACATACCCCTCTAGGACATGGTAACCCTAGATACATACCCCTCTAGGACATGGTAACACTAGATACATACCCCTCTAGGACATGGTAACCCTAGATACATACCCCTCTAGGACATGGTAACACTAGATACATACCCCTCTAGGACATGGTAACACTGGATACATACCCCTCTAGGACATGGTAACCCTATACCCCTCTAGGACATGGTAACACTAGATACATACCCCTCTAGGACATGGTAACACTAGATACATACCCCTCTAGGACATGGTAACACTAGATACATACCCGTCTAGGACATGGTAACCCTAGATACATACCCCTCTAGGACATGGTAACACTAGATACATACCCCTCTAGGACATGGTAACCCTAGATACATACCCCTCTAGGACATGGTAACACTAGATACATACCCCTCTAGGACATGGTAACACTATACCCCTCTAGGACATGGTAACCCTAGATACATACCCCTCTAGGACATGGTAACACTAGATACATACCCCTCTAGGACATGGTAACACTAGATACATACCCCTCTAGGACATGGTAACCCTAGATACATACCCCTCTAGGACATGGTAACACTATACCCCTCTAGGACATGGTAACCCTAGATACATACCCCTCTAGGACATGGTAACCCTAGATACATACCCCTCTAGGACATGGTAACACTAGATACATACCCCTCTAGGACATTGTAACCCTAGATACATACCCCTCTAGGACATGGTAACACTAGATACATACCCCTCTAGGACATGGTAACCCTAGATACATACCCCTCTAGGACATGGTAACACTAGATACATACCCCTCTAGGACATGGTAACACTATACCCCTCTAGGACATGGTAACCCTAGATACATACCCCTCTAGGACATGGTAACACTAGATACATACCCCTCTAGGACATGGTAACCCTAGATACATACCCCTCTAGGACATGGTAACACTATACCCCTCTAGGACATGGTAACCCTAGATACATACCCCTCTAGGACATGGTAACCCTAGATACATACCCCTCTAGGACGGCAGGTGGCCTAGTGGTTAGAGCGTTGGACCAGTAACCGAAATGTTGCAAGATCGAATCCCCGAGCTGACAAGGTAAAAAATCTGTCGTTCTGCCCCTGAACAAGACAGTTAACCCACTGTTCCCCAGTAGGCTGTCATTGTAAAGGAGAATTTGTTCTTAAAACTGACTTGTCTGACTTGCCAAATCAAAGATGTATAGCTAGTCTGATTTATAATACCCTTTTAAGTGAACATAGGGTTTTTAATGTTCCGTGTATTGTACCCATCTTAGCTCTCAGATCCAGGATCCCTTGGTTCTGTTGGACCCAGCCTGTCTCAAAGAAACTCTACAGGAGTGGATCCCTGTGTTGGAGAGGGTTCTAGGTCCTGAGCTGGATCTAGGTCTGGGAAAGCAGAGTCCAGCTGGTGAGGAGGAGGAGACGGAAGATGCTGCAGACAACCGTCCAGAGAACGTTCAGTCTGAGATCCCCTCGAGCTCTCCTGAGGGCCAGGAGGAAGGGAAGAGAGGAGAGGATTCCCCACAACAAAATGGAGGACAAGAGGACCAGAGGGA
Source organism: Oncorhynchus mykiss (assembly GCF_013265735.2). Taxonomy (NCBI): domain Eukaryota; kingdom Metazoa; phylum Chordata; class Actinopteri; order Salmoniformes; family Salmonidae; genus Oncorhynchus; species Oncorhynchus mykiss. Next base: position 5,086,028 of record NC_050570.1, on the reverse strand, counting down.
GGCTCAGGACCATCACAGACCTGACGAGGCCTCCACTGAAGAGAACCTGAGGGTGTGGTCCCCCAAACCTCTCCCCCCAGACCTCCAGGCTCACCTTACCCAGCTGGCCACTCTGTACCTGGAGCTGGGTTATTTTGGGGACCCCGTTGTCCAGAAAGAGAGGGGTGTAGTAGGGGTCAATGCATTCTTGAGACGGTTCTTCTTCCTTCTGGACCAGGAGCGGGTGAGGAGGATGTGTCTACTCGGCTACGGGGACCAGCCTGAGGTCCACATCTCCTTCATGGAGGCCATGCTAGGTGTGTACCATGGACAGGTTCTATGAAACACACACACACACACACACACACACACACACACACACACACACACGTTCACTATTAAAAGGGCGTTTCTCCACTGCCAGAGCTAACCCAGTCCAGTAAGGTGGTAGAGGTGATCCAGAAAGGAGACCTGCTCAAATCTCTACGCTGTCTCAGAGAACTACAACCCTGGAGCGCTCCGATGCTCCTCGCTCACCTGCACAGGTAGATAAGCCCCTCTCCTCCCTCGTCCCCCTCTCCTCTCTCCCTCACCTCTCCTCCTCCCCGTCTCCCCTCTCTTTCTCCTCCCTCTCTCCCTTCTTTCCCTCTACTCTCTCAACTCCTCTCTCCCCTCAACTCTCTTAACAGTCAACCACTAGCTTTATTAGTCAACCACAGCTTCACCTCACTTTTGACAGTCAACCACAGCTTCGCCTAGATTAAGCAGTCAACCACAGCTTCGCCTAGCTTTGACAGTCAACCACAGCATTGCCTAGCTTTGACAGTCAACCACAGCTTCGCCTAGCTTTGACAGTCAACCACAGCTTCGCCTAGCTTTGACAGTCAACCACAGCTTCGCCTAGCTTTGACAGTCAACCACAGCTTCGCCTAGCTTTGACAGTCAACCACAGCTTCGCCTAGCTTTGACAGTCAACCACAGCTTCGCCTAGCTTTGACAGTCAACCACAGCTTCGCCTAGCTTTGACAGTCAACCACATCTTCGCCTAGCTTCGACAGTCAACCACAGCTTCGCCTAGCTTCGACAGTCAACCACAGCTTCGCCTAGCTTCGACAGTCAACCACAGCTTCGCCTAGCTTCGACAGTCAACCACAGCTTCGCCTAGCTTCGACAGTCAACCACAGCTTCGCCTAGCTTCGACAGTCAACCACAGCTTCGCCTAGCTTTGACAGTCAACCACAGCTTCGCCTAGCTTCGACAGTCAACCACAGCTTCGCCTAGCTTCGACAGTCAACCACAGCTTCGCCTAGCTTCGACAGTCAACCACAGCTTCGCCTAGCTTCGACAGTCAACCACAGCTTCGCCTAGCTTCGACAGTCAACCACAGCTTCGCCTAGCTTCGACAGTCAACCACAGCTTCGCCTAGCTTCGACAGTCAACCACAGCTTCGCCTAGCTTCGACAGTCAACCACAGCTTCGCCTAGCTTCGACAGTCAACCACAGCTTCGCCTAGCTTCGACAGTCAACCACAGCTTCGCCTAGCTTCGACAGTCAACCACAGCTTCGCCTAGCTTCGACAGTCAACCACAGCTTCGCCTAGCTTCGACAGTCAACCACAGCTTCGCCTAGCTTCGACAGTCAACCACAGCTTCGCCTAGCTTCGACAGTCAACCACAGCTTCGCCTAGCTTCGACAGTCAACCACAGCTTCGCCTAGCTTCGACAGTCAACCACAGCTTCGCCTAGCTTCGACAGTCAACCACAGCTTCGCCTAGCTTCGACAGTCAACCACAGCTTCGCCTAGCTTCGACAGTCAACCACAGCTTCGCCTAGCTTCGACAGTCAACCACAGCTTCGCCTAGCTTCGACAGTCAACCACAGCTTCGCCTAGCTTCGACAGTCAACCACAGCTTCGCCTAGCTTCGACAGTCAACCACAGCTTCGCCTAGCTTCGACAGTCAACCACAGCTTCGCCTAGCTTCGACAGTCAACCACAGCTTCGCCTAGCTTCGACAGTCAACCACAGCTTCGCCTAGCTTCGACAGTCAACCACAGCTTCGCCTAGCTTTGACAGTCAACCACAGCTTCGCCTAGCTTCGACAGTCAACCACAGCTTCGCCTAGCTTCGACAGTCAACCACAGCTTCGCCTAGCTTCGACAGTCAACCACAGCTTCGCCTAGCTTTGACAGTCAACCACAGCTTCGCCTAGCTTTGACAGTCAACCACAGCTTCGCCTAGCTTCGACAGGTGTGGTTCCCGTGGGGGTTGCCATGGAAGCCAAGAAGGTGTGTGTGTGTGTTCAAACACACATGCATGTGGGGGTCTAGGAGAGGAAGTGTGTCCATCTGATGAATAGGCTTATGCCTGAACTAAATTTTGTACACTAATTGTAGTCTCACCCATTCCTTTCTAACGACCGGTCATTTTTGACCGGGAACACCACAGGTGTACAAAAGTTTAATAAAACACCCAACATTTTATATGAAATTCATCACAATGTATTTTGTGTGTTCAGATGCCCTGTGTGGACAAAGTCATGGAACCTTATGACAATCAGATTAAATGAACTACATTTTTCAGAGAGAAAACTTGTTAATTTGGGGCAGCGGGGTAGACTAGTGGTTAGAGCGTTGGACTTTGAATCCCCGAGCTGACAAGGTAAAAAATGTGTCGTTCTGCCCGTGAACAAGGCAGTTAACCCACTGTTCCTAGTTAAATAAAGGTAAAATGTAAAAAATCTATTAAAAAAAAATCGGTCCAATTGGACCGGAACACAGCAGTGAGGGTTAAGCCTACTGAGCATCATAATCTCTGTCTCACTCGTCTGAAGTTCATGATAACGTTCTCAAAAATCACCTTCCTCTCCTCTTTGTGTAGGTTGTATGAGAAACATGGAGAGTTAGCCGTTCGCTCCTTCACCCAGTTCTATCCCACAATCCTCCCCTCTGACGTCACAGCCATGGCCAAACATAGCCACTTCCTGGCTTACCTAGACAACCTTGTCCAATCACGGGCCGAGGAACAAAGGTAGGTTTACACTAAACTATGAAGTACAATGTTTTTATAGATCTTTCTCTCCATTTTAAAGAGTTAATGTATCACAGCCCATCAATATGAATACATCCAGGTCGCGTTCATTAGGGTACACAACGGGAAACATTTTATAACGTTTTGTAACAGAAACTACTCAAATACAGGTTATCCCTCTGTGCTTCAGTACATTCTTCTATTTGGTACCTAATGAACACCATTCTGTTCTGTTTCTCTCCCTTAGACTGTCGTTCCTTGGGTCCCTCCTCCAACCAGAGGCTCTGCGACAGGATTGGCTGGGGCTGGCCCTTACCCACGATGCACCTCAAAAGAGCGACACACTGACCACAGACGGACAACCGAGATGGCACTCCCATTTCTTCAGCTGGGGTTATGGTCGTCTCCTATCCCTCCTGATACGCCTTCCAGCTGACCTGGCCTCCAAACAGAAGATGGCTGAGACATGCAGGATCAACGGGTAAAGACTACACACACACACAGTACCAGTCGAAAGTTTGGACACACCTACTCATTCTACATTGTATAATAATAGTGAATACATTAAAACTATGAAAAATTACATATGGAATCATGTAGTAACCCAAAAAGTGTTTTAATTTTTTTTTAAATAAATGTTATATTTGAGATTCTTTAAAGTAGCCACCCTTTGCCTTGTTGACAGCTTTGCACGCTCTTGGCATTCTCTCAACTAGCTTCAACAGCTCAAATAAGCAAAGAGAAATGACAGTCCATCATTACTTTAAGATATGAAAGTCAGTCAATCTGGAGAATTTCAAGAACTTTGAAAGTTTCTTCAAGTGCAGTTGCAAAAACCATCAAGCTCTATAATGAAACTGTCTCTCATGAGGACCGCCACAGGAAAGGAAGACCCAGAGTTACCTCTGCTATGATGAAACTGGCTCTCATCAGGACCGCCACAGGAAAGGAAGACCCAGAGTTACCTCTGCTATGATGAAACTGGCTCTCATCAGGACCGCCACAGGAAAGGAAGACCCAGAGTTACCTCTGCTATGATGAAACTGGCTCTCATGAGGACCGACACAGGAAAGGATGACCCAGAGTTACCTCTGCTATGATGAAACTGGCTCTCATCAGGACCGCCACAGGAAAGGAAGACACAGAGTTACCTCTGCTATGATGAAACTGGCTCTCATGAGGACCTCCACAGGAAAGGAAGACACAGAGTTACCTCTGCTATGATGAAACTGGCTCTCATCAGGACCGCCACAGGAAAGGAAGACCCAGAGTTACCTCTGCTATGATGAAACTGGCTCTCATCAGGACCGCCACAGGAAAGGAAGACCCAGAGTTACCTCTGCTATGATGAAACTGGCTCTCATGAGGACCGACACAGGAAAGGATGACCCAGAGTTACCTCTGCTATGATGAAACTGGCTCTCATCAGGACCGCCACAGGAAAGGAAGACACAGAGTTACCTCTGCTATGATGAAACTGGCTCTCATGAGGACCTCCACAGGAAAGGAAGACACAGAGTTACCTCTGCTATGATGAAACTGGTACTCATGAGGACTGCTACAGGAAAGGAAGACCCAGAGTTACCTCTGCTATGATGAAACTGACTCTCATCAGGACCGCCACAGGAAAGGAAGACACAGAGTTACCTCTGCTATGATGAAACTGGCTCTCATGAGGACCTCCACAGGAAAGGAAGACACAGAGTTACCTCTGCTATGATGAAACTGGCTCTCATCAGGACCGCCACAGGAAAGGAAGACACAGAGTTACCTCTGCTATGATGAAACTGGCTCTCATGAGGACCTCCACAGGAAAGGAAGACACAGAGTTACCTCTGCTATGATGAAACTGGTACTCATGAGGACTGCTACAGGAAAGGAAGACCCAGAGTTACCTCTGCTATGATGAAACTGTCTCTCATGAGGACCACCACAGGAAAGGAAGACCCAGAGTTACCTCTGCTATGATGAAACTGGTACTCATGAGGACCGCCACAGGAAAGGAAGACCCAGAGTTACCTCTGCTATGATGAAACTGTCTCTCATGAGGACCGCCACATGAAAGGAAGACCCAGAGTTACCTCTGCTATGATGAAACTGGCTCTCATGAGGACCGCCACCGGAAAGGAAGACCCAGAGTTACCTCTGCTATGATGAAACTGGTACTCATGAGGACCGCCACAGGAAAGGAAGACCCAGAGTTACCTCTGCTATGATGAAACTGGTACTCATGAGGACCGCCACAGGAAAGGAAGACCCAGAGTTACCTCTGCTATGATGAAACTGGTACTCATGAGGACCGCCACAGGAAAGGAAGACCCAGAGTTACCTCTGCTATGATGAAACTGGTACTCATGAGGACCGCCACAGGAAAGGAAGACCCAGAGTTACCTCTGCTATGATGAAACTGGTACTCATGAGGACCGCCACAGGAAAGGAAGACCCAGAGTTACCTCTGCTATGATGAAACTGGTACTCATGAGGACCGCCACAGGAAAGGAAGACCCAGAGTTACCTCTGCTATGATGAAACTGGCTCTGATGAGGACCGCCACAGGAAAGGAAGACCCAGAGTTACCTCTGCTATGATGAAACTGGCTCTGATGAGGACCGCCACAGGAAAGGAAGACCCAGAGTTACCTCTGCTATGATGAAACTGGCTCTCATGAGGACCGCCACAGGAAAGGAAGACCCAGAGTTACCTCTGCTATGATGAAACTGGTACTCATGAGGACCGCCACAGGAAAGGAAGACCCAGAGTTACCTCTGCTATGATGAAACTGGCTCTGATGAGGACCGCCACAGGAAAGGAAGACCCAGAGTTACCTCTGCTATGATGAAACTGGCTCTCATGAGGACCGCCACAGGAAAGGAAGACCCAGAGTTACCTCTGCTATGATGAAACTGGCTCTCATGAGGACCGCCACAGGAAAGGAAGACCCAGAGTTACCTCTGCTATGATGAAACTGGCTCTCATGAGGACCGCCACAGGAAAGGAAGACCCAGAGTTACCTCTGCTATGATGAAACTGGCTCTGATGAGGACCGCCACAGGAAAGGAAGACCCAGAGTTACCTCTGCTATGATGAAACTGGCTCTCATGAGGACCGCCACAGGAAAGGAAGACCCAGAGTTACCTCTGCTATGATGAAACTGGCTCTGATGAGGACCGCCACAGGAAAGGAAGACCCAGAGTTACCTCTGCTATGATGAAACTGGCTCTCATGAGGACCGCCACAGGAAAGGAAGACCCAGAGTTACCTCTGCTATGATGAAACTGGTACTCATGAGGACCGCCACAGGAAAGGAAGACCCAGAGTTACCTCTGCTATGATGAAACTGGCTCTGATGAGGACCGCCACAGGAAAGGAAGACCCAGAGTTACCTCTGCTATGATGAAACTGGCTCTCATGAGGACCGCCACAGGAAAGGAAGACCCAGAGTTACCTCTGCTATGATGAAACTGGCTCTCATGAGGACCGCCACAGGAAAGGAAGACCCAGAGTTACCTCTGCTATGATGAAACTGGCTCTCATGAGGACCGCCACAGGAAAGGAAGACCCAGAGTTACCTCTGCTATGATGAAACTGGCTCTGATGAGGACCGCCACAGGAAAGGAAGACCCAGAGTTACCTCTGCTATGATGAAACTGGCTCTCATGAGGACCGCCACAGGAAAGGAAGACCCAGAGTTACCTCTGCTATGATGAAACTGGCTCTCATGAGGACCGCCACAGGAAAGGAAGACCCAGAGTTACCTCTGCTATGATGAAACTGGCTCTCATGAGGACCGCCACGGGAAAGGAAGACCCAGAGTTACCTCTGCTATGATGAAACTGGCTCTCATGAGGACCGCCACAGGAAAGGAAGACCCAGAGTTACCTCTGCTATGATGAAACTGGCTCTCATGAGGACCGCCACAGGAAAGGAAGACCCAGAGTTACCTCTGCTATGATGAAACTGGCTCTCATGAGGACCGCCACGGGAAAGGAAGACCCAGAGTTACCTCTGCTATGATGAAACTGGCTCTCATGAGAACTGCTACAGGAAAGGAAGACCCAGAGTTACCTCTGCTATGATGAAACTGGCTCTCATGAGGACCGCCACAGGAAAGGAAGACCCAGAGTTACCTCTGCTATGATGAAACTGTCTCTCATGAGGACCGCCACGGGAAAGGAAGACCCAGAGTTACCTCTGCTATGATGAAACTGGCTCTCATGAGAACTGCTACAGGAAAGGAAGACCCAGAGTTACCTCTGCTATGATGAAACTGGATCTCATGAGGACCGCCACAGGAAAGGATGACCCAGAGTTACCTCTGCTATGATGAAACTGGATCTCATGAGGACCGCCACAGGAAAGGATGACCCAGAGTTACCTCTGCTATGATGAAACTGTCTCTCATGAGGACCGCCACGGGAAAGGAAGACCCAGAGTTACCTCTGCTATGATGAAACTGGCTCTCATGAGAACTGCTACAGGAAAGGAAGACCCAGAGTTACCTCTGCTATGATGAAACTGGATCTCATGAGGACCGCCACAGGAAAGGATGACCCAGAGTTACCTCTGCTATGATGAAACTGGATCTCATGAGGACCGCCACAGGAAAGGATGACCCAGAGTTACCTCTGCTATGATGAAACTGGATCTCATGAGGACCGCCACAGGAAGGATGACCCAGAGTTACCTCTGCTATGATGAAACTGGATCTCATGAGGACCGCCACAGGAAAGGATGACCCAGAGTTACCTCTGCTGCAGAGGATAAGTTCATTAGATTTACCCCCCGTAGATTGCAGCCCAAATAAATGCTTCACAGAGTTCAAGTAACAGACACATCTCAACATCAACTGTTCAGAGGAGACTGATTGAATCAGACCTTCATGGATGAATTCCTGCAAAGAAACTACTACTGAAGAACACCAATAATAAGAAGAAACATGAGCAATGGACATTAGACTTGTGGAAATCTGTCCTTTGGTCTGATGAGTCCAAATTTGCGATTTTTGGTTCCAACCGCCGTGTCTTTGTGAGACGCAGAGTAGGTGAACAGATGATCTCTCCACGTGTGGTTCCCACCGTGAAGCATGGAGGAGGAGGTGTGATGATGTGGGGGTGCTTTGCTGGTGACACTCAGTGAATTATTTAGAATTATCGGCTCTTAACCAACCATGCTATTTTGTTTTGTTTTTTCACATTGTTCGTAACTTATTTTGTACATAATGTTGCTGCTACTGTCTCTTATGACCGAAAAGAGCTTCTGGACATCAGAACAGAACATCAGAACAGACCATCAGAACAGGACATCAGAACAGGACATCAGAACAGGACATCAGAACAGGACAGAACATCAGAACAGAACAGGACATCAGAACAGGACATCAGAACAGGACATCAGAACAGAACATCAGAACAGAACAGAACATCAGAACAGGACATCAGAACAGGACATCAGAACAGGGATCGGACGCTTCTTCTTTGGGATCCGAACACCTCAAACTTAGATTTGTCTGTCCATAATACTTTTTGTTCCAATCTTCCTCTGTCCAGTGTCTGTGTTCTTTTGCCCATCTTAATCTTTTATTTTTATTGGTCAGTCTGAGATATGGCTTTTTCTTTGCAACTCTGCCTAGAAGGCCAGCATCCTGGAGTCGCCTCTTCACTGTTGACGTTGAGACTGGTATTTTGTGGGTACTATTTAATGAAGCTGCCAGTTGAGGACTTGTGAGGCGTCTGTTTCTCAAACTAGACACTCTAATGTACTTGTCCTCTTGCTCAGTTGTGCACCGGGGCCTCCCACTACTCTTTCTATTCTGGTTAGAGACAGTTTGCGCTGTTCTGTGAAGGGAGTAGTACACAGCGTTGTACGAGCTCTTCAGTTTCTTGGCAATTTCTCACATGGAATAGCCTTCATTTCTCAGAACAAGAATAGACTGACGAGTTTCAGAAGAAATTCCTTTGTTTCTGGCCATTTTGAGCTTGTAATTGAACCCACAAATGCTGATGCTCCAGATACTCCACTAGTCTAAAGAAGGCCAATTTTATTGCTTCTTTTGTCAGCTGTGCTAACATAATTGCAAAAGGGTTTTCTAATGATCTATCAGCCTTTTAAAATTATAAACTTGGATTAGCTAACACAACGTGCCGTTGAAACACAGGAGTGATGGTTGCTGATAATCAGCCTCTGCACTCCTATGTAGATATTCCATTTAAAAAATCAACCGTTTCCAGCTACAATAGTCATTTACAACATTAACAATGTCTACACTGTATTACTGATCTATTTTATTTTATTTTAATGGACAAAAAGGTTGCTTTTCCTTCAAAAACGAGGACATTTCTAAGTGACCCCAAACGTGTGTGTGATGTACTTAAATACTGATCATGGGTGAAGAGACATTACTTGATTTCTGCCAGAGGGGGGCGATATCATGTCACCATTAAATGCAGGCTAATGTTTTTCCATGTGTACCTGTGTTAGGACTGTTATAATGACTGTGTTCTCTGTGCAGGTACTGGACTGGCTATGGGTACCTGTGTTAGGACTGTTATAATGACTGTGTTCTCTGGGCAGGTACTGGACTGGCTATGTGTACCTGTGTTAGGACTGTTATAATGACTGTTCTCTGTGCAGGTACTGGACTGGCTATGTGTACCTGTGTTAGGACTGTTATAATGACTGTTCTCTGTGCAGGTAGTGGACTGGGTATGTGTACCTGTGTTAGGACTGTTATAATGACTGTGTTCTCTGTGCAGGTACTGGACTGGCTATGTGTACCTGTGTTAGGACTGTTATAATGACTGTGTTCTCTGTGCAGGTACTGGACTGGCTATGTGTACCTGTGTTAGGACTGTTATAATGACTGTGTTCTCTGTGCAGGTACTGGACTGGCTATGTGTACCTGTGCTGTGAGCTCCAACGTCGTACAGAGGCTTTCTCTACCATCTGTAGACTGGACGACATGAGTCTGCTGGAGGAACCCAGTGGTAATGACTGTCATAGTAATCATCAAATTAAGGGATTAACCTCTGTGTACTACTACTACGGTTTAGTAAATATTTGGTCTACATGATCACAACCCTGAATGCTCTTATTTCTCTCTCTATATATATGTCTAACTCTCTCCTGGTGTGATTCTCAGGCATGGTGCCTCAGACCATGGATGAGTGGAAGATGCTTCTCCAGCTCTCTCAGCAGTGTAGTAACAGCAGACCGTCTGACCATATCCCAACCCCAGATCCCAACCCCTCCTCGGCTCCCACCCCCTCCTCGGCTCCCACCCCCTCCTTGGCTCCTACCCCTTCCCTGGCTCCTACCCCTTCCCTGGCTCCTACCCCTTCCCTGGCTCCTACCCCTTCCCTGGCTCCTACCCCTTCCCTGGCTCCTACCCCTTCCCTGGCCCTAGCCTCCAACGGGACCAGCCCCAGCCTGACCAACGGTGGCTCTGCAGCTGACCATATCCAGACAGAGGTGACTCCAGAGAACCTGGTCTTGCGTCTGGCCCGGGCTGTGGGCCCCGACCGGGCCTTTGAGGCCCTACAGGAGGTGGGGATGCAGTCGGACATGGAGCTGGGGCCACACTCCACCCTGGTCTGTGAGCTTCTCCGTGTGGCTGAGAAGAGACAGAGGTGGGTGATGGATCATACCAGGGACTATGATACCAGATACCAGGGACTATGATACCAGATACCAGGGATGATGATAACAGATACCAGGGACGATGATAACAGATACCAGGGACTATGATACCAGGGACGATGACAACAGATACCAGGGACTATGATACCAGATACCAGGGACGATGATAACAGATACCAGGGACTATGATAACAGATACCAGGGACTATGATACCAGATACCAGGAACGATGATACCAGGGACGATGATACCAGGGACGATGATAACAGATACCAGGGACTATGATACCAGATACCAGGGACTATGATAACAGATACCAGGGACTATGATACCAGGGATGATGATAACAGATACCAGGGACTATGATACCAGGGACGATGAAAACATATACCAGGGACTATGATACCAGGGACTATTATACCAGACACCAGGGACTGTGGTATCAGGGACTAAGATATCAGATACCAGGGACTATGATAACAGATACCAGGGACTATGATACCAGGGACGATGATAACAGATACCAGGGACTATTATACCAGATACCAGGGACTATGGTATCAGGGACTATGATACCAGATACCAGGGACTATGATACCAGATACAAGGGACTATGATACCAGGGGCGATGATAACAACAGATACCAGGGACTATGATACCAGATACCAGGGACTATGGTATCAGGGACTATGATACCAGATACCAGGGACTATGATAACAGATACCAGGGACTATGATACCAGGGACGATGATACCAGATACCAGGGACTATGATACCAGGGACTATTATACCAGGGACTATTATACCATATACCAGGGACTGTGGTATCAGGGACTATGATACCAGATACCAGGGACTATGATAACAGATACCAGGGACTATGATACCAGGGATGATGATAACAGATACCAGGGACTATGATACCAGGGACGATGATAACATATACCAGGGACTATGATACCAGGGACTATTATACCAGATACCAGAGACTGTGGTATCCGGGACTATGATACCAGATACCAGGGACTATGATACCAGATACCAGGGACTATTATACCAGGGACTATGATACAATACAAGATACCAGGGGCGATGATAACAGATACCAGGGACTATCAGGGACTATGATACCAGGGACTATTATACCGTATACTAGGGACAGTGGTATCAGGGACTATGATAACAGATACCAGGGACTATGATACCAGGGACGATGATAACAGATACCAGGGACTATGATACCAGATACCAGGGACTATGATACCAGATACCAGGGACTATGATAACAGATACCAGGGACTATGATACCAGGGATGATGATAACATATACCAGGGACGATGATACCAGGGACGATGATACCAGATACCAGGGACTATGATACCAGGGACGATGATAACAGATACCAGGGACTATGATACCAGGGATGATGATAACATATACCAGGGACTATGATACCAGGGACTATGATACCAGGGACTATGATACCAGGGACTATTATACCAGATACCAGGGACTGTGATACACGATACCAAGGACGAGGATACCAGGGACTATGATCAGCTAGTTAAAAAAAACATGTCATTGATTGATATCATAACAATCATCCCCTAGACAACACCAGGTTATACAAATAGGGCCGTAGACAACACCAGGTTATACAAATAGGGCCGTAGACAACACCAGGTTATACAAATAGGGCCGTAGACAACACCAGGTTATACAAATAGGGCCGTAGACAACACAAGGCTATACAAATAGGGCCGTAAACAACACCAGGTTATACAAATAGGGCCGTAGACAACACAAGGTTATACAAATAGGGCCGTAGACAACACCAGGGCCGTAGACAACACCAGGTTATACAAATAGGGCCGTAGACAACACAAGGTTATACAAATAGGGCCGTAGACAACACCAGGTTATACAAATAGGGCCGTAGACAACACCAGGTTATACAAATAGGGCCGTAGACAACACCAGGTTATACAAATAGGGCCGTAGACAACACCAGGTTATACAAATAGGGCCGTAGACAACACAAGGTTATACAAATAGGGCCGTAGACAACACAAGGTTATACAAATAGGGCCGTAGACAACACCAGGTTATACAAATAGGGCCGTAGACAACACCAGGTTATACAAATAGGGCCGTAGACAACACAAGGTTATACAAATAGGGCCAGAGACAACACCAGGTTATACAAATAGGGCCAGAGACAACACCAGGTTATACAAATAGGGCCAGAGACAACACCAGGTTATACAAATAGGGCCGTAAACAACACAAGGTTATACAAATAGGGCCGTAGACAACACAAGGTTATACAAATAGGGCCGTAGACAACACAAGGTTATACAAATAGGGCCGTAGACAACACAAGGTTATACAAATAGGGCCGTAGACAACACAAGGTTATACAAATAGGGCCGTAGACAACACAAGGTTATACAAATAGGGCCGTAGACAACACAAGGTTATACAAATAGGGCCGTAGACAACACAAGGTTATACAAATAGGGCCGTAGACAACACAAGGTTATACAAATAGGGCCGTAGACAACACAAGGTTATACAAATAGGGCCAGAGACAACACAAGGTTATACAAAAAACACATATGATACTAACGTTTCTCTGTTTTTCCTGTCTACCTCAGGGCTCTGATCCAGACCATGCTGGAGCGCTGTGATCGCTTCCTCTGGTCCCAGCATGCTTAGTGAGACAACACCAACCAACGCGCCTAGCGGGTCCTCAACCAACGCCATTCAGAACAACTATTACGGACAACTGCTATGGGGAGTAATGTTGGGGTCAATTCTATTTCCAATTCAGGCAGTTAAACGGAAATTTCATTTCCAGTTATCCACATTGAAAAAAGCAATTTAATTGACTGAATTGAAATGCAATTGATCCCAGCCCTGATCTGATCCAGAGCCGATCTGATCCGAAACAAGTTAAATTACCCTTAATGTGACCACAATGCTTACTAACTACTTTTTAAAACTGGGCCCTAATCGTTTATGTTGTACTGTTCATGACTACTTTTTAAAACTGGGCCCTAATAATTTATGATGCACCATTCCGGAGTTCCATTCCGCACCAACATTCTAGAATGCGACCTGGTACTGTCTAGAGAGGTGACTGAATTCAAGTTGTTATATTTTATAGTTGCCAAACCCCTGCCTTACCGAAGAAATATGGGATTAATCCTATAAATGATCTGAAAGTATTGTTTTTGAATTGTGAGGTCCTCGGATGCATTTTCCAGCCTGATAATGGTATATCTGACTTCCTCCTTGGGTCAAACTACTGCAACATGGTTATAAAAGCACCTGAATGAATCGTTTTGAAGACATTTGTGAAAATATAATTTTATTGAAATGCTCTAGTCTATTAATATAATATTTAATGTGAATAATAAAATATATGATGGTGATCTGATCCACGGATTGTCATTATTACAAATTAAACTTTATTTAAAGAATGCTTAAAAATGGGAGAAAGGCTTACTCCCTCCAGGATAAATGGATGTTTTCATGTTGCTGTGTGTGGAAGAAGTGAACGACACATGCAGAGCGTCTCTTGTGCAAGCGGGTGAAGTTGTTGTGTTGGTAGTACTGTCATTAGAGATCGTATTAATAACGCTGGAATGAAACGAGTCTTTTGTTTTCTCGTGAAACGGTGCGTGATAAATCCACACCTGGAACATCAAAGAGATACAACGAGGAGGAACGAGGGAGAGAGAGAGAGAGAGAAAGTACAGAAAAGTTGTAGCTGTATCTTGATGTCCTTCTAAAAGAATGTCTCAAACATAAAACATTACATTTTCAATTGGAACAAATTTGATTGACCTCCAAAAAAAAAAATTAGCTTGATTTTCCAGAAACAGTCCTCATATTATCTCTCCTTCTCCTCCTGTCCTTCGCATAATCCTCTCCACTCACTCATCTCCTATCTCCTCCGGTCCTGTCTTGCCCACCTGGTCGTGTCATTGGAAGCCCCTGGCTCGGTGACAATCAGATTCAAAGGTTTCGACATTCGGGCAGAGCCACTGAAGACACTGACACTCAGTGTTTTAGAACAGAGAGACAGATAGACGGGACTTCTTCTTCTTTTTTTTTAAATTGAAGACTGTGGAATAATATGGACGGCGTCACCGTTACATTCCATGCTGTTTATCCTGATCGGCATTACAGCTGACTTTTTTTCTTTTTTTGAAAGAGTCAAATCGGCACCTAGAATTATTGCTTCCTGATTCTTTGCAGTGGAATTCATAGCTATTCCATGTGGATGTATAATAAAACTACTGCGTCGTTCTCTAAGACAAGTGTCCTTCATACCCCATTAATGAACCCAGAGGGGGTGGGGGGGGGGGGGGGGGGGGGGGGGAGTTGTTTCGCCTCTAATGAACACATGTCTCTGGAGTTGTGCCTTCCTCTAATGAACACATGTCTCTGGAGTTGTGCCTTCCTCTAATGAACACACGTCTCTGGAGTTGTGTCTTCCTCTAATGAACACACGTCTCTGGAGTTGTGTCTTCCTCTAATGAACACACGTCTCTGGAGTTGTGCCTTCCTCTAATGAACACATGTCTCTGGAGTTGTGCCTTCCTCTAATGAACACATGTCTCTGGAGTTGTGCCTTCCTCTAATGAACACATGTCTCTGGAGTTGTGCCTTCCTCTAATGAACACATGTCTCTGGAGTTGTGCCTTCCTCTAATGAACACATGTCTCTGGAGTTGTGCCTTCCTCTAATGAACACATGTCTCTGGAGTTGTGCCTTCCTCTAATGAACACATGTCTCTGGAGTTGTGCCTTCCTCTAATGAACACATGTCTCTGGAGTTGTGCCTTCCTCTAATGAACACATGTCTCTGGAGTTGTGCCTTCCTCTAATGAACACATGTCTCTGGAGTTGTGCCTTCCTCTAATGAACACATGTCTCTGGAGTTGTGCCTTCCTCTAATGAACACATGTCTCTGGAGTTGTGCCTTCCTCTAATGAACACATGTCTCTGGAGTTGTGCCTTCCTCTAATGAACACATGTCTCAGGAGTTGTGCCTTCCTCTAATGAACACATGTCTCTGGAGTTGTGCCTTCCTCTAATGAACATGTCTCTGGAGTTGTGCCTTCCTCTAATGAACACATGTCTCTGGAGTTGTGCCTTCCTCTAATGAACACAAGTTGTACCTTCCTCATCTGACAGATCTGTATAGGTTTCTGTTTAATCTAGAGATTATAATCCAAATACTGGTGCTTGAGGAAACTTTTTTTTTTTAAGAGGATGGTTTTAAATACAGGCATCTTTAACAAAATGCTCCGTAATGTCGCTGTTCTTTATTAATCAAATTAATCAAATGTAAACATACTGTAGATGAATTTATTGCTATTGACTCAGTTAGACAAAATGGTTGAATGCCGAGAAGAATCTATCCACTCTCGCATTGCAATAAGAGCTCAAATGGTTCTGGTCAACAAGACCCGACAGAGAGTTCTTTGATGTTGAGGAGTTGTCACCAGACACACTGATAAGTGGATTCTGGACATTCCTAATGACCACACACACATGCGCATATACACACACTCACACACACACACACACACACACACACACACACACACACACACACACACACACACACACACACCCCCTGTTGACTGCTGCCAGGGTATAAATGAGTCTTCACCTGTTAAAGGAAGACATGCCACACACACACACACACACACACACACACCTGTTGATTACAACCCACGATGCTTAGCAGCACCCTTTAAAGTACATATTATTAATTCGGACCTCCTAAACACCGTGTTTAGGTTGATAAGTCTGTATGGTCCTAAATGACAGCCGTTTCAAACGCCAGCACATTCAAATGAACACTGGTTGATGCCTGATTCAGACCTGCTTCTTTTGGAGACCTGCAGTAACAGATAGATGGACATGCCACCCATGGTAAGGATGACTTTTTAAAGATATGGCTGGACGTCACCTTCTACCTTATTTACCTTCTTTACCTTCTTTCCATTACGATATTTTAAGGCAAAATAAATGGACGTGAAAGTGTACTGCCTCTATGTTGATCTGAAAGTATACTACCTCTATACTACCTCTATGTTGATCTGAAAGTATACTACCTCTATACTACCTCTATCTTGATCTGAAAGTATAGTACCTCTATGTTGATCTGAAAGTATACTACCTCTATACTACCTCTATGTTGATCTCAAAGTATACTACCTCTATACTACCTCAATGTTGATCTGAAAGTATACTACCTCTATGTTGATCTGAAAGTATACTACCTCTATGTTGATCTGAAAGTATAGTACCTCTATACTACCTCTATGTTGATCTGAAAGTGTACTACCTCTATACTACCTCTATGTTGATCTGAAAGTATACTACCTCTATGTTGATCTGAAAGTATACTACCTCTATGTTGATCTGAAATTATACTACCTCTATACTACCTCTATGTTGATCTGAAAGTGTACTACCTCTATGTTGATCTGAAAGTATACTACCTCTATGTTGATCTGAAAGTATACTACCTCTATACTACCTCTATGTTGATCTGAAAGTATACTACCTCTATACTACCTCTATGTTGATCTGAAAGTATACTGCCTCTATGTTGATCTGAAAGTATACTACCTCTATGTTGATCTGAAAGTATACTACCTCTATACTACCTCTCTGTTTATCTGAAAGTGTACTACCTCTATACTACCTCTATGTTGATCTGAAAGTATACTACCTCTATACTACCTCTATGTTGATCTGAAAGTGTACTACCTCTATACTACCTCTATGTTGATCTGAAAGTGTACTACCTCTATGTTGATCTGAAAGTATACTACCTCTATGTTGATCTGAAAGTATACTACCTCTATGTTGATCTGAAAGTATACTACCTCTCTGTTGATCTGAAAGTGTACTACCTCTATACTACCTCTATGTTGATCTGAAAGTATACTACCTCTATGTTGATCTGAAAGTATAGTACCTCTATGTTGATCTGAAAGTGTACTACCTCTATACTACCTCTATGTTGATCTGAAAGTGTACTACCTCTATGTTGATCTGAAAGTATATTACCTCTATACTACCTCTATGTTGATCTGAAAGTATACTACCTCTATGTTGATCTGAAAGTGTACTACCTCTATGTTGATCTGAAAGTATACTACCTCTATGTTGATCTGAAAGTATACTACCTCTATGTTGATCTGAAAGTATACTACCTCTATGTTAATCTGAAAGTATACTACCTCTATGTTGATCTGAAAGTATACTACCTCTATGTTGATCTGAAAGTATACTACCTCTATACTACCTCTATGTTGATCTGAAAGTATACTACCTCTATACTACCTCTATGTTGATCTGAAAGTATACTACCTCTATGTTGATCTGAAAGTATAGTACCTCTATGTTGATCTGAAAGTATACTACCTCTATGTTGATCTGAAAGTATACTACCTCTATACTACCTCTATGTTGATCTGAAAGTATACTACCTCTATACTACCTCTATGTTGATCTGAAAGTATACTACCTCTATGTTGATCTGAAAGTATACTACCTCTATGTTGATCTGAAAGTATAGTACCTCTATGTTGATCTGAAAGTATAGTACCTCTATGTTGATCTGAAAGTATACTACCTCTATGTTGATCTGAAAGTATACTACCTCTCTGTTGATCTGAAAGTATACTACCTCTATGTTGATCTGAAAGTATACTACCCATATGTTGATCTGAAAGTATACTACCTCTATGTTGATCTGAAAGTGTACTACCTCTATGTTGATCTGAAAGTATACTACCTCTATGTTGATCTGAAAGTATACTACCTCTATGTTGATCTGAAAGTATACTACCCATATGTTGATCTGAAAGTATACTACCTCTATGTTGATCTGAAAGTGTACTACCTCTATGTTGATCTGAAAGTATACTACCTCTATGTTGATCTGAAAGTATACTACCCATATGTTGATCTGAAAGTATACTACCTCTATGTTGATCTCGTGACAGAGTGTAAAATGTGGTTCTGGGTTCCCAGATGTCCTCTATGTCATTGTTTTTATGTTATACATGTCTTGTTGTTGTAGGGTCTCCTACTTGTTCTGTCTCTAACTCTGCTCTGCTGTCTACCTCACCCAGCTTCACCAACCGAGCTAGCTCACAATGACTCAGGTACACTGTTCTGTGTGTTAAATGGCCTGTTGAGAACACTTCATACTGTCATGAGATTATCCGACATTTTTAAAAGGGGGGGGGGGATCATCCATGTTTATGACAAGAATTATCATTGGATCCTATTGGATCGTCTGTTGTATAATTAAAGGGATTGTTGGGAACCGATTATGTCGTCCAATATAATAAAGGCTAGTGTCATAAAGGGTAGTTTCATATCAGTTGTTATTGATCAGTATCATTAGCTAGGTTTCCATCCAAATGGTGACAGATTCGAATATTAAAAAAATCCGCACTGGACCAAATGGACTTGTTGCTGATAAAACATGTAAAGTCATTGTGTAATGACATATTGCACACAAAACAAATGTTCTGCTTAAGTTTTGATGCTTTCATGTTTCGATATCTAAAATTCAACATGTGTTTCAATCGCATTTTCCACTCTATTACTACCGAAACTGTTGCATTAAATAGCAAATGCTCCCACGTTATTTCTTGGCCAGTTCGCTCTAGCCAACCACCGATTCAGTGCGGTTCGTCTCGTCTACATTATGGATAAAAGCAAAACAATAAGTGTATTTGTTAAGCGTCGATCCTCAGGTCACCAAAATAAGACCCTCGATATTTTATTGAAAAGGAGCATCAAGCTCACAACCTTGGACTTTCATCACCCTGTGAAGTTCATCATTTATTTATTCTGTAGCCTAATAGACCGTGTGCTTTCCCGACGAGTTGTAGTGGGATGACCACACAGCTGGCTGCCACACATGTTAATGCGTGACTCCAAATGTGGACTTTGCGCGCATAAAAAAAAAGGTCGGGTGGAAACCTGGTTAGAGAGAGTTTTCTGGAACATTTTGTATCTTAAAATGTATATGCACTCACTATACTTTAAGTGTGGCGATGTGGTTATTAAGGTAATTACACATGCGCGCCGCCAGGTGGTACAGCAGGCAGATGTAGAGTACCTATTGCTAGCATTGTTAGAGTATTGGAACGAACCCCGGCACACGTTGAGTGCAGCCGCTTGCCTGTTACGCAACGCTCTGGGTGAGTAATAAACTAATCTGTTTATAAAGGGCTACTACTCCTTGACTCATCCCAAAAGGCACAAATAGTTATATTGGGTTATTCATTGTACTGTATCATTTCCAGGGGTTCCCTATCTGCCCTCTACGTTGGTAGAGGAGGCTCTGAAAAGGTCTTTAGAACGTACTAATGCTGCTTACGCCCACACCAAGGAGAGGTGAGCCAATAGAACAAGACTGTCGTCAGTAAATTGCTCAGATTATTTGTGAAAAGCCATGTTGATGTTTATGAAAAGAGAAATGCTATTTACCAATTAGGGTCTGCCTGTCTGTTCATCTGCCTGCCTGCCTGCCTGTCTGTTCATCTGCCTGCCTGTCTGTCTGTTCATCTGCCTGCCTGTCTGTCTGTTCATCTGCCTGCCTGTCTGTCTATTCATCTGCCTGCATGTGTCTGTTCATCTGCCTGCCTGTTCATCTGCCTGCCTGTCTGTGCATCTGCCTGCCTGTCTGTCTGTTCATCTGCCTGCCTGTCTGTCTGTTCATCTGCCTGCCTGTCTGTCTGTTCATCTGCCTGCATGTCTGTCTGTTCATCTGCCTGCATGTGTCTGTTCATCTGCCTGTCTGTCTGTCTGTCTGTTCATCTGCCTGCCTGTCTGTCTGTTCATCTGCCGTCTGTCTGTCTGTTCATCTGCCTGCATGTGTCTGTTCATCTGCCTGCCTGTCTGTCTGCCTGTCTGTCTGTCTGTTCATCTGCCTGCCTGTCTGTCTGTTCATCTGCCTGTCTGTTCATCTGCCTGTCTGTCTGTTCATCTGTCTGCCTGTTAATTTGCCTGCCTGTCTATCTGCCTGTCTGCCTGTCTGTCTGTCTGTTCATCTGCCTGCCTGTCTGTCTGTTCATCTGCCTGTCTGTTCATCTGCCTGTCTGTCTGTTCATCTGTCTGCCTGTTAATTTTCCTGCCTGTCTATCTGCCTGTCTGTCTGTCTGTTCATCTGCCTGTCTGTCTGTCTGTTCATCTGCCTGTCTGTTCATCTGCCTGTCTGTCTGTTCATCTGCCTGTCTGTCTGTTCATCTGCCTGTCTGTCTGTTCATCTGCCTGTCTGCCTGTCTGTTCATCTGCCTGTCTGTTCATCTGCCTGCCTGTTCATCTGCCTGCCTGTCTGTTCATCTGCCTGCCTGTCTGTTCATCTGCCTGCCCGTCTGTTCATCTGCCTGCCCGTCTGTTCATCTGCCTGCCCGTCTGTTCATCTGCCTGCCCGTCTGTTCATCTGCCTGTCTGTTCATCTGCCTGTCTGTCTGTTCATCTGTCTGCCTGTTAATTTGCCTGCCTGTCTATCTGCCTGTCTGCCTGTCTGTCTGTCTGTTCATCTGCCTGCCTGTCTGTCTGTTCATCTGCCTGTCTGTTCATCTGCCTGTCTGTCTGTTCATCTGTCTGCCTGTTAATTTTCCTGCCTGTCTATCTGCCTGTCTGTCTGTCTGTTCATCTGCCTGTCTGTCCATCTGTCTGCCTGTTAATTTTCCTGCCTGTCTATCTGCCTGTCTGTCTGTCTGTCTGTTCATCTGCCTGTCTGTCTGTCTGTTCATCTGCCTGTCTGTCTGTTCATCTGCCTGTCTGTCTGTTCATCTGCCTGTCTGTCTGTTCATCTGCCTGTCTGTCTGTTCATCTGCCTGTCTGTCTGTCTGTTCATCTGCCTGTCTGTTCATCTGCCTGCCTGTTCATCTGCCTGCCTGTCTGTTCATCTGCCTGCCTGTTCATCTGCCTGCCCGTCTGTTCATCTGCCTGCCCGTCTGTTCATCTGCCTGCCCGTCTGTTCATCTGCCTGCCCGTCTGTTCATCTGCCTGCCCGTCTGTTCATCTGCCTGCCCGTCTGTTCATCTGCCTGCCCGTCTGTTCATCTGCCTGCCCGCCTGTTCATCTGCCTGCCCGCCTTTTCATCTGCCTGCCCGCCTGTTCATCTGCCTGCCCGCCTGTTCATCTGCCTGCCTGTTCATCTGCCTGCCTGCCTGTTCATCTGCCTGCCTGTTCATCTGCCTGCCTGCCTGTTCATCTGCCTGCCTGCCTGCCTGTTCATCTGCCTGCCTGCCTGTTCATCTGCCTGCCTGCCTGTTCATCTGCCTGCCTGCCTGTTCATCTGCCTGCCTGCCTGTTCATCTGCCTGCCTGTTCATCTGCCTGCCTGCCTGTTCATCTGCCTGCCTGCCTGTCCATCTGCCTACCTGTCTGTTCATCTGCCTGCCTGCCTGTTCATCTGCCTGCCTGCCTGTTCATCTGCCTGCCTGTCTGTTCATCTGCCTGCCTGTCTGTTCATCTGCCTGCCTGTCTGTTCGCCTGCCTGTCTGCTCATCTGCCTGTCTGTTCATCTGCCTGTCTGTTCATCTGCCTGTCTGTTCATCTGCCTGCCTGCCTGTTCATCTGCCTGCCTGTCTGTCCATCTGCCAGCTGTCTGTTCATCTGCCTGCCTGCCTGTTCATCTGCCTGCCTGCCTGTTCATCTGCCTGCCTGCCTGTTCATCTGCCTGCCTGTCTGTTCATCTGCCTGCCTGTCTGTTCATCTGCCTGTCTGTCTGTTCATCTGCCTGCCTGTCTGTTCGCCTGCCTGTCTGCTCATCTGCCTGTCTGTTCATCTGCCTGTCTGTTCATCTGCCTGTCTGTTCATCTGCCTGCCTGTCTGTTCGCCTGCCTGCCTGTCTGTTCATCTGCCTGCCTGTCTGTTCATCTGTCTGTCTGTTCATCTGTCTGTCTGTTCATCTGTCTGTCTGTTCATCTGCCTGTCTGTTAATCTGTCTGTCTGTCTGATAATATGGGTACTGTCCTCTGTCCTTCCAGGGTGAAGACATCTCTGTCGGAGGGTGCTCTGAGACCCAGCGACCTCCTGGCTCAGTTCAAGCAGATCGGACCCCAGACCAGGAGGCACATCAGCGCAGCTGAGCTGCTGGACAATACAGTGGAACTGATCAGAGAGATGGTCTACACCAGTACCATGGCCCAGTCCAGTCTACCTGGTACTGCCTAACCCATGTTCCAGTCCAGTCTACCTGGTACTGTCTAACCCTAACCCAGTCCAGTCTACCTGGTACTGTCTAACCCTAACCCAGTCCAGTCTACCTGGTACTGTCTAACCCATGACCCAGTCCAACCTACCTGGTACTGTCTAATCCTAATCCAGGGCCCAGTCCAGTCTACCTGGTACTGTCTAATCCTAATCCATGGCCCAGTCCAGCCTACCTGGTACTGTCTAACCCATGACCCAGTCCAGTCTACCTGCTACTGTCTAACCCTAACCCAAGGCCCAGTCCAGTCTACCTGGTACTGTCTAACCCATGGTCCAGTCCAGTCTACCTGCTACTATCTAACCCATGGTCCAGTCCAGTCTACCTGCTACTATCTAACCCTAACCCAAGGCCCAGTCCAGTCTACCTGGTACTGTCTAATCCATGGCCCAGTCCAGTCTACCTGGTACTGTCTAACCCATGGCTGAGTTCAGTCTACCTGGTACTGTCTAACCCTAACCCTAACCCAGTCCAGTCTACCTGGTACTGTCTAATCCATGACCCAGTCCAGTCTACCTGGTACTGCCTAACCCTAACCCAGTCCAGTCTACCTGGTACTGTCTAATCCACGGCCCAGTCCAGTCTACCTGGTACTGTCTAATCCTAACCCAGTCCAGTCTACCTGGTACTGTCTAACCCATAGTCCAGTCTACCTGGTACTGTCTAATCCTAACCCAGTCCAGTCTACCTGGTACTGTCTAACC
Source organism: Oncorhynchus mykiss (assembly GCF_013265735.2). Taxonomy (NCBI): domain Eukaryota; kingdom Metazoa; phylum Chordata; class Actinopteri; order Salmoniformes; family Salmonidae; genus Oncorhynchus; species Oncorhynchus mykiss. The sequence goes on along the minus strand of NC_050570.1, from coordinate 5,062,402 downwards.
CTAACCATGGCCCAGTTCAGCCTGCCTGGTACTGTCTAACCCTAATCCATGGTCCAGTCCAGTCTACCTGGTACTGTCTAACCCTAACACATGACCCAGTCCAGTCTACCTGGTACTGTCTAACCCTAACCCAGTCCAGTCTACCTGGTACTGCCTAACCCATGACCCAGTCCAGTCTACATGGTACTGTCTGACCCATGGTCCAGTCCAGTCTACCTGGTACTGCCTAACCCATGACCCAGTCCAGTCTACATGGTACTGTCTGACCCATGGTCCAGTCCAGTCTACCTGGTACTGTCTAACCCATGACCCAGTCCAGTCTACCTGGTACTGTCTAATCCAAACCCATGGCCCAGTCCAGTCTACCTGGTACTGTCTAATCCTAACCCATGGTCCAGTCCAGTCTACCTGGTACTGTCTAACCCTAACCCAGTCCAGCCTGCCTGGTACTGTCTAACCCATGACCCAGTCCTGTCTACCTTGTACTGTCTAACCCATGACCCAGTCCTGTCTACCTTGTACTGTCTAACCCATGACCCAGTCCAGTCTACCTGGTACTGTCTAACCCATGGCTGAGTTCAGTCTACCTGGTACTGTCTAACCCTAACCCAGTCCAGTCTACCTGGTACTACCTAACCCATGGCCCAGTCCAGTCTACCTGGTACTAAACTATCACATTACACATATACTACAGAGCCGACCTGATCCGAGCCTGGCTGTGTTGGCCTTGTTACCATAGTTGCTGGAACTATGTCAGAAAACACAGTATGGTTTGAGTCAGCGGTACGGTTTGGGTTGTGTGTAAATCTCCCCCAACAGACCTGTTGAGTGAGGAGGACATGCAGGTTCTCCTGCAGGCTAAAAGCTGTCCCCCAACAGACCTGTTGAGTGAGGAGGACATGCAGGTTCTCCTGCAGGCTAAAAGCTGTTACCCAACAGACCTGTTGAGTGAGGAGGACATGCAGGTTCTCCTGCAGGCTAAAAGCTGTCCCCCAACAGACCTGTTGAGTGAGGAGGACATGCAGGTTCTCCTGCAGGCTAAAAGCTGTCCCCCAACAGACCTGTTGAGTGAGGAGGACATGCAGGTTCTCCTGCAGGCTAAAAGCTGTTACCCAACAGACCTGTTGAATGAGGAGGACATGCAGGCTAAAAGCTGTCCCCCAACAGACCTGTTGAGTGAGGAGGACATGCAGGTTCTCCTGCAGGCTAAAAGCTGTTACCCAACAGACCTGTTGAGTGAGGATGAGTGAGGAGGACATGCAGGTTCTCCTGCAGGCTAAAAGCTGTCCCCCAACAGACCTGTTGAGTGAGGATGAGTGAGGAGGACATGCAGGTTCTCCTGCAGGCTAAAAGCTGTTACCCAACAGACCTGTTGAGTGAGGATGAGTGAGGAGGACATGCAGGTTCTCCTGCAGGCTAAAAGCTGTCCCCCAACAGACCTGTTGAGTGAGGATGAGTGAGGAGGACATGCAGGTTCTCCTGCAGGCTAAAAGCTGTTACCCAACAGACCTGTTGAATGAGGATGAGTGAGGAGGACATGCAGGTTCTCCTGCAGGCTAAAAGCTGTTACCCAACAGACCTGTTGAATGAGGAGGACATGCAGGTTCTCCTGCAGGCTAAAAGCAGGCTAACAGACCTGTTGAATGAGGAGAACATGCAGGTTCTCTATACAACGGCATGGCGCAGTGAAACATGGGAAGCCATTCACTTTCAATGGAAGTAAAGCGAGAGAAGTGGGATGGGCGGGGGAACCGTTGAGCGATGCGAGCGATGGCATTGGGCGAAGGAGCTGTACAGGGCGGGACTAAAGTTGGGGAAAGCTGAACTTTATGAAAATCCTCTGCAATAATGCAAAGCAAGGGACCAATCGAAGCTCGTCATAGCTTCCAACCCCTACTGGATTGGCTGTCAATGGCTGTTGATATGTAGCACTACCTAGCTCAATTGCTAGCTTGTTAGCACCCACATGAGGGTGGATGGGGGCGGCAGGTAGCCTAGTGGTATAGCCTAGAGCGTTGGGCCAGTAACCGGAAGGTTGCTAGTTCAAACCCCCGAGCTGACAAGGTACAAATCTGTCGTTCTGCCCCTGAACAGGCAGTTAACCCACTGTTCCTAGACCAGTTAACCCACTGTTCCTAGAGTAGGCTGTCATTGAAAATAAGAATTTGTTCTTAACTGCTTTGCCTAGTTAAATAAAGGTAAAATAAAAAAAAATGAGGACGAGGCTAGTTTGGCTAGGAGAGGCCGCTTGTGTAGTGTGAACGCTCATTAAGACTGTCTGTCTGTCCTTCGTCTCTCCCCCCCCCCCCCCCCCAACAGACCCGCTGAGTGAGGAGGACATGCAGGTTCTACTGCATGCTACGGGCTGTTCCTCTGAGATGCAGAGACCCCTCTGTAAGACTGGCTGTCTGTCTGAACGCTACCGTTCATTCACCGGGGAGTGCAACAACAGGTCTGTCTGTCGGTCTTGTCTGTAGTACCCCTGCACATTGACTCGGTGCCGGTACTCCTTGTATGTAGCCTCGTTATTGTTATTCTATTTCTTATTATTTCTGTATTTTTGTTTCAAATATTGTATTTTTGTAATGTACTTTTTAACTCTTAATTGTTGGAAAGGACCCGTAAGTATTTCACGGTAGAGTCTACACCTATTGTATTCGGTGGCATGTGACAAATACAATTAGATTTGATCTCTGGCTGTCTGCTTGTCTCTTTTTCTCTCGCTCTGTCTGCCTGACCACGTCCAGCCAGTAGGGTTCAGGTTGAAACTACTGTGTGAAAAGGAAATTAGTGTTTGATTTGACATGACTTGTAGTTTGTGTGTGTCACCCACGTTGTCAACCCTCTCCAGACAGCACCCTAAGTGGGGTGCGGCCAACACCCCGTACTCCCGCTGGCTCCCCCCAGAGTACGAGGACATCAGAGGGGTCCCTAGGGGCTGGGACCCTGAACACACCTACTATAACTACACCTTGCCCCCGGTAAGAGTCCTATCCTATCTACCACACCCTGCCCCAGGTAAGAGTCCTATCCTATCTATCACACCCTGCCCCAGGTAAGAGTCCTATCCTATCTACATCCTGCCCCAGGTAAGAGTCCTATCCTATCTACATCCTGCCCCGGGTAAGAGTGCTATCCTATATACTACATCCTGCCCCAGGTAAGAGTCCTATCCTATCTACCAGCCCCAGGTAAGAGTCCTATCCTATCTACTACATCCTGCCCCAGGTAAGAGTCCTATCCTATCTACATCCTGCCCCAGGTAAGAGTCCTATCCTATATACTACACCCGGCCCCAGGTAAGAGTCCTATCCTATCTACATCCTGCCCCAGGTAAGAGTCCTATCCTATCTACATCCTGCCCCAGGTAAGAGTCCTATCCTATATACTACACCCGGCCCCAGGTAAGAGTCCTATCCTATCTACATCCTGCCCCAGGTAAGAGTCCTATCCTATCTACATCCTGCCCCAGGTAAGAGTCCTATCCTATCTACATCCTGCCCCAGGTAAGAGTCCTATCCTATCTACCACACCCAGCCCCAGGTAAGAGTCCTATCCTATCTACCATACCCTGCCCCAGGTAAGAGTCCTATCCTATCTACTACATCCTGCCTGGGTCCTGCCAGGACTCCTACCTGGGGACAGGGTGTAGTATATAGGATAGGACTCTTACCGGGGGCAGGGTGTAGTAGATAGGATAGGACTCTTATCTACTACACACTGCCCCAGGTAAGAGTCCTATAACTACACCCTGCCCCTGGTAAGAGTCCTATCCTTTCTACTACACCCGGCCCCAGGTAGGAGTTCTATAACTACACCCTGCCCCAGGTAAGAGTCCTATAACTACACCCTGCCCCCAGTAAGAGTCCTATCCTATCTACTACACACTGCCCCCGGTAAGAGTCCTATCCTATCTACTACACCCTGTCCCCAGGTAGGAGTCCTATAACTACACCCTGCCCCAGGTAAGAGTCCTATAACTACAACCTTCCCCAGGTAAGAGTCCTATCCTATCTACTACACCCTGCCCCAGGTAAGAGTCCTATAACTACAACCTTCCCCAGGTAAGAGTCCTATCCTATCTACTACACCCAGCCCCAGGTAAGAGTCCTATAACTACACCCTGCCCCAGGTAAGAGTCCTATCCTATCTACACCCTGCCCCAGGTAAGAGTCCTATAACTACACCCTGCCCCAGGTAAGAGTCATATCCTATAACTACACCCTGCCCCAGGTAAGAGTCCTATCCTATCAACTACACCCTGTACTGGTAAGAGTCCTATCCTATTTCTGGCTACAGTATCCCTATATAGTGCACTGCTGTTGACCTGAGTCATCATAAGCCTCTGTCCAACATGGAATGTTTCCTCTGTCATTTTACTCTACGTCAGGTCAGCTGTAAAACCAAACTCACTGTAATAACCTCACCCTTCTCCTTCTCTCCTCCCTGCCCCTCTCTGTTCCCTCCTCTTTTTTCCCTCCTCTCATCCCACCTCCCTCCCTCCTCTCTCCTCCAACCTCACTCTCTCCTCCCTCCCCCTCTCTGTTCTCCCCTCTCCTCCAACCTCCTACCTCCCTCTCTCCTCCCTCCCCCTCTCTCCCCCTCTCTGTTCTCTCCTCTTCTCCCCCCTCTCTCCTCCCTCCCCCTCTCTCCTCCCACCTCCCTCTCTGTTCTCTCCTCTCCTCCCACCTCCTACCTCCCTCTCTCCTACCTCCCCCTCTCTCCTCCCTCCTCTCCTCCCATCTCCCTCCAGGTGCGCCTGATATCCCAGAACGTTCTCTACACCCACAATGAGAACATCTCTCTGGACTCATCTCTGTCCCACCTGTTGGTGGAGTGGGGTCAGTGGATCGACCATGACTTCGCTCTGACCCCTCAGAGTCCCAGCACAGCTGCCTTCAGGACCGGGGCCGACTGTACCCGCACATGCAGCCGGGACACTCCCTGCTTCCCTATACAGGTGAGACACTCCCTGCTTCCCTATAGAGGCGAGACACTCCCTGCTTCCCTATACAGGCGAGACACTCCCTGCTTCCCTATACAGGCGAGACACTCCCTGCTTCCCTATACAGGTGAGACACTCCCTGCTTCCCTATAGAGCTACAGGTCAAATCAAATCAATCACAATTTATTGAAAGTGTAGTTGAGGTCTTAACACATTTTACAAAAAAATTCAATAATTTAAAAATGAATAACAAATGAGCAGGAGAGAAGTCCAGAACAGAGAAAGAGAGAAGTCCAGAATGCTAACCCACTTTCCCCTCCTAACACTAACCCACCTTCCCCTCCTAACACTAACCCACCTTCCCCTCCTAACACTAACCCACCTTCCCCTCCTAACACTAACTCACCTTCCCCTCCTAACACTAACCCACCTTCCCCTCCCAACACTAACCCACCTTCCCCTCCCAACACTAACCCACCTTCCCCTCCCCTCCTAACACTAACCCACCTTCCCCTCCCAACACTAACCCACCTTCCCCTCCCCTCCTAACACTAACCCACCTTCCCCTCCCCTCCCAACACTAACCCACCTTCCCCTCCTAACACTAACCCACCTTCCTCTCCCACCTTCCCCTCCCAACACTAACCCTCCTTCCCCTCCCAACACTAACCCGCCTTCCTCTCCCAACACTAACCCACCTTCCCCTCACAACACGAACCCACCTTCCTCTCCCACCTTCCCCTCCCAACACTAACTCACCTTCCCCTCCCAACACTAACCCACCTTCCTCTCCCACCTTCCCCTCCCAACACTAACCCACCTTCCCCTCCCAACACTAACCCACCTTCCTCTCCCACCTTCCCCTCCCAACACTAACCCACCTTCCCCTCCCAACACTAACCCACGTTCCTCTCCCACTTTCCCCTCCCAACACTAACCCACCTTCCCCTCCCCTCCCAACACTAACCCACCTTCCCCTCCTAACACTAACCCACGTTCCTCTCCCACTTTCCCCTCCCAACACTAACCCACCTTCCCCTCCCAACACTAACCCACCTTCCCCTCCCAACACTAACCCACCTTCCCCTCCCAACACTAACCCACCTTCCCCTCCCAACACTAACCCACCTTCCCCTCCCCTCCCAACACTAACGCACCTTCCCCTCCTAACACTAACCCACCTTCCTCTTCTACCTTCCCCTCCCAACACTAACCCACCTTCCCCTCCCAACACTAACCCTCCTTCCTCTCCCAACACTAACCCACCTTCCCCTCCCAACACGAACCCACCTTCCTCTCCCACCTTCCCCTCCCAACACTAACTCACCTTCCCCTCCCAACACTAACCCACGTTCCTCTCCCACTTTCCCCTCCCAACACTAACCCACCTTCCCCTCCCAACACTAACCCACCTTCCCCTCCCCTCCCAACACTAACCCACCTTCCCCTCCCCTCCCAACACTAACCCACCTTCCCCTCCTAACACTAACCCACCTTCCTCTCCCATCTTCCCCTCCCAACACTAACCCACCTTCCCCTCCCAACACTAACCCACCTTCCTCTCCCACCTTCCCCTCCCACCTTCCTCTCCCACCTTCCCCTCCCACCTTCCCCTCCCACCTTCCCCTCCCACCTTCCTCTCCCACCTTCCTCTCCCACCTTCCCCTCCCAACACTAACTCACCTTCCCCTCCCAACACTAACCCACCTTCCCCTCCCAACACTAACCCACCTTCCCCTCCCAACACTAACCCACCTTCCTCTCCCACCTTCCCCTCCCAACACTAACCCACCTTCCCCTCCCAACACTAACCCACCTTCCTCTCCCACCTTCCCCTCCCAACACTAACTCACCTTCCCCTCCCAACACTAACCCACCTTCCTCTCCCACCTTCCCCTCCCACCTTCCTCTCCCACCTTCCCCTCCCACCTTCCCCTCCCACCTTCCTCTCCCACCTTCCTCTCCCACCTTCCCCTCCCAACACTAACCCACCTTCCCCTCCCCTCCCAACACTAACCCACCTTCCCCTCCTAACACTAACCCACCTTCCTCTTCTACCTTCCCCTCCCAACACTAACCCACCTTCCCCTCCCAACACTAACCCTCCTTCCTCTCCCAACACTAACCCACCTTCCCCTCCCAACACGAACCCACCTTCCTCTCCCACCTTCCCCTCCCAACACTAACTCACCTTCCCCTCCCAACACTAACCCACCTTCCTCTCCCACCTTCCCCTCCCAACACTAACCCACCTTCCCCTCCCAACGCTAACCCACCTTCCTCTCCCACCTTCCCCTCCCAACACTAACCCACCTTCCCCTCCCAACACTAACCCACGTTCCTCTCCCACTTTCCCCTCCCAACACTAACCCACCTTCCCCTCCCAACACTAACCCACCTTCCCCTCCCCTCCCAACACTAACCCACCTTCCCCTCCCCTCCCAACACTAACCCACCTTCCCCTCCTAACACTAACCCACCTTCCTCTCCCATCTTCCCCTCCCAACACTAACCCACCTTCCCCTCCCAACACTAACCCACCTTCCTCTCCCACCTTCCCCTCCCAACACTAACTCACCTTCCCCTCCCAACACTAACCCACCTTCCTCTCCCACCTTCCCCTCCCACCTTCCTCTCCCACCTTCCCCTCCCACCTTCCCCTCCCACCTTCCTCTCCCACCTTCCTCTCCCACCTTCCCCTCCCAACACTAACTCACCTTCCCCTCCCAACACTAACCCACCTTCCCCTCCCAACACTAACCCACCTTCCCCTCCCCTCCCAACACTAACCCACCTTCCCCTCCCAACACTAACCCACCTTCCTCTCCCACCTTCCCCTCCCAACACTAACCCACCTTCCCCTCCCAACACTAACCCACCTTCCTCTCCCACCTTCCCCTCCCAACACTAACTCACCTTCCCCTCCCAACACTAACCCACCTTCCTCTCCCACCTTCCCCTCCCACCTTCCTCTCCCACCTTCCCCTCCCACCTTCCCCTCCCACCTTCCTCTCCCACCTTCCTCTCCCACCTTCCCCTCCCAACACCAACCCACCTTCCTCTCCCAACACTAACCCACCTTCCCCTCCCCTCCCCTCCCAACACTAACCCACCTTCCCCTCCCAACACCAACCCACCTTCCTCTCCCAACACTAACCCACCTTCCCCTCCCCTCCCCTCCCAACACTAACCCACTTTGCCCTCCCCTCCCAACACTAACCCACCTTCCCCTTCCAACACCAACCCACCTTCCTCTAGTAACCTTTCGGTTACTAGTCCAATGCGCCAATGCTCTAACCACTAGACTACCCGTTGAACCAACGTGGAATAGATGTTGAATTGACATCAGTCCCCAGTGGGTCACCTAAAAGCTGTCTGGGTTTAAAACATCTTCTATATTACACAAATGATAGCGACATAATTAGATCACTTCACAATCAAAGATGAGGGTCGGCATTGGAAACACATCCATATAACAGCCTAATAATCGGGGCGGCAGCGTAGCCTAGTGGTTAGAGCGTTGTAGTAACCGGAAGGTTGCAAGTTCATATCCCCGAGCTGACAAGGTACAAATCTGTCATTCTGCCCCTGAACAGGCAGTTAACCCACAGGCCGTCATTGAAAATAAGAATTTGTTCTTAATAACTGACTTGCCTAGTTAAATAAAGGTAAACAAATTAAATAAGCCCTTAAATCACTGAAATATAGACATTTCATCAATTGCAAATAACATGGCCCACACTAAACCCTGCCCCCTGACTGAATTTGAAAAAGCGTGGCCCTCCCCTATTTTCCTCCAGGTCCACATTTTGTACATTTCGAACCATCCCTAAACAAACACTAAATAGCCTCCAACGGGATTAAAACTATAATGTTGATATCATGGATGGTCAGTCTTTGCATCCATAGCTCTGTCTATGAATTTGAGAGTGGTTACATTTCTCCTGCCCTACCCCTCAGCTTTTTACCAAAACAGGGTCTGGGAGGACCCCTTTTAAAAATGGTTTTAACTGCTGATTGAAGCTTTAAATAGCTACTTCTGGCCAGTCTAATTCTTTCCTGCTCCGAATCTATTCAGTGTAAAGTGAAACGCACACATGCACGCGCACACACTTCCCCTCTCCCCAGATCCCGCTGTCAGACCCTCGTACTGGTACACAGAGCTGCATGCCTTCCTTCCCCTCTCTCCAGATCCCGCTTTCAGACCCTCGTACTGGTACACAGAGCTGCATGCCTTTCTTCCCCTCTCTCCAGATCCCGCTGTCAGACCCTCGTACTGGTACACAGAGCTGCATGCCTTCCTTCCCCTCTCTCCAGATCCCGCTGTCAGACCCTCGTACTGGTACACAGAGCTGCATGCCTTTCTTCCGCTCGGCGCCCAGCTGTGTCGGGAGCGAAGGCACACCCCACCATCACCGGGAGCAACTGAACGCCATCACCTCATTCGTGGACGCCAGTATGGTGTACGGTAGCTCCTCCCCCATGGCTGCGGCCCTGAGGAACCACTCCTCTCCACTGGGTCTTCTGGCCCTCAATGACCAGGCCTCAGACCAGGGTCTCGCCTACATGCCCTACCTGCCTCGCCTACAGGGACGCCTGGATCCCTGTGGGCCACGAAGCGGGTCTGAGGCAAACTCCACTGGAGCCACAAGTGCCTCTGACACATCTGCTACTGCACCAACAGAACAGGAGAATATTACATCCTGTTTCCAAGCAGGTATGTTACAATCCATCAATCAATTCATCAATCAATTCATCAATCAATTAATCAATCAATTAATCAATCAATCAATCAATCAAACAAAAATGTATAATGACCTTTTTGCAACATCTCTCACAAAGTGCTTTACGGTAACAACCTAGTTACCTAGTTTCTGATTTGTTAAAAAAGTTTGAAATATCCAATAAATGTCGTTCCACTTCATGATTGTGTCCCACTTGTTGTTGATTCTTCACAAAAAAATACAGTTTTATATCTTTATGTTTGAAGCCTGAAATGTGGCAAAAGGTCGCAAAGTTCAAGGGGGCCGAATACTTTCGCAAGGCACTGTATATATATATATATATATATATATATGCAAATAATCCCATATGTTTATGCAAATGAGGCACACATAATTGTCTTTGTTTTAACACAAACTGTTCAAAATCCCTGAACTCCATTCATTATAATGTCTAAGAAAGTAAAAAGTTTTACGCTCTATAATTCAGACAATATTTGAATTATAATGTATTTATTAGAATTGTTTTCGAAATCTTTAAACAATTTCTATGACCATTGTTAATGTACTGTAGCACAGCTCGGGTTAAAGATTGTGGTGGAAGTTCAACACCAGGGACACCCTAAGTCAGTCTTAATATGAATGATTGTTTATTGTCCCGTGATCTGAAGAGGTTCCAACCAACTCAATGCACCATAACACACATGTCAATCAGGAGCTCTGCCTGGGCAGACCCAGCAGTTGTCTTATATATACGGCTATACAGAGACAGGTTATATTTGCATGATTTAGTATAATTAATTCATCATTACCGGGGTTTTTTTGTGGGTTTTTTTCCCACCTTTATTTAACCAGGAAGGCTAGTTGAGAACACCTTTATTTAACCAGGTAGGCCAGTTGAGAACACCTTTATTTAACCAGGTAGGCTAGTTGAGAACACCTTTATTTAACCAGGTAGGCTAGTTGAGAACACCTTTATTTAACCAGGTAGGCTAGTTGAGAACAAGTTCTCATTTACAACTGCGACCTGGCCAAGATAAAGCAAAGCAGTGTGACACAGACAACAACACAGAGTTACACATGGAATAAACAATAAACAAGCCAATAACACAATAAACAAGTCAATAACACAATAAACAAGTCAATAACACAATAAACAAGTCAATGACACAGTAGAAAAAAATAAAGTCTATATACAGTGTGTGCAAAAGGCATGAGGAGGTAGGCAATAAATAGGCCATAGGAGAGAACAGTTACAATTTAGCAGATTAACACTGGAGTGATAAATTACCAGATGATGATGAGCAGATGATGCAAGTAGAGATACTGGTGTGCAAAAGAGCAGAAACGTAAATAAAAACAGTATGGGGATGAGGTAGGTAGATTGGGTGGGCTATTTACAGATGGACTAAGTACAGCTGCAGCGATCGGTTAGCTGCTCAGATAGCTGATGCTTAAAGTTAGTGAGGGAAATAAAAGTCTCCAACTTCAGCGATTTTTGCAATTCGTTCCAGTCACTGGCAGCAGAGAACAGGAAGGAAAGGCGGCCAAATGAGGTGTTGGCTTTGGGGATGATCAGTGACATATACCTGCTGGAACGTGTGCTACTGGTGGGTGTTGTTATCGTGACCAGTGAGCTGAGATAAGGCAGAGCTTTACCTAGCATAGACTTATAGATGACCTGGAGCCAGTGGGTCTGGCGACGAATATGTAGCGATTATATAGTTTCATTCATGTGACAGACCAATACTTCTAGTTATTGTATGTCTATGGGTCAAACTTCCTGTATTCTGTTGTCTAGGTGACTCACGGGCCAATGAGCACCTTGATAGCTCTTCCTTCTAGTAACTGTATGTCTATGGGTCAAACTTCCTGTATTCTGTTGTCTAGGTGACTCACGGGCCAATGAGCACCTGGGGATGATAGCACTCCACACGTTGTTCCTGAGGGAACACAACAGGCTGGTCAGCGAGTTGCACCTCCTCAACCCTCACTGGAGCCCAGACACCTTGTACCAGGAGGCCAGGAAGATCATGGGGGCTGTCCACCAGGTACACACACTATGTGTTTGTTTCCCAGACAGGTTCCTCCAGGGTCTGGGTTCTAGGAGCTTCTGTTTCCCAGACACATGAAGCCTCCTCCAGGGTCTGGGTTCTAGGTGCTTCTGTTTTCCAGACAGATGACGCCTCCTCCAGGGTCTGGGTTCTAGGTGCTTCTGTTTTCCAGACAGATGAAGCCTCCTCCAGGGTCTGGGTTCTAGGTGCTTCTGTTTTCCAGACAGATGACGCCTCCTCCAGGGTCTGGGTTCTAGGTGCTTCTGTTTTCCAGACAGATGACGCCTCCTCCAGGGTCTGGGTTCTAGGTGCTTCTGTTTTCCAGACAGATGACGCCTCCTCCAGGGTCTGGGTTCTAGGTGCTTCTGTTTTCCAGACAGATGACGCCTCCTCCAGGGTCTGGGTTCTAGGTGCTTCTGTTTTCCAGACAGATGACGCCTCCTCCAGGGTCGTTGAGGGAGAGGTTGTTGTCCACAACGCCAGTTGGTTAAGTGATGATGGAGTTGGTGTTGTGTTTTCTGTTTTCTGTATCGCAGGCAGTGGCACGGATGTAAAGTTAGAATACTGCTTCACCCCTGATCTCCTCCTCCCTCAGATACTGACCTGGGATCACTATTAGAATACTGCCTCACCCCTGATCTCCTCTCTCAGATACTGACCTGGGATCACTATTAGAATACTGCTTCACCCCTGATCTCCTCCTCCCTCAGATACTGACCTGGGAGCACTACTTGCCCAGGGTCCTGGGTGAGACCCCCACTTCCCTCCTGATGCCTCCGTACAAGGGCTACGACCCTGAGATTGACCCCAGCATCGCTAACGTCTTCTCGGCCGCCGCCTTCCGCTTTGCCCACGTCACCGTGCAGCCGATGGTGGCCCGCCTGGGCCCCGGGTACAGCCTCGCCCCACAGCACCCACCTCTGCCCCTACACCACTCCCTCTTCGCATCCTGGAGGGTCGTACAGGAGGGTGAGACGTTTTAAATTAGGGCCTGGTTTCCCGGACATAGATTAGGGCTAGAACTGGACTAAAAAGCATTCTCAATAGAAATGATTCATTGAAATAGGGCCAGTTTCCCGGATCCAGATTAAGCCTACTGCTGGACTGAAAACCTAATGTTTTTAGCAGATGCTCTTGTCTTACCCGGAGAGACTTAAAATCAGTGCATTAAACAAAAGTGAGTAAAATGACCACATACAGTGAGCTCCAAAAGTATTGGGACAGGGAATTTATTTGTTGTTGTTTTGGCTCTGTACTCCGGCACTTTGGTATGAAATGATACAATGACTAAGAGGTTAAAGTGCAGACTGTCAGCTTTAATTTGAGGGTATTTTGATCCCAATAAGGTGAAAATTACATCACTTTTTGTACATAATCCCCCCATTTTAGGGGACTAAAAGTATTGGGCCAAATTCACTTATATGTGTATTAAAGTAGGACAAAGTATTTGGTCCCATATTCACAGCACGCAATGATTACATCAAGCTTGTGACAACAAATTTGTTGGATACATTTGCTGTTTGTTTTGGATGTGTTCCAGATTATTTTGTGCCCAATAGAAATGAATGGTAAATAATGTATTGTGTCATTTTGGAGTCACTTTTATTGTGAATAACAATAGAATATGTTTATCGGCCTCCCGAGGGGCGCAGCGGTCTAAGGCACTACAGACCCAGGGAGGGTTTGGCCGGGGGGGGGGGGGGGGCTTTACTTGGCTCTTTGTGCTCTAGCGACTCCTTCTGGTGGGCCAGGCGCCTGCAGGCTGACATTGGTCATCAGTTGAATGGTGTTTCCTCCGACACATTGGTGCATCTAGCTTCTGAGTTAAGTGGGTGGGTGTTAAGAAGCGTGGCTTGGCGGGTCATGTTTCGGAGGAAGCATGACTCGACCTTCACCTCCTAAGTCCGTTGGGGAATTGCAGGGAAGAGGCGACTCCGAGATGCTGGCCTTCTAGACAATCTTCCTCTGTCCAGTGTCTGTGTTCTTTTTCTCCATCTTAATCTTTTCTTTTTATTGGCCAGTCTGAGATATGGCATTTTCTTTGCTACTCTGCCTAGAAGGCCAGCATCCCGGAGTCGCCTCTTCACTGTTGACGTTGAGACTGGTGTTTTGCAGGTACTATTTAATGAAACTGCAAGTTGAGGACTTGTGAGGCGTCTGTTTCTCAAACTAGACACTCTAATGTACTTGTCCTCTTGCTCAGTTGTGCACCGGAAACTCCCACTCCTCTTTCTATTCTGGTTAGAGACAGTTTGCGCTGTTCTGTGAAGGGAGTAGTACACAGCGTTGTACGAGATCTTCAGTTTCTTGGCAATTTCTCGCATGGAATAGCCTTCATTCAGAACAAGAATAGACTGACGAGTTTCAGAAGAAAGTCCTTTGGTTCTGGCCATTTTGAGCCTGTAATCGAACCCACAAATGCTGATGCTCCAGATACTTAACTAGTCTAAAGGCCAGTTTTATTTATGCCATTGGAATACAGGAGTGATGGTTGCTGATAATGGGCCTCTGTACGCCTATGTAGATATGTACTCCTATGTAGATATGTACTCCTATGTAGATATGTACTCCTATGTAGATATGTACTCCTATGTAGATATGTACTCCTATGTAGATATGTACTCCTATGTAGATATGTACGCCTATGTAGATATGTACGCCTATGTAGATATGTACGCCTATGTAGATATGTACGCCTATGTAGATATGTACGCCTATGTAGATATGTACGCCTATGTAGATATGTACTCCTATGTAGATATGTACTCCTATGTAGATATGTACTCCTATGTAGATATGTACTCCTATGTAGATATGTACTCCTATGTAGATATGTACACCTATGTAGATATGTACTCCTATGTAGATATGTACTCCTATGTAGATATGTACTCCTATGTAGATATGTACACCTATGTAGATATGTACTCCTATGTAGATATGTACTCCTATGTAGATATGTATGCCTATGTAGATATGTATGCCTATGTAGATATGTACTCCTATGTAGATATGTACGCCTATGTAGATATGTACTCCTATGTAGATATGTATGCCTATGTAGATATGTACTCCTATGTAGATATGTACTCCTATGTAGATATGTACTCCTATGTAGATATGTACGCCTATGTAGATATGTACTCCTATGTACGCCTATGGTTGCTGATAATGGGCCTATGTACGCCTATGTACGCCTATGTACAGTTGAAGTCAGAGTTTACATATAATTAGGTTGGAGACATTACAACACGTTTTTCAACCTCTCCACAAATGTAGGAATGGGCCAAAATTCACCCAATTTATTGTGGAAGCTTGTGGAAGGCTATCTGTAACGTTTGACCCAAGTTAAACAATTTAAAGGCAATGCTACCACATACTAATAGAGTGTGTGTAAACTTCTGGCCCACTGGGAATGTGATGTCAAATTAAGTGGTGATCCTAACTGACCTAAGACAGAGAATTTTTACCTGGATTAAATGTCAGGAATTGTGAAAAACTGAGTTTAAATGTATTTGGCTAAGGTGTATGTAAACTTCCGACTTCAACTGTATATACCTGTGTTTATTTTTAATTTTTAATACATTTGCTAAAATATCTAAACCTGTTTTTTGCTTTGTCATCATGGGGTGTGTAGATTGATGAAGAAAAATAATATTTAATGAATTTTAGAATAAGGCTGTAATGTAACAAAATGTGAAAGAAGTCCAGGGATCTGAATACGTTGAATGTACTGTATATTCTACACTGGATATATGGGGGAAATGATGCAGACAATGACATGGGTGGAAGTCAAAATATGTCTGCATTATTAAACCTCTCTCCCCCACTTCTCTCCCCCCAACTCTCTCCTCTCTCTCCCCCACTTCTCCCCCAACTCTCTCCTCTCTCTCCCCCACCTCTCTCCTCTCTCTCTCCCTGCCGCTCTCCCACATCTCTCACCTCTCTCCCACCCCTGTCCTCCCTCTCTCCCACCTTTCTCTCTCCCCCACCTCTCTTCTCCCTCACCTCTCTCTCTCCCTCACCTATTTTCACCTCTCTCCTCTCTCCCCCACCTCTCTCCTCTCTCTCCCCCACCTCTCTTCTCTCTCTCCCACACCTATTTTCACCTCTCCTCCACTTCTCTCCTCTCTCCCCCACCTCTCTCCTCTCTCTTCCACCTCTCTCCTCTCTCTCCTCCACCTCTCTCCTCTCTCTCTCCCCCACCTCTCTTCTCTCTCTCCCTCACCTCTTTTCACCTCTCTCCTCCTCTCTCCCACCTCTATCCCACCTTGCTCCTCTCTCTCTCCCACATCTCTCTTCTCTCTATCCCACCTCTCTCAGGTGGTATAGACCCAGTGCTGCGTGGCCTCCTCCTTTCCCCAGCCAAGCTCCAGATGCCAGGCCAGATGATGGTTGAGGAGCTAACTGAGAGACTGTTCCAGGCCCAGGGTGGGATGCCACTAGACCTGGGTGCCCTCAACCTGCAGCGGGGTCGAGACCACGGCCTGCCTGGTAATATTAGTACTATATTACTATATTATATAGACCACGGCCTGCCTGGTAATATTAGTACTATATTACTATATTATATAGAACATGGCCTGCCTGGTAATATTAGTACTAAATTACTATATTATATAGAACATGGCCTGCCTGGTAATATTAGTACTATATTACTATATTATATAGAACATGGCCTGCCTGGTAATATTAGTACTAAATTACTATATTATATAGACCACGGCCTGCCTGGTAATATTAGTACTATATTACTATATTATATAGACCATGGCCTGCCTGGTAATATTAGTACTATATTACTATATTATATAGACCACGGCCTGCCTGGTAATATTAGTACTATATTACTATATTATATAGACCATGGCCTGCCTGGTAATATTAGTACTATATTACTATATTATATAGACCCCGGCCTGCCTGGTAATATTAGTACTATATTACTATATTATATAGACCATGGCCTGCCTGGTAATATTAGTACTATATTACTATATTATATAGACCACGGCCTGCCTGGTAATATTAGTACTATATTACTATATTATATAGACCATGGCCTGCCTGGTAATATTAGTACTATATTACTATATTATATAGACCACGGCCTGCCTGGTAATATTAGTACTATATTACTATATTATATAGACCATGGCCTGCCTGGTAATATTAGTACTATATTACTATATTATATAGACCACGGCCTGCCTGGTAATATTAGTACTATATTACTATATTATATAGACCACGGCCTGCCTGGTAATATTAGTACTATATTACTATATTATATAGACCATGGCCTGCCTGGTAATATTAGTACTATATTACTATATTATATAGACCATGGCCTGCCTGGTAATATTAGTACTATATTACTATATTATATAGACCACGGCCTGCCTGGTAATATTAGTACTATATTATTATACTACAATACTATATTAGTACAGGCCTACCTGGTCCCTGCTGGTATATTAAACAGTATACAGTACTTATAGTATACTCTCAAACGTACATGTTAGAAGATGGCCCAACTGGACTTATCCTTGTTGTTGTTTTATCTCCATTTATTTTCTTAATTCTTCTACCCCTCTTCTTCTTCTATTCCCTCCATCAATCTCTCCTTCCCCTTACTTCCTGCTCTACCAGGTTACAGCTCGTGGCGTGGGCTCTGTGGCCTCTCTGTTCCCAACACCACCTCTGACCTTGCAGGTAGATAGATAAACAGAATATTATTCTAGCCAGTCTCATTGAGAACTTGTTTTCATATTTGTATACACTGCACTTGTTTTCCATTGTGTTCCTCATAATTCATAACACATACACTGTTCCATACTACATTCAAAACCACAAAGGATAATACAGGACAATGAAAATGTGTTCCAACGTATTTCCATCACGTTCGTCTGACCTCTGACCTGGCAGGTATCCTGGGTAACCCTGGTCTGGCTGAGAAGTTCCTGTTGTTGTACGGGACGTCCCAGAACATCGACGTATGGGTGGGGGCCATCTCAGAGCCTCCTCTACCTGGGGGCCGGGTGGGACCCCTCCTGGCCTGTCTACTGGCCAAGCAGTTCAGAGCACTGAGAGACGGAGACAGGTGAGATGAGAGATGGTGGTTTGACTCTTATTGTGTAACAGTAAGGCTTCCATCCCTGTTCTACCCCAAGCTGGGCTCCAACCTGGGACCCTCTGCACACAGCAACACTCTCATCAAAACTAGGTTTTACAAGGTTGTGAAACACAAACGCATGTAATAAGGCATGTAATAAGGCATGTAATAACGCATGTAATAAGGCATGTAATAAGGCATGTAATAACGCATGTAATAAGGCATGTGATAACGCATGTAATAACGCATGTAATAACGCATGTAATAAGGCATGTAATAACACATGTAATAACGATTAGACTGGATGTAAGGGGTTTTCCTGTGGTGAAGTAGAGGCGGACCAAAACGCAGCGTGGTTTCTATTGATTCATGTTTAATAAAAAAGGATAAACACGAACACTACAAAACAATAAACGTGGAAAACCAAAAACAGCCCTGTCTGGTGCAAAACACAGAGACAGGAACAATCACCCACAAACACACAGTGAAACCCAGGCTACCTAAGTATGATTCTCAATCAGAGACAACTAATGACACCTGCCTCTGATTGAGAACCATACTAGGCCCGAAAACATAGAAATACCCCAAAACATAGAAAAACAAACATAGACTGCCCACCCAACTCACGCCCTGACCATACTAAATAAATACACAACAAAGGAAATAAAGGTCAGAATGTGACACTGGAATTCAATCCGATCGGCCCTTTGTGGCTAAGCTCCGTTTAAAGGCGTTGTTACCGCTGTCGCAGAGATCACAGTCTAAGTAAAATGCTGCAAATGCCGGGTCAATCGGAAATGACCTTTTAAATGTGACCCGAGCTGCACCGCGGATCGTCCGCAGACCGGATTGAGTCCTGTCCTTAAGACGAGGGTTTGCAAATATAAAGGGTTTGAATGAATACTTAATAATAATAATAATAATAATAATAATAATAATAATAATGTATATTGATCATATCCAAAAATACATGAATCTCATGACCATCCACACTGAGTTTACAAAACATTAAGAACACCTGCTCTTTCCATGACAGACTGACCAGGTGAATCAGGGTGAAAGCTATGATCCCTTATTGATGTCACTAAGGGTAAATCCACTTCAAATCAGTGTAGATGAAGTGGAGGAGACGGGTTAACTGAGTGAACAAAACATTAAGAACACCTGATCTTTCCATGACAGACTGACCAGGTGAAACCAGGTGAAAGATATGATCCCTTATTGATGTCACTTGGTAAATCCACTTCAATCAGTGTAGATGAAGTGGAGGAGACAGGTCAAATAAGGGTTTTTAAGCCTTGAGACAATTGAGACATGGATTGTGTACGTGTGCCTTTCAGAGGGTGAGTGGGCAAGATAAAATATTTAAGTGCCTTTGAACCGGGTATGGTAGTAGGTGCCAGGCGCACCGGTTTCAGTGTCAAGAACTTCAACGCTGCTGGGTTTTTCACGCTCAACAGTTTCCCATGTGTATCAAGAATGGTCCACCAAGCCAACTTGACACAACTGTGGGAAGCATTGGAGTCAACATGGACCAGCATCCCTGTGGAACGCTTTCCACAGCGAACTGAGGCTGTTCTGAGGGCAACAGGGGGTGCAACTCAATATTAGGAAGGTGTTCCTAATGCTTTGTACACTCAGTGTATGTCTGAGATGCTGCCCACCCAATGTGTCTGTTTTGAATCGGCCCTACAGTATGTCTGCCTACCCAGTAACCTCTCCCCCTCTGTCAGGTTCTGGTGGGAGAGAGAGGCTGTGTTCACCAGCAACCAGAGAGCTCAGCTTCACACCGTGTCCCTGTCACGTATCATCTGTGACAACACGCACATCACACGTGTTCCCTCCGACCCATTCAGCCGTACGGTCAGCCCAGAAGACATGCTGGCCTGCAGCCACCCCCTCATCCCTCACCTTAACCTCTCTGCCTGGAAGGAGCCTGACACAGGTACTATTCTCCTAACCCTCATCCCTCACCTTAACCTCTGTCTGGATGGAACAGGTACTGTTCTCCTAACCCTCATCCCTCACCCTAACCTCTCTGATTGGATGGAACCAGACACAGGTAGAGAAAGAGGGAGGGAAAATATAGAGATTGGACATGGAGTCAGTAAAGGAATCTAGCAACTACATGGTATGCAAAAATACGTGTATTTAGTAGATCAGGGATTCTGTGCAGAGCCTTGCTCAGGCCTCTCCTCTCCAACAGGCTGTTGACTTTCATCTGACCTCCTCAGGTGTGGTCCAGTCCCCAGGTTACAGACAGGCTTCTCTCTACTGTGACCTCATCATCATTAGGTTATCACTGTACTTACTCCCCCTTCCTCCCTCCCTCCCTCCTCCTCCTCCCTCCTTCCTCCTCCTTCCTCCCTCCCAGATCCCAGTTGTGGTCCAATCCCCAGGTTACAGTCAGGCTTGTCTCTACTGTGACCTCATCATCATTAGGTTATCACTGTACTTACTCCCCCTTCCTCCCTCCCTCCTCCTTCCTCCCCCTTCCTCCCTCCCAGATCCCAGTTGTGGTCCAATCCCCAGGTTAGTCAGGCTTGTCTCTACTGTGACTTCATCATCATTAGGTTATCACTGTACTTACTCTCCCTCCTCCCCCTTCCTCCCTCTCTCCTCCTCCTCCTCCCTCCTTCCTCCCCCTTCCTCCCTCCCAGATCCCAGATGTGGTTCAATCCCCAGGTTACAGTCAGGCTTCTCTCTGCTCTGTGACTCCGTCATCTACTACCAGTGTGGTCCAGGCTATCAGCTGATTGGTCCATCCTCTGTGACCTGTGACCCCAACAGTTATCAATGGAGTCCTGCTCCCCCAATCTGCCACGGTAGGGAGTGTGTGTGTGTGTGTGTGTGTGTGTGTGTGTGTGTGTGTGTGTGTGTGTGTGTGAGAGATTTTAATTAAGGCACTACAGTCGACATGCATGTCTTTAGTTTTGTATTCTGACTGATTTGCTGTAGATGTCGATGAGTGTGCCGATCAGCCAACCCCGTGCCCCCAAAACACGGACTGCCTCAACACACCCGGGTCATATATGTGCACAGGTAGGAAATTCTATACATCTATATAATCTATACATTCTATACAACTATATGTCTATACATTCTATATGTCTATAATCGAAACATTCTACACATCTATACATTATATATGTCTATACATTATAAACATCTATACATTCTTTACATTCTATACATCGTCTGTACATTCTATACATCTATACATTCTATGTCTATACATTCTACACATCTATACATCTGTACCATCTATACATCTTCTATACATTCTATACCTCTATACATTCTATACATATATACATCCTATGCATCTATGCATTCTATACATATATACATCCTATGCATCTATATACTCTATACATTATATACATCTTCTATACATTCTATGTAGCTATGCATCTATATACTCTATACATTCTATACATCTTCTATACATTCTATGTAGCTATGCATCTATATACTCTATACATTCTATACATTGTATACATCTTCTATACATCTATGCATTCTATATATTCTACACATCTTCTATGCATCTTCTATACATTATATACACATTCTATACACCTATCCTTCTATACATCTTCTATAAATTCTATACATCTCTGCATCCTATACATTCTATGTATCTATGCATCTATATACATCTATGCATTCTATACATCTTCTATAAATTCTATACTTCTTATAATGTGTCTGACCATCAGATGTTAGTCAACACTAATGTCTGACCATCAGACGTTAATCAATACTAATGTACCTGACCATCAGAAATTACTTTTTTATATTTGGCAACACTTTAGTACTACAGATTGAATAGAGTCCTTAATAAACAAGTGTTTGTTTTGTCTGTTTGTGGTGTGTTCCAGACCTGGACCTGTCCTCCCTGTCTACAGTCTCTGTAATCTCTGCAGTAATAGCTGTGGTTGGTGGTGTGGCCATCTTGTTTGTGATACTGACCTGTTGTAGAAGGTACGTCATTATTATGATGTTCAGGTGATAACGTTCATTGTAATGTATCGGGTTTGGGGTCAATTTCATAATGTCCTTGTCAATTCAGGAAGTAAACGGAAATACGATGTCTTATTTCATTCATTGAAAAGTTTAACTTACTTAAAAATGTTTTATTGAAATTAAATTGACCCCAACCCTGGTAGATGTTGCTTAACAAATGTTATGTAACATTTCAAAAACAGTATTTCTGTTGTTTTTTTTATTCTTGCAGGTATTTTCCAAAGAAGCCAGAATCGATAAACAGAACCGATAAACGGAACCGATAAACAGCGGTTGCTGTAAGAGGGACAGATAACCAAGAGACACCTCTGGAAATGTAGTCCTTAACATATTTTATTACATTTTAGTATTTTGTTTCTAAAAATGTGACATATATCCTAAAAGTATACACTTGACTGTGTTGATATTAAAACGTAACTTCCGATTGTTTGTTAGATAATAACCTGAAAATTAGAAATAACTGAATTGTAAACCCTGTTTTAGACCACAGTCACATTATATATATATATAAAACCTCAAAAGGTCTGACTCAAAGTACACAAAGTACTTCTCTGTACTTGGTGCATATGTCCCGTCGTACAGTATTTGGACAGTGACCATTTTCTGTTGTTCTGTTGTTGTAGTTCTGTTAAATGACAAAAAAAATGACGCAATACATTATTTATCATTTTTTATTTCTATTGGCCACAAAAAAAAAATCTGAAACACAACCAAAACAAACAGCAACTCGCTCAAATTACAAGCTTGTCGTTGTTATTGTGTGATAGAAATATTATGCTAAACTTTTCACTACTTTAATACACATAAGTGAATTTGTCTAAATACTTTTGGTTGTCTAAAAGTTAGAATGTACAAAAAGTGCTGTAATTTCTAAACGGTTTACCTGAAAATATCCTTGAATTAAAGCTGGCAGTCGGCACTGAAATCCAACGTGCTGGAGTACAGAGCCAAAACAAAACAACGTGTCACTGTACAAATACTTGGATATCAGTTGTCTGTTCTAGTCCACGTGTTTGAAGCTCATAAACCTGAACAAGCTAACAGCATTAAAAGGGTGTTACAGATTTAAAAACAAAATTATATGTTTTGTCATCACATACCCCGGATAGGTTCAGTGAAATGTGTTGTTTTACAGCGTCAGCCACAGTAGTACGGCACCCCTGGAGCAAAGTAGGGTTAAGTGCCTTGCTCAACGGTGCATCGGCTGATTTTTCACCTTGTCGGTTCAGGTATTTAAACCAGATCATATTCGGGAAGAAACACTTGTCCGGAACACTTGTCCATTTCTCTACACTCGCATTAACATCTGCTAACCATGTGCATGTGACCAATAAAATTGGATTTGTTAAAAAATGTATTCTTCTTAGTATTCTTCTTAGTATTAGTATTCTCAGTATTCTTCTTAGTATTAGTATTCTCAGTATTCTTGGAACGCATGTCCCGGTTCGGTACCTATGACAGCTTTCCTGACCGGTAAATGCCACTCTGAGAGAGACAGGTCGCGTTCCAGGCTGACTATAGGCAGCATTTAATGGTTTGCGTGTCAAATTGCTATATCATATGATCAGTCAGGCAACTGCAATGTAGTCAGTCTGGAATGCCTTCGGCCACATTTATGATTACCAGTATGTTCTTGGATCTCTGTGCCATATTCCCCTCCCTTCAAACCTGTTAAGCAACAACTGTGGGCGTGGGAGGGAGTCGGCTGGAGGCTTTTTGTATTAGCGGGTAACCAAACCATCCACTTCTTGGTAACAACCTACATCTAGTGACCTGCCTGGGCCCTGAGGTCAAATATGTCTCTTTATTGGAAGGATTCCACAGTACATGATTTGTAGGCTACTTCGGGCAGGGCTTCTGTGGGTTAAAGCCACACTAATGCTGAGCGATTAACTGGCATTTCGGTTGTATTTTTCATTTTATAAACAACTAATTGACAGATGTTGGTTCAATGATTTCTTTTCCTGTGACCTCAATGCACACCGTGAAGAAGTTTCTCCTAGAGATTAAACACAGATCCAGGCTGAACTGTGCGATGTAGTAGGGAGTTGTAGTTTCCAGCAGGCTAATATTCTTCATAGTTTAATCGCAGAAAACGTGGTAATTAACTACAATGACCATAATCCATTGCACACCTACTTGTCCGTTCTGTGTATATTTTATGCCTGCTACAGAAGAGACAAAATAACTAAATAAGTCATCAAATGTATTATACACTAACTGAAATATTTTATTAAGGTTAAAGTAATTGTGTTGTTACAGCATTCAACCCACATAATGCATAGTGCATTTAATGTAAAAAAAATATCAAAATCAGTGATTTATTTTGAAATAATCGAACGGACACCAAACCGACCTCAAAAAAGCACTAATCGCTCAGCACTAAGCCACGCTTTTTAATTTGCGCAAAGTGGCCAACCAAGGCACCCTAAAAAAAAATGCAGGCAATGCAAGCAAATGCATCACATGGTATTTTCACATACAAATAGAACTCCGGCCTCGATCGCTGAAGCGGCGTTCCAGATCCCTGGAGCGTTCCAGATCCCTGGAGCGGTCCAGATCCCTGGAGCGTTCCATATCCCTGGAGCGTTCCATATCCCTGGAGCGTTCCATATCCCTGGAGCGTTCCAGATCCCTGGAGCGGTCCATATCCCTGGAGCGGTCCAGATCCCTGGAGCGTTCCATATCCCTGGAGCGTTCCATATCCCTGGAGCGTTCCATATCCCTGGAGCGTTCCAGATCCCTGGAGCGTTCCATATCCCTGGAGCGTTCCATATCCCTGGAGCGTTCCATATCCCTGGAGCGTTCCAGATCCCTGGAGCGTTCCATATCCCTGGAGCGTTCCAGATCCCTGGAGCGTTCCAGATCCCTGGAGCGTTCCATATCCCTGGAGCGTTCCAGATCCCTGGAGCGGTCCATATCCCTGGAGCGGTCCATATCCCTGGAGCGTTCCAGATCCCTGGAGCGGTCCATATCCCTGGAGCGTTCCAGATCCCTGGAGCGTTCCATATCCCTGGAGCGTTCCAGATCCCTGGAGCGTTCCATATCCCTGGAGCGTTCCATATCCCTGGAGCGTTCCATATCCCTGGAGCGTTCCAGATCCCTGGAGCGTTCCATATCCCTGGAGCGTTCCAGATCCCTGGAGCGTTCCATATCCCTGGAGCGTTCCATATCCCTGGAGCGTTCCATATCACTGGAGCGTTCCATATCCCTGGAGCGGTCCATATCCCTGGAGCGTTCCAGATCCCTGGAGCGTTCCATATCCCTGGAGCGTTCCATATCCCTGGAGCGTTCCATATCCCTGGAGCGTTCCATATCCCTGGAGCGTTCCAGATCCCTGGAGCGTTCCATATCCCTGGAGCGTTCCAGATCCCTGGAGCGTTCCATATCCCTGGAGCGTTCCAGATCCCTGGAGCGGTCCATATCCCTGGAGCGTTCCAGATCCCTGGAGCGTTCCATATCCCTGGAGCGTTCCAGATCCCTGGAGCGTTCCATATCCCTGGAGCGTTCCATATCCCTGGAGCGTTCCATATCCCTGGAGCGTTCCATATCCCTGGAGCGTTCCAGATCCCTGGAGCGTTCCAGATCCCTGGAGCGTTCCATATCCCTGGAGCGTTCCATATCCCTGGAGCGGTCCAGATCCCTGGAGCGTTCCATATCCCTGGAGCGTTCCAGATCCCTGGAGCGTTCCATATCCCTGGAGCGGTCCATATCCCTGGAGCGTTCCATATCCCTGGAGCGTTCCAGATCCCTGGAGCGGTCCAGATCCCTGGAGCGTTCCATATCCCTGGAGCGTTCCAGATCCCTGGAGCGTTCCAGATCCCTGGAGCGTTCCAGATCCCTGGAGCGTTCCAGATCCCTGGAGCGTTCCAGATCCCTGGAGCGTTCCAGATCCCTTGATAGAAATGTAAACATAACAGCCGTCTCCACTATCACGGGAACATTGCTTTTACATTTAAATAACGCTGTAACTTCAGCAACATGGATTGAATAGAGCCCTTAATTTCTATGATACATTAATAAAAAAAAAAATGTAAACAGGATTTGAGCAAATATCATTTGCCAAGACTAATCATTGCAGATTCAAGAGACTATAACAGAGACAGCAGACTAGACCAGACACAACTCACTGGTCACTATATATTTACTATCAATCTACAGCGCAACTGTGTGACTCTTGGAGAATACGATCGTACTGGTTGTTATATTGCCGGAACAAGGCAAAGATTCCGAGCTCATAAACATGACTCTCTCAACCAATCAGATCAAGCCTTTCGCTAGAGCTGCAGTAACATCTGCTAAACACGTGTATGTGGCCCAATTAAAATGTTGATTTGTGTTTTTTTGATCAAGCATTTAGCTGACGCCGGCAATGCTGCTGTTTTGGCGGGGAGGGAACTGCGTTTGAGCTGTCAAATCGGTGAGCAGTTGCTCACGAAGCCACACCCACCCCCAAGTTCAGAACGAGAAAGTATAGGCCTTACAGAAATAATGACACTCAAATTGGAAATCATTCAACGAAATAATGACGTGTAGATGACATAGCACATTCCAGTGTTCGAAGTGGTAAACAACACTGGATTTCTCTTAATGAGACTCTGTGCAGCCAACGACAATGTCTACTTTAGGTATAATGCCGGGGAGCTGCTTGTTGATTTCACAGCTCTTAACGCAGTTGTTCCACCTCCGACAGCGTCAAAATATCAGCTATGCGGATGTCGGCTGTAGTGGATTTGATTTGAATCGGGCCCTAAGGCTACGTTTATACAGGCAGCCCAATTCTGATGTTTTCCACAAATTGGTCTTTTGATCAATCACATCAGATCTTTTCACATCAGATATTTTTCTGAGCTTTTAGCATGTTCTGCACAAATGACTGATGATTGGCTGAAATAAATTGATAATAAGAAGATTGTGGGAGTTGTTTTGTTAGACTTCAGTGCAGCTTTTGATGTCTTTGATTCATAACCTTTTGCTGAAAAAACTTGTGTTATGGATTTCCATCCTCTGACCTATTATGGAATGAGAGTTAACTATCTAATAGAACACAGAGGGTTTTCATTAATGGAAGCCTCTCTCATGCAAATTCAGTTGACTGTGGTGTACCGCAGGGCAGCCGGTTAGGGTCATTATTGATTTCTGTTTTTACAAATGACCCTCCACTGACCTTGAATAAAACCTTTGTTTCTATGTACGTTGACAATTCAACAGTATACACATCGGCTGCAACAGTAAACTAAATAACAGACACCTAACATAGAACTCCAGTCAGTTTTAAAATGGGTGACTAGCAATAGGCTGGCGCTGAATTATGCTTTTAGTTTTGGAGATATTTTTCGGACAAATTACCCACTCAACGCTAAAACTTGTTTAAGTATTTTATTGAACAATGTGGCTATTGAGCAAGTTGAGGAGACTAAACTGCTGGGTGTAACCCTAGATAGCAAGCTTTCATGGTCAAAACATAGACTCAATGGTTGCTAAAATGGGAAGAGGTCTGGCCACGATAGGGCGTTGCTCTATCAAAGTGTCAGTAACATGCATGTCAGTCTCTCCTGGCTCAAAGTTGAGGAGAGATGACTGCATCCCTATTGGTCTTTGTGCGAGGTGTTGAAGATACCAAACTGTCTGTTCAAGCAGTAGGCACACAGTTCGGACACTCGTTGGTTCAACACAACACATGCCACCAGAGGTCTCTTCACAGTCCCCAGCAAAATATTAAATAGAGCCACGACAACATCCAACTCTCTGCCACCCCAGGTAACTCAAGCTAGGGGACCCCAGGTAACTCAAGCTAGGGGACCCCAGGTAACTCAAGCTAGGGGACCACAGGTAACTCAAGCTGGGGGACGCCAGGTAACTCAAGCTAGGGGACCCCAGGTAACTCAAGCTAGGGGACCCCAGGTAACTCAAGCTAGGGGACCCCAGGTAACTCAAGCTAGGGATAAAAACAGATATAATAACACCTTATGGAGGACTGTGAAGAGACACAGACATTTTGATATATCTTTGTATTGTAACCTGCGCTGTACTATGCATTAGACCTAGATACATGCCACCAGAGGTCTCTTCACAGTCCCCAGGTCCAGTGTGCCTACTGCATGTACTCATATGAAGGCTATGTGTGAAGTTTTAAATGCATGTACATTTCAGTCCTTGACTAAAAAATATTATTTCCGTACTATGTATTGCTTCCTGTGGACCCCAGGAAGAGTAGCTGATGCTTTTCCCCTAATAAATACCAGGACCAATTAGTGGACAAAAGACCAGAATCGAGCTGCCTGTGTAAACGCAGCCTAAGAGGAAAGCAGTTATTATTGCACGTTCAGACGTGAATAGTGTTCATTTAGTTTGATAAGGCTTTTCATGCAAGATATGGCTAAACACTACAGTGATATGGCGATGTATCCATGCAAAGCTACACATTATTTGGTCATGGGGCGGCAGGGTAGCCTAGTGGTTAGAGTGTTGGACTAGTAACCGGAAGGTTGCAAATTCAAACCCCCGAGCTGACAAGGTACAAATCTGTCGTTATGCTGTTCCTAGGCTGTCATTGAAAATAAGAATTTGTTCTTAACTGACTTGCCTAGTAAAATAAAGGTAAAAAAATAAATGTATGGCTTATATATTATATTATTATTATACAAAATAGAGAATTTTAAATGACATGTTACAGGAGTGCAAATACAACTGTCAATTTAAAGCCATTATATTTCCCAACTAGATTAGTTTTTAAAAACCGAATACATCGGGAGTGTTAGGGAGAGGGAGAAACAACGTATAGCTTAATCACCCATGGTTGGTTTATCATTCCATTCCATTAAATAACAAATGACTGTAACTTCTATTTCTAGGAAAAGTCATTGCTAAAACTGTCACAGCATCCAGAATGAAGACGAGGATATTTGAGAAGACTGAATAGGCATTTCGTTCAGGAACTTGTATTTCTGGTACCGTGTAACTGCAAGTCGCAGCACAAAAGTGGCAGCTCCTATTCATCTGGGTATGTGTAAATGTTCTTGGCAAATAAAGTGAATCTGATTCTTCATTTGTTTTTTATTTAACTGAAGTACCTGAATGTAACGGGATGTGTACACACTATTTCTGAACTGGTTAGTACTAAACAGCCTAAATGCAGCTATTTTCAGAGTAAATCCCTGCCCTTCTATAACCCATTCTAATTACAGACATATTTTCTGTATTAGTCATGCAAGGCATTTACAATGTACTGCAAGAATCTATCAAGGTTAAAGTAAGAGGTGGTCTGGTTTGCTGCAGTGGTTCTAAGGTGAGAGGAGACAACGGTGGTTCTAAGGAGGAGACAACGGTGGTTCTAAGGAGAGAGGAAACAACTGTGGTTCTAAGGAGAGAACTGTGGTTCTAAGGAGAGAGGAGACAACGGTGGCTCTAAGGAGAGAGGAGACAACGGTGGTTCTAAGGAGAGAGGAGACAATGGTGGTTCTAAGGTGAGAGGAGACAACGGTGGTTCTAAGGAGAGAGGAGACAACGGTGGTTCTAAGGAGAGAGGAGACAACACCTAGGGGTAATGCCGCAGTACTGGAGGGTATATGGCACTGTGTGGATGAAAAGTGAGCAGCATAGTTCTCCTGAAGCCTCCTTCCGGTTTCTGTGTCCCGCATGTCCTTCTGAGGGCTTCTCACACTACTGAGCCAAACCAAGCCAGCCCAGTTCAGTTCGGGTTGTCCTGACAGTGTGAAACCGGTACAGGTGATCTGACTCTCAAATCGTACAGTTGATTGGTGACTCCTGTCTTTTAGCCCTGGGCTGTGTTCACTGGGCACGAAGAGGAAGAAATGAGCTCATTTTCATTGTCCGTTGCACAACCATTTTTAAACGTTTTGCTCCGGTGTGCCCTAATAAACACGACCTAGGTCTACGGTGACATCTCCTCCCATCTGTCCTCCTATTCCTGGTCTGTGAGGTAGAAGCCCAGCTTGGCCACAGTCATCTCCCTCCGTAGACGTGTCACCTCCCAGAACATCTGCTCCGCTGGAGGCGGGCAGAGACAAAGACAGAGAGAGACAGAGAGAGACAGAGAGAGACAGAGAGAGACAGAGACAGAGAGACAAAGACAGAGAGAGACAGAGAGAGACAGAGAGACAGAGACAGAGACAAAGACAGAGAGAGACAAAGACAGAGAGAGACAAAGACAGAGAGAGAGAGACAAAGACAGAGAGAGACAGAGACAAAGACAGAGAGAGACAAAGACAGAGAGAGACAGAGACAGAAAGAGAGAGAAAGACATGAGGGTTGAAATAGTTTCAGTCAAGATTCAGAACGCCAGACAAGATTTAATGTCTGCAGTAACAAAGATAACTTATTGCCACTGTCATTTTTCACTGTTAAAATGGGTCTATTGTTGATCTCGCTCTGTGTCTATCTTTTAGAAGGGTCTGACTTACCATCATGTCTGACCAGGCCCTGCTGAATATAGCGGATATAGGTGAAGAAGTTACACACGGCTGTGATCTAGAGGGGCGGAATTGAGGAATGGCTCACACACACTTTCAAACAAAAGTTCTCTCACATAGGCCTAAGTGATAAAATTATTTATAAACATTAAAAAGTAGTCCTATTTATATGGCTGTAGATGTTGAGGAGGATAAGTGAAAACATACATTTTTATTTTCAAAACATTTTGAAATAAATTTTTCAAAAAAAACAACAAACATGGTTGCTAGGTACCCGTGCCCTGCTGGAGGGAGAGATATAGTAGTAACTCTCTTCGTCACCCAGTTTGATTTGGTGCTTACAGGACCGGGATATGCCGCTCAACGCACACTTCCTGTTATAGAGGCAGAGAGAAAAAAACACCAACTAACTCACTCATTTATGGAATTCTACAGCGTCGGGTTTCACGGACACAAATTAAGCCTAAACATATACTTAAAAGCTCTTTCAAGGGAGATTCTCCACTGAGCAAGTTCTTTCGTCCAGGACTAGGCTTAACCTGGGTCTGGGAAACCGGGCAATTCAACGTAGAAGACATGACAACATGATGGTTAGTTGTTTAACATCAGAAAAGGAACAAATAAAATGGCCTTAAAAGCTGAACACTGGACAGATATGGAGTCGCTTCCTCCACACAGATGGAGTTAGATACATCTGAGGTATGTTAGACTACAGACACACCGGGAGGACAGACAAGATGCCTTACAAGACCTGTGTATGTTAGACTACAGACACACCGGGAGGACAGACAAGATGCCTTACAAGACCTGTGTATGTTAGACTACAGACACACCGGGAGGACAGACAAGATGCCTTACAAGACCTGTGTATGTTAGACTACAGACACACCGGGAGGACAGACAAGATGCCTTACAAGACCTGTGTATGTTAGACTACAGACACACCGGGAGGACAGACAAGATGCCTTACAAGACCTGTGTATGTTAGACTACAGACACACCGGGAGGACAGACAAGATGCCTTACAAGACCTGTGTATGTTAGACTACAGACACACCGGGAGGACAGACAAGATGCCTTACAAGACCTGTGTATGTTAGACTACAGACACA
The DNA here is from genome assembly GCF_013265735.2 of Oncorhynchus mykiss. Taxonomy (NCBI): domain Eukaryota; kingdom Metazoa; phylum Chordata; class Actinopteri; order Salmoniformes; family Salmonidae; genus Oncorhynchus; species Oncorhynchus mykiss. Next base: position 5,030,994 of record NC_050570.1, on the reverse strand, counting down.
CTGGGAGGACAGACAAGATGCCTTACAAGACCTGTGTATGTTAGACTACAGACACACCGGGAGGACAGACAAGATGGCAGTGATCAACAACAAGACATGCATGGCTGGACAGAGTGCTGGAGGGCATTCTGATGAGAGAGGACAGTGATACAGGACAGTGAACAACACAGAGCTGGAGGGCATTCTGATGAGAGAGGACAGTGATACAGGACAGTGAACAACACAGAGCTGGAGGGCATTCTGATGAGAGAGGACAGTGATACAGGACAGTGAACAACATAGAGCTGGAGGGCATTCTGATGAGAGAGGACAGTGATACAGGACAGTGAACAACATAGAGCTGGAGGGCATTCTGATGAGAGAGGACAGTGATACAGGACAGTGAACAACACAGAGCACAGAACAAGTTTGTTGTTAGTGGAAAATAAAAAGGTAATGAAATTATTCGCTCCCAAAGTTACTTACATCTCTACTGCTGCCTTCAAGCCACTGGGGAAAATAATTCAATCAACATTTTGATTAGGAAACAGTGCCACATTATCAGTGTAGCCCATTGATTCAGCTCATTAGGACTCAGGAGGAAACCCCCGAAACCCATAACAGATTTGAAGAGAAAAACTAAACTAATCCATACAAAGTCAGACCAATCAAGTTCGCATAATTTTATCATGGAGTCATGAATAATGATATTCATTATAGATGACAGGTGCAATTGTGAAAAATCACCAAGAGGAAGGAGAGAGAGAGAGAGTTTATTTGAGCATGAATAGTTATTGAATGATGACTAGAGACAGATGGGTGTGGTTCAGTTGTGATTACTGTTGTCATGACCAATATCACGATACTCTCTGACGTATCACAGCAAGGAAACAAAACATGAAGCGCACTACATTTTCTGAGGAAAACAGCCTTAAAACATTATAATAACGTTTTAATAACATTGAGGGATGACTCACTTGGGCCCGCCACACTCTATGGCGTTGGCTCTGACCATGGGTAAAGCTGACATGGCCACCGGCTCGATGGTTAGAGAGTTGTTCTCCACTGCACTCTGGACTGACTGAGACAACTGTGTCCAGAACAAGGAGTCACATTGCATTAATACAACAACAAACTATACATGCACACAAAAGCCTTTCGCCTCCCGACACATGTACATGTATTAACATATTATGCTAATATAATAGTTATGGTATTATATTATGCTAATATAATAGTTATGTTATCCTATTATGCTAATATCATAGTTATGGTATCCTATTATGCTAATATAGTAGTTTTGGTATCCTGTTATGCTAATATAATAGTTATTGTATTATGCTAATATAATAGTTATGGTATCCTGTTATGCTAATATAATAGTTATGGTATCCTGTTATGCTAATATAATAGTTATTGTAGTATATTATGCTAATATAATAGTTATGGTATCCTATTATGCTAATATAATAGTTATTGTATTATATTATGCTAATATAATAGTTATGGTATCCTATTATGCTAATATAATAGTTATGGTATCCTATTATGCTAATAGAATAGTTATGGTATTCTATTCTATTATGCTATTAGAATAGTTATGGTTATAGAATACCATAATAGAATAGTTATTCTATTATGCTATTAGAATAGTTATGGTTATAGAATACCATAATAGAATAGTTATTCTATTATGCTATTAGAATAGTTATGATATTCTATTCGAATAGTTATGGTAGTCTATTCTGCTATTGGAATTGTTATGGTATTCTATGTACCTCAGATCGTGTGAAGGAGAGGCAGGGGCCGATGTCCTCCCTGTATATCCGCACCAGGAAGGCTGAACTTCTGTCCAGACTAGGTCTGTTTTTCCAGGTCAAGAACTCTGCATACAGAATGCTGTCCATCTGAGAGGAGATATAATTGATTAGTTATTTTCCTGTATTTGATTTACTGTGAATATGGTTTGATATGTAATATCAACTAGGCAAGTCAGTTAAGAACAAATTCTTATTTACAATGACGGCCTAGGAACAGTGGGTTAACTGTCTTGTTCAGGGGCAGATTTCAATTTCTGTCGTTCAACGACAGATTTTTACCTTGTCAGCTCAGGGATTCGATCTTGCAACCTTTCGGTTACTAGACCAACGCTCTAACCACTAGGCTACCTGCCACCTCTACACTCTAACCACTAGGCTACCTGCCACCTCTACACTCTAACCACTAGGCTACCTGCCTCCTCTACACTCTAACCACTAGGCTACCTGCCACCTCTACACTCTAACCACTAGGCTACCCTGCCGCCCCTACACTCTAACCACTAGGCTATCTGCCACCCCAATAGCTTACAGTCCTGTGAAAAAGTATTTGACTCCTTTCTGATTCTCTATTTTTTGTATATTTTTGATACTGAATGTTATCAGATCTTCAACCAAAACTGAATATTAGATAAAGGGAACCTGAGTTTACAAAAAATACAATTGATACTTATTTAATTAACAAAGTTATGCAAAACCAAATTCCCCTGTGTGTAAAAATAATTTCCCCTTTACACTCAATAACTGGTTGTGCCACCTTTGGTTGCAGTGACTCCAACCAAACACTTCCTGTAGTTGTTGATCAGTCGCTTACATCGCTCTGGAGGAATTTTGGCCCAGTCTTGTATGCAGAACTGCTGTCTGTGAGCTGATGCCGAAGAGCAGCTGGGTCATGCAATGAAACAATGATCCCAAAACACACAATCAAGTCTAAAAAAACAACACATTTAAAAGTGTTGAAATTGCCTATTTAAAAGTTCAGACTTAATCCCAATGGAGATGTTGTGGCAGGACTTGAAATGAGCAGTTCATCTGCTTGAAAACCCACAAATGTTGCTGAGTTTAAAGAAGTTCTGTGGGCCAGAATTCGTCCAGAGCGATGCGAGAGACTGATCCACAACTCCAGGAAGAGTTTGGTTGGATTTAATACAGCTAAAAGGTGGCTATTTATTTTCACACAGGGGCATTGGGTGTTGCATAACTTATCAGGTATGAAGATAAGACTCAGATTCAGACCACGTGGAATAAACAATAGTTTAATATTCCAACAGGGGCAGACAATAGACAGGTCAAGGCAGGCAGGGGTCAGTAAACCAGAGGTGGGCAACGGTACCGGACAGCAGGCAGGCTCAGGGTCAGGCAGGGGTCAGTAAACCAGAGGTGGGCAACGGTACCGGACAGCAGGCAGGCTCAGGGTCAGGCAGGGGTCAGTAACCTGGAAACGGGAGATAAAGGGCTGAGAGACATGGGTTTGACCCTGGACACATGAAAGGTGGGATGTATACGAAGGGTACGGGGCATCAGAAGCAGAGGGTCTAATGATCTTGGAGATGGGAAACGGGCCGATAAACTGGGGGGAGAGTTTGCGGGATTCCACCCGAAGGGGCAGATCCCGGGTGGATAGCCACACCTTCTGCCCGGGTAGGTGGGGCAGATCCCAGGTGGATAGCCATACCTTCTGCCCGGGTAGGTGGGGCAGATCCCGGGTGGATAGCCATACCTTCTGCCCGGGTAGGTGGGGCAGATCCCAGGTGGATAGCCACACCTTCTGCCCGGGTAGGTGGGGCAGATCCCAGGTGGATAGCCATACCTTCTGCCCGGGTAGGTGGGGCAGATCCCGGGTGGATAGCCACACCTTCTGCCCGGGTAGGTGGGGCAGATCCCAGGTGGATAGCCACACCTTCTGCCCGGGTAGGTGGGGCAGATCCCGGGTGGATAGCCATACCTTCTGCCCGGGTAGGTGGGGCAGATCCCGGGTGGATAGCCATACATTCTGCCCGGGTAGGTGGGGCAGATCCCGGGTGGATAGCCATACATTCTGCCCGGGTAGGTGGGGCAGATCCCGGGTGGATAGCCATACTTTCTGCCCGAGACGATACCGGGGAGCCAGGGTCTGATGGCGATCTGCTTGTCGTCGATACCTGAAGGTGGTCTTGAGGGCCAACTGGGCTCTCCTCCAGATACGACGACAGCAGCGGACAAACATCCTGGCAGAAGGGTATACCAACCTCCTCTTCCTGCTCAGGGAAGAGCGGGGACTGATACCCCAGGGAACACTCAAAATGCTGATAGGCCCGTGGCAGTGGGGCTGGCGGAGACTAGGCAGCGCAGAGTGGTCTCGAGGTCCTGGTTGATTTGCTCCGAATGGAGGGGCTTGAAGGCAGAGGAAATGAGTGGTAGCGGATAACGGTTCTTTACAGTGATGTCATTGAGTCCCCGGTAGTCAATGCACGGGTGCAGGGTCTTGTCCTTCTTCTCCACGAAGAAGAATCCTGCACCAGCGGGAGAGGAAGAGGGACGGATAAATCCAGTAGCTAGGGAGTCCCCAATTTAGTCCTCCATAGCCTTGGTTTCAGGTCCCGACAGCGAGTACTGACGACCCCGGGGTGGCGTGGTGCTAGGGAGAAGGTCAATCCCGCAGTCATAGGGGCGGTTCGGCAGAAGGGAAGTGGACCGGGACTTGCTGAACACCTCCCGGAGATCCTGGTACTCCGCGGGGATGGCGGAGAGATCCGGAACCACCGAGGACCCAAGAAGACATCCTGGGGCAGGTTGCGCGGACTTCAGACAATGGGCGTGGCAGAACGGACTCCAGCCCATGATGGCACCTGTAGACCAGTTGATGAGTAGGTTGTGTGGCTGGAGCCAGGAGAATCCCAACACCATGGGGATCTGGGGGACTTGATGAGCAGGAACTGAATGGTCTCGCTGTGATTCCCTGACACACGTAGGTTGATGGGAGTGGTGCTATGGGTGACCCGACCTATAAAGCGCCCATCCAACGCTCTAACATCCACGGGAGTGGAGAGGGGCTGAGTGGGGATGTTCACCTCGGAAGCCAGTGTGGCGTCCAAAAAGCTCTCATCGGCCCCAGAGTCAATGAGGACCCGGAGAGATTGGACTGGTTTCCCCACAGCAGAATGACATGAAAATGGGTTTGAGTAAGGGAAGCAGAAAAGTTCCCTATATGGCCCACTAGAGTACTCGCTCCTACCAGTGAGCCTGGTTTTTACCAGTCACGAGGACACAAAATGACCAAAAGTCCCGCAATACAGACAGCTCCTTGTGCTGATCCGATGTTGCCGTTCCGCTGGCGACAGCCCAGCCCTGCCCAGTTGCATGGGCTCAGGAAACAGTGCCTCGGCCAGTAACCCAGAGGTGGGGTAACGATACAGGGCGGCAGGCAGGCTCAGGGTCAAGCAGAGGTCGATAATCCAGAAGGGGGCAAAGGTACAGATCGACAGGCTCAGGGTCAGGCGCAGGCAAAGTGGTCAGGCAGGCGGGCTCGGAGTCAGGACGGATAAGGGTCAAAACCAGGAGGACAAGAAAAGAGAGACTGGAAAAAGTAGGAGCTGAGACACAAAACGCTGGTAGACTTGAACAAACAAGACGAACTAGCACCAGACAAACAGAGAACACAGGTATAAATACACAAGGGATTTACACAGGGAAGACACCTGGAGGAGGGTGGAGACAATCACAGACAGGTGAAACAGATCAGGGTGTGACAACTCTGTTTATGAAATAAGTATCCATTTCATTTTTGTAAACTCAGGTTCCCTTTATCTAATATTAGGTTTCGGTTGAATATTTGATAACATTCAGTATCAAAAATTTGGAAAAGTAGAGACATTTTGAAAGGGGGCAAATACTTTTCCACAGCACTGTAAATAGTTTAGTGTCGACAGCACACTACAGCTCACTACCACTTCCACATTCTATCCCCAGGGGGCAGCAGCAACCTTGTCCAGATGCTGAGCCTGCTTGATAAGCGCATCAGGTGATGGTCGGTCAGTGTCCCAGTTGGCAGAGCCGTGAGGCTGCTGGTTCGTTTAGTAGCCAAGAGCCTTTCCGTTTGTTTTCGAGTTTGGGCATGGCTTTTAGTATATATTTATGTTATGCCACCATCTGAACAAATAACGATTTGCTTGGGCTGGCCGATCCAAGAGGTCAAGAGGTCAACCCTGGACTTAAAGGGAAGGTATCCTGGGTACATACATTTAACATCTAGGCACATACGCTGATTTCACACTTACAGTAGATGAACATCTTAAATCAGGTTGAAGACTGGTTAACTGGGCCTAAGACTTAGCAGTGCAACGATATAAGTGCAACAATATTAGCAGGCTAGTTATCGGTTTGGTAACAACTGTAAGTGCGGGAAGACGCAAGACAGATGCCTTCCCTTGGGGGAAAGGGAAACGCGAGATAACCATTTATGTTCAAGTACCATATTTAATGTAGTTGTTACTTGTTAGTCTATAATTATCTGTTGTGTAATTAGGTACTGATGTCATTACTTTTAACCGGTTTAAACCGGTTTAACTGTCAGTACCAGGGTTGAATGTTATGGTTAAAGTTTGACACTGGACTGAATTCAAGGACACGCTGATAATGAATCTGTGACACTGTGTGTGATTCTGTAGAATCTGATGATGTCACTTCCTATAAGACTCTTCGGGCTGGTGTTTTAATATAGAGGTAACTACCAAAATAAAGGAAATACCAACATACTGTGTCTTAATAGGATGTTGGGCTACCATCAACCACCAGAACAGATTCAATGCTCCTTGGTATATATTCTACAAGTGTCTGGAACTCTATTGGAGGGATGTGACACCATTCTTTCACGAGAAATTACATAATTTGGTGTTTTGTTGATGGTGGTGGAAAACACAGTCTCTGGCGCCGCTCCAGAATCTTCCATAAGTGTTAAATTGGGCTGAGATCTGGTGACTGAGACACACCCTCTATGTTCCTTTGAGAGCCCTCTTTCAGTCACTGAGATCTGGTGACTGTTTCACATCCTCTATGTTCTTTGGAGAGCCCTCTTTCAGTCACCGAGATCTCTTCTTCTAGCCATAATGGGCAACTGGGCATTTTATACATGACCCTAAGCATGATGGGACGTTAACATGACCCTGAGCATGATGGGACGTTAACATGACCCTGAGCATGATGGGACGTTAACATGACCCTGAGCATGACGGGATGTTAATTGCTTCATTACACTCAGAAACCACAACTGTGTGGAAGGAATCGCTTTCCATATACTTTTGAATCCCTCATTTACCCAAGGGTTTCCTGTATTTTGATAGTTACCTGTATAAAAGGGCCTCCTCAGAAAATATAGACATTTTCTTTGCTTCTGCTCTGGAGATGTTCTCCCTGAATTCTTGTATTGACCGGATTGATGTTGATTGGCTTTACAGACCACTGTTCACCTTTTTTTCACCCTGAATTCCAGTTACACCCAGTCCTTTACATAGTCACTTGTGTCCATTTAAAAATTATCCAGATAACTCCATAGAGAGAACAAAGAGACATTCACTTAGTCACTTAGGTCCATTTAAATATTATCTAGATAACATTACTCCGTAGAGAGGACAAAGAGACATTCACTTAGTCACTTAGGTCCATATAAATATTATCTAGATAACATTACTCCGTAGAGAGGACAAAGAGACATTCACTTAGTCAATTAGGTCCATATAAATATGATCTAGATAACATTACTCCGTAGAGAGGACAAAGAGACATTCACTTAGTCACTTAGGTCCATATAAATATTATCTAGATAACATTACTCCGTAGAGAGGACAAAGAGACATTCACTTAGTCACTTAGGTCCATATAAATATGATCTAGATAACATTACTCCGTAGAGAGGACAAAGAGACATTCTCTTAGTCACTTAGGTCCATTTAAATATTATCTAGATAACATTACTCCGTAGAGAGGACAAAGAGACATTCACTTAGTCACTTAGGTCCATATAAATATGATCTAGATAACATTACTCCGTAGAGAGGACAAAGAAACATTCCCTTAGTCACTTAGGTCCATTTAAATATTATCTAGATAACATTACTCCGTAGAGAGGACAAAGAGACATTCCCTTAGTCACTTAGGTCCATATAAAAATGACCTAGATAACATTACTCCGTAGAGAGGACAAAGAAACATTCCCTTAGTCACTTAGGTCCATATAAAAATGACCTAGATAACATTACTCCGTAGAGAGGACAAAGAAACATTCACTTAGTCACTTAGGTCCATATAAATATTATCTAGATAACATTACTCCGTAGAGAGGACAAAGAGACATTCCCTTAGTTACTTAGGTCCATATAAATATTATCTAGATAACATTACTCCGTAGACATTCAGTCACATGTACATTTGATTGTGTATTATTCTGTGGGTTTTTTGTGTGTAACATTAATGTACTTTGTCTTTTTTAAGCACATGAACACATTAATTTCCCCCTGGTAGGAAAACAAAGTTGATCTATTCTAGTCGGCCGACTAAATAAATAAAATAAAACTGACCCCATGAACCATAATTTACATCCTGATCATACTTTTAAGCATGCCTCCATATACAAAGCTTCCCACGATATAGAGTATTCTATAAGCTATGATCCCTTGATTGATGTCACTTGCTGTATCCACTTCAAATCAGTGTAGATGAACAGGAGACGGATTAAAGAAGGGTTTTTAAGCCTTGAGACAATTGAGACATGGATTGTGTACGTGTGCCTTTCAGAGGGTGAACGGGCAAGACAAAAGATGCAGGTGCACCGGTTTGTGTCAAGAACTTCAACGCTGCTGGGTTTTTCATACTTCACAGTTTCACCACCCAAAGGACATCCAGCCAACTTGACACAACTGTGGTAAGAAGCATTGGCGTCAATATGGGCCAGCATCCCTGTGGAACGCTTTCGACACCTTGTAGAGTCCACATGGGCCAGCATCCCTGTGGAACGCTTTCGACACCTTGTAGAGTCCACATGGGCCAGCATCCCTGTGGAACGCTTTCGACACCTTGTAGAGTCCACATGGGCCAGCATCCCTGTGGAACGCTTTCGACACCTTGTAGAGTCCACATGGGTCAGCATCCCTGTGGAATGCTTTCGACACCTTGTAGAGTCCATGCCTTGACGAATTGAGGCTGTTCAGAGGGTAAAAGGAGAGGAACTCAATATTAGGACGGTGTTCATAATGTTTTGTACACTCGTGTAACGGATGTGAAACGGCTAGCTTAGTTAGCGGTGGTGCTAGTGTAACGGATGTGAAACGGCTAGCTTAGTTAGCGGTGGTGCTAGTGTAACGGATGTGAAACGGCTAGCTTAGTTAGCGGTGGTGCTAGTGTAACGGATGTGAAACGGCTAGCTTAGTTAGCGGTGGTGCTAGTGTAACGGATGTGAAACGGCTAGCTTAGTTAGCGGTGGTGCTAGTGTAACGGATGTGAAACGGCTAGCTTAGTTAGCGGTGGTGCTAGTGTAACGGATGTGAAACGGCTAGCTTAGTTAGCGGTGGTGCTAGTGTAACGGATGTGAAACGGCTAGCTTAGTTAGCGGTGGTGCTAGTGTAACGGATGTGAAACGGCGCCGTTATAAAGTATTTTTTAATTACAGTTGTCCCAAAGAGTTTTACGGTCACCCCATCCAAGGCGCAAAGACCAAGCAGAATCACAGTGGCAAAGAAACAACAAGAAGGAAACCTTGAGGAACCAGAGGTTTGTGGTTACCTGGCGGCTGAGAGACCGTGGCCTCTCCCCCTGCTCTGCCCAGTAGGGTTCATAGGTCACAGAGACAGAGTGACCCGGAACCAGACATAGAATCAGCAAGAGGAGCGCAGGAACAGTAGGCTGAGAAAGGAGAGAGGGAGGGAGGAAGGGAGAGAGAAAAAGAGAGATGGAGGGAGGGAGGGAGGGAGGGAGGGAGAAATGGAGGAAGGGAGAAATGGAGGGAGAGAGAGAAAGAAATGAAGGATGGGAGAGAAAGAGAGATGGAGGGAGGGAGAGATTGAAAGAAAGAAGAAGAGGGCAGGGAAAGATGACGATCAAGGAAGAAGGAAGAGGATCACATGATGTAAAGAAGAGGAAGATGAAAATAGAAAGGGAAGAGAGGAGAGAAATGAAGAAAAAAAGGGAAGTAAGGAGAGAAATACATTGACAAGAGTTATAGTAGGAATCAGTAGTAGAGGTATAGTAGGAATCAGTAGTAGAGTTATAGTAGGAATCAGTATTAGAGTTATAGTAGGAATCAGTAGTAGAGTTATAGTAGGAATCAGTAGTAGAGTTACAGTGCCTTGCGAAAGTATTCGGCCCCCTTGAACTTTGCGACCTTTTGTCACATTTCAGGCTTCAAACATAACGATATAAAACTGTATTTTTTTGTGAAGAATCAACAACAAGTGGGACACAATCATGAAGTGGAACGACATTTATTGGATATTTCAAACTTTTTTAACAAATCAAAAACTGAAAAATTGGGCGTGCAAAATTATTCAGCCCCTTTACTTTCAGTGCAGCAAACTCTCTCCAGAAGTTCAGTGAGGATCTCTGAATGATCCAATGTTGACCTAAATGACTAATGATGATAAATACAATCCACCTGTGTGTAATCAAGTCTCCGTATAAATGCACCTGCACTGTGATAGTCTCAGAGGTCCGTTAAAAGCGCAGAGAGCATCATGAAGAACAAGGAACACACCAGGCAGGTCCGAGATACTGTTGTGAAGAAGTTTAAAGCCGGATTTGGAAACAAAAAGATTTCCCAAGCTTTAAACATCCCAAGGAGCACTGTGCAAGCGATAATATTGAAATGGAAGGAGTATCAGACCACTGCAAATCTACCAAGACCTGGCCGTCCCTCTAAACTTTCAGCTCATACAAGGAGAAGACTGATCAGAGATGCAGCCAAGAGGCCCATGATCACTCTGGATGAACTGCAGAGATCTACAGCTGAGGTGGGAGACTCTGTCCATAGGACAACAATCAGTCGTATATTGCACAAATCTGGCCTTTATGGAAGAGTGGCAAGAAAAAAAGCCATTTCTTAAAGATATCCATAAAAAGTGTTGTTTAAAGTTTGCCACAAGCCACCTGGGAGACACACCAAACATGTGGAAGAAGGTGCTCTGGTCAGATGAAACCAAAATGGAACTTTTTGGCAACAATGCAAAACGTTATGTTTGGCGTAAAAGCAACACAGCTGAACACACCATCCCCACTGTCAAACATGGTGGTGGCAGCATCATGGTTTGGGCCTGCTTTTCTTCAGCAGGGATAGGGAAGATGGTTAAAATTGATGGGAAGATGGATGGAGCCAAACACAGGACCATTCTGGAAGAAAACCTGATGGAGTCTGCAAAAGACCTGAGACTGGGACGGAGATTTGTCTTCCAACAAGACAATGATCCAAAACATAAAGCAAAATCTACAATGGAATGGTTCAAAAATAAACATATCCAGGGGTTAGAATGGCCAAGTCAAAGTCCAGACCTGAATCCAATCGAGAATCTGTGGAAAGAACTGAAAACTGCTGTTCACAAATGCTCTCCATCCAACCTCACTGAGCTCTGCAAAACTGATAGAGACATACCCCAAGCGACTTACAGCTGTAATCGCAGCAAAAGGTGGCGCTACTAAGTATTAACTTAAGGGGGCTGAATAATTTTGCACGCCCAATTTTTCAGTTTTTGATTTGTTAAAGTTTGAAATATCCAATAAATGTCGTTCCACTTCATGATTGTGTCCCACTTGTTGTTGATTCTTCACAAAAAAATACAGTTTTATATCTTTATGTTTGAAGCCTGAAATGTGGCAAAAGGTCGCAAAGTTCAAGGGGGCCGAATACTTTCGCAAGGCACTGTATAGTAGGAATCAGTAGTATAGTTATAGTAGGAATCAGTAGCAGAGTTATAGTAGGAAGCAGTAGCAGAGTTATAGTAGGCAGCAGTAGTAGTGTTATAGTATGAAGCAGTAGTAGTGTTATAGTAGGAAGCAGTAGTAGAGTTATTGTCGGAAGCAGAATTGAGGTAGGAAGCAGAAGTAGAGTTATAGTAGGAAGCAGAGTTACAGTAGGAAGCAGATTTATAGTAGGAAGTAGTAGTAGAGTTATAGTAGGAATCAGTAGTAGAGTTATAGTAGGAAGCAGAGTTATAGTAGGAAGCAGAGTTATAGTTGGAAGCAGTAGTAGAGTTATAGTAGGAATCAGTAGCAGAGTTATAGTAGGAATCAGTAGTAGAGTTATAGTAGGAATCAGTAGCAGAGTTATAGTAGGAATCAGTAGTAGAGTTATAGTAGGAAGCAGAGTTATAGTAGGAATCAGTAGTAGAATTATAGTAGGAATCAGTAGTAGAATTATAGTAGGAATCAGTAGTATAGTTATAGTAGGAAGCAGAGTTATAGTTGGAAGCAGTAGTAGAGTTATAGTAGGAATCAGTAGTAGAGTTATAGTAGGAATCAGAGTTATAGTAGGAATCAGAGTTATAGTAGGAATCAGTAGCAGAGTTATAGTAGGAATCAGAGTTATAGTAGGAATCAGAGTTATAGTAGGAATCAGTAGCAGAGTTATAGTAGGAATCAGTAGTAGAGTTATAGTAGGAATCAGTAGCAGAGTTATAGTAGGAATCAGAGTTATAGTAGGAATCAGAGTTATAGTAGGAATCAGTAGCAGAGTTATAGTAGGAATCAGTAGTAGAGTTATAGTAGGAATCAGTAGTAGAGTTATAGTAGGAATCAGTAGCAGAGTTATAGTAGGAATCAGAGTTATAGTAGGAATCAGAGTTATAGTAGGAATCAGTAGCAGAGTTATAGTAGGAATCAGTAGTAGAGTTATAGTAGGAATCAGTAGTAGAGTTATAGTAGGAATCAGTAGTAGAGTTATAGTAGGAAGCAGAGTTATAGTAGGAATCAGTAGTAGAGTTATAGTAGGAATCAGTAGTAGAGTTATAGTAGGAATCAGTAGTAGAGTTATAGTAGGAATCAGTAGTAGATTTATAGTAGGAATCAGTAGTAGAGTTATAGTAGGAATCAGTAGTAGAGTTATAGTAGGAATCAGTAGTAGATTTATAGTAGGAATCAGTAGTAGAGTTATAGTAGGAATCAGTAGTAGAGTTATAGTAGGAAGCAGAGTTATAGTAGGAATCAGTAGTAGAGTTATAGTAGGAATCAGTAGTAGAGTTATAGTAGGAAGCAGAGTTATAGTAGGAATCAGTAGTAGAGTTATAGTAGGAATCAGTAGTAGAGTTACAGTAGGAATCAGAGTTATAGTAGGAAGCAATAGCAGAGTTATTGTAGGAAGCAGTAGAAGAGTTTTAGTAGGAAGCGGAGTTGTTGTAGGAAGCAGTTGTAGAGTTGTAGTAGGAATCAGAGTTACAGTAGGCAGCAGTAGTAGAGTTGGTTCCGAAGACCATTATTTTAATCAATAGTGTCCAGTGAATTCTACTAGATGAAAAGCCTAAATGAGTACGACATCCTGGCATTTAAAGCAGACAATAACAAAAATGCACATGCTATAAAATGTATATTTTTGCAAAAACACAAAAAGTCTACTACTTAGAACAGCATTATGGGTATTCAGAGACACGGCCGGTCTGTACTCTGAAGGCAGCTGGCCCTACCTCTTTGTCCTCTCTGACTGGTTGCAGGTCAGAGGGCAGGTCTGAGTGCCCACCAGGGGCCAATGGGAGGGCACCACTGGCACTCTTGTTGCGTGCGTGTCCCCCTCCATGGTGGGGGCTGGCACCCCTGGACCTAGTGCCCGGGGAGAGGAGCTGAGGGTGGGCCCGGCGGTTAGGGGAAGACGGGGTGGAGGTCAGGACCATGGTCTTCAGGGCTGACACCTCCGCCTGCAGAACATCACTCTGGGGTGATACAAGAACACAAGTGGTTATAGACAGTAGCTATGGATTGTACCCATCCCGACACACACGCACACGCACACGCAGGCCCACCTCTTGAACCCTGAAGGATAAAGTCTTTAGTTTAAACAGGAGACATAAACAGACCTTTCCCTGAGCCTCCTTCAGCTGTTTCTCTGCTGTTGCTTGTTTCACGTTGGCTTCACGCACCATCCTGTGAGCTTCCTAGGGAAACAGCAAAAAAAAGGACATGGTTAACATGCAAGATTCACACCTTTAGCAGGCCTCGTAGTCAGTCCTTCACTAGTTCAGCTAGCTGTAGATTGTAGCAGGCCTCGTAGTCAGTCCTTCACTAGTTCAGCTAGCTGTAAGTTGTAGCAGGCCTCGTAGTCAGTCCTTCACTAGTTCAGCTAGCTGTAGGTTGTAGCAGGCCTCGTAGTCAGTCCTTCACTAGTTCAGCTAGCTGTAAGTTGTAGCAGGCCTCGTAGTCAGTCCTTCACTAGTTCAGCTAGCTGTAAGTTGTAGCAGGCCCTGTAGTCAGTCCTTCACTAGTTCAGCTAGCTGTAGGTTGTAGCAGGCCTCGTAGTCAGTCCTTCACTAGTTCAGCTAGCTGTAGATTGTAGCAGGCCTCGTAGTCAGTCCTTCACTAGTTCAGCTAGCTGTAAGTTGTAGCAGGCCTCGTAGTCAGTCCTTCACTAGTTCAGCTAGCTGTAGGTTGTAGCAGGCCTCGTAGTCAGTCCTTCACTAGTTCAGCTAGCTGTAAGTTGTAGCAGGCCTCGTAGTCAGTCCTTCACCAGTTCAGCTAGCTGTAGGTTGTAGCAGGCCTCGTAGTCAGTCCTTCACTAGTTCAGCTAGCTGTAGGTTGTAGCAGGCCTCGTAGTCAGTCCTTCACTAGTTCAGCTAGCTGTAAGTTGTAGCAGGCCTCGTAGTCAGTCCTTCACTAGTTCAGCTAGCTGTAGATTGTAGCAGGCCTCGTAGTCAGTCCTTCACTAGTTCAGCTAGCTGTAGGTTGTAGTAGCAGGCCCTGTAGTCAGTCCTTCACCAGTTCAGCTAGCTGTAGGTTGTAGCAGGCCTCGTAGTCAGTCCTTCACTAGTTCAGCTAGCTGTAGGTTGTAGCAGGCCTCGTAGTCATTCCTTCCTACCTCAAACAGACTGGCAGTTAGCTCCTCCAGCTCCTGCTCTAGTTGATCCCGGATCTGTGACAGACGCTCGCACTCCTTATCCTTCAGCTTCAGCTCCTGGGAGGGGATAGAAGAGGTGTAGGGTAGAACTGGGTCAGGATAGAAGGGGTGTAGGGTAGAACTGGGTCAGGATAGAAGGGGTGTAGGGTAGAACTGGGTCAGGATAGAAGAGGTGTAGGGTAGAACTGGGTCAGAATAGAACAGGTGTAGAGGAGAACAGGGTCAGGATAGAAGGGCTGTAGGGTAGAACTGGGTCAGAATAAAAGGGGTGTAGGGTAGAACTGGGTCAGAATAGAAGGGGTGCAGGGTAGAACTGGGTCAGAATAGAAGGGGTGCAGGGTAGAACTGGGTCAGAATAGAAGAGCTGTAGGGTAGAACTGGGTCAGAATAGAAGAGTTGTAGGGTAGAACTGGGTCAGAATAGAATAGCTGTAGAGGAGAACTGGGTCAGAATAGAAGAGGTGTAGTGTAGTACTGGGTCAGAATAGAAGAGGTGCAGGGTAGAACTGGGTCAGAATAGAAGAGGTGTAGTACTGGGTCAGAATAGAAGAGTTGTAGGGTAGTACTGGGTCAGAATAGAAGAGGTGTAGGGTAGAACTGGGTCAGAATAGAAGGGGTGTAGAGGAGAACTGGGTCAGGATAGAAGGGGTGTAGGGTAGAACTGGGTCAGGATAGAAGGGGTGTAGGGTAGAACTGGGTCAGAATAGAAGGGGTGCAGGGTAGAACTGGGTCAGAATAGAAGGGGTGTAGGGTAGAACTGGGTCAGAATAGAAGGGGTGCAGGGTAGAACTGGGTCAGAATAGAAGGGGTGTAGGGTAGAACTGGGTCAGAATAGAAGGGGTGCAGGGTAGAACTGGGTCAGAATAGAAGGGGTGCAGGGTAGAACTGGGTCAGAATAGAAGAGCTGTAGGGTAGAACTGGGTCAGAATAGAAGAGGTGCAGGGTAGAACTGGGTCAGAATAGAAGAGCTGTAGAGTAGAACTGGTCAGAATAGAAGAGCTGTAGAGTAGAACTGGTCAGAATAGAAGAGCTTTAGGGTAGAACTGGGTCAGAATAGACGAGTTGTAGGGTAGAACTGGGTCAGAATAGAAGAGGTGCAGGGTAGAACTGGGTCAGAATAGAAGAGGTGTAGTACTGGGTCAGAATAGAAGAGTTGTAGGGTAGTACTGGGTCAGAATAGAAGAGGTGTAGTGTAGTACTGGGTCAGAATAGAAGAGGTGTACTGAATAACAAGATGGGCCTCAGACACCTTCTGTGCAGCATCTAGCTGCTCTCTGAGGATCTCTGATCCCTTCTCTCTGATCTCCAGAGAAGAGCTCCGGAGGCGGGACACATTGTCTTCATGCTCCCCGCCCCGGGCACCCTCCAGCTGGGCAGCACGCTCCAGCCTGCTCCCCTCTCTCCCCCTGGCCTGGGTACGCTGCTCCTGGGGCCTGGTGGGCCTGGGGTCACCCTGCCCTCCACCCTCCACCCTGGGGATTGGACCTGGCTCCAGGTCTACCAACCTTTAGAAAACATCAAAAGATGAGATTTAAAAAGGTGTCTGTTAAGTGCAATGGCTACATGAACATGGATGCTAACGAGCCCCTTCAGCTGCTTGCTTGAGATATTGAGAAAATTAGGTAGTTAATAGGGGGGCTCCCGAGTGGCGCAGCGGTCTAAGGCACTGCATCTCATCTAGCCTAGTGGTTAGAGCGTTGGACTAGTAACCGAAAGGTTGCAAGTTCAAATCCCCGAGCTGACAAGGTACAAATCTGTCGTTCTGCCCCTGAACAAGGCAGTTAACCCACTAGGCCGTCATTGAAAATAAGAATTTGTTCTTAACTGACTTGCCTAGTTAAATAAAAGTTTTAAATAAAAAATAAAAAACACAATTGACCCAGCGTGGTTAGGGTTTGGCCGTCATTCTAAATAAGAATTTATTTTTAACTGACTTAGGTAAGTAGGTTTTAAAAAAGGAATATAATAAGGAATTGGTTGTCAAATGACATTTTGTTTGTGACATGGAATACAACGGGTGTAGACTGAATGAAGCTAAATACAGGAAGTACCAGATCAATGTGGAGCTATATACAGGAAGTACCAGATCAATGTGGAGCTATATACAGGGAGTACCAGATCAATGTGGAGCTATATACAGGGAGAACCAGATCAATGTGGAGCTATATACAGGGAGTACCAGATCAATGTGGGGCTATATACAGGGAGTACCAGATCAATGTGGAGCTATATACAGGGAGAACCAGATCAATGTGGGGCTATATATAGGGAGTACCAGATCATTGTGGAGCTATATACAGGGAGTACCAGATCATTGTGGAGCTATATACAGGGAGAACCAGATCAATGTGGAGCTATATACAGGGAGTACCAGATCATTGTGGAGCTATATACAGGGAGTACCAGATCATTGTGGAGCTCTATACAGGGAGAACCAGATCAATGTGGGGCTATATACAGGGAGTACCAGATCAATGTGGAGCTATATACAGGGAGTACCACATCATTGTGGAGCTATATACAGGGAGTACCAGATCAATGTGGAGCTATATACAGGGAGAACCAGATCAATGTGGAGCTATATACAGGGAGTACCAGATCAATGTGGGGCTATATACAGGGAGTACCAGATCAATGTGGAGCTATATACAGGGAGAACCAGATCAATGTGGGGCTATATATAGGGAGTACCAGATCATTGTGGAGCTATATACAGGGAGTACCAGATCATTGTGGAGCTATATACAGGGAGAACCAGATCAATGTGGAGCTATATACAGGGAGTACCAGATCATTGTGGAGCTATATACAGGGAGTACCAGATCAATGTGGAGCTATATACAGGGAGTACCAGATCAATGTGGAGCTATATACAGGAAGTACCAGTACCAGATCAATGTAGAGCTATATACAGGGAGTACCAGATCAATGTGGAGCTATATACAGGGAGTACCAGATCAATGTGGGGCTATATACAGGGAGTACCAGATCAATGTGGAGCTATATACAGGGAGTACCAGTACCAGATCAATGTGGAGCTATATACAGGGAGTACCAGATCATTGTGGAGCTATATACAGGGAGAACCAGATCAATGTGGGGCTATATACAGGGAGTACCAGATCAATGTGGAGCTATATACAGGGAGTACCAGATCAATGTGGAGCTATATACAGGGAGTACCAGATCAATGTGGAGCTATATACAGGAAGTACCAGTACCAGATCAATGTAGAGCTATATACAGGGAGTACCAGATCAATGTGGAGCTATATACAGGGAGTACCAGATCAATGTGGAGCTATATACAGGGAGAACCAGATCAATGTGGGGCTATATACAGGGAGTACCAGATCAATGTGGAGCTATATACAGGGAGTACCACATCATTGTGGAGCTATATACAGGGAGTACCAGATCAATGTGGAGCTATATACAGGGAGTACCAGATCAATGTGGGGCTATATACAGGGAGTACCAGATCAATGTGGAGCTATATACAGGGAGAACCAGATCAATGTGGATCTATATACAGGGAGAACCAGATCAATGTGGAGCTATATACAGGGAGTACCAGATCATTGTGGAGCTATATACAGGGAGAACCAGATCAATGTGGAGCTATATACAGGGAGAACCAGATCAATGTGGAGCTATATACAGGGAGTACCAGATCAATGTGGAGCTATATACAGGGAGTACCAGATCATTGTGGAGCTATATACAGGGAGAACCAGATCAATGTGGAGCTATATACAGGGAGTACCAGATCATTGTGGAGCTATATACAGGGAGTACCAGATCAATGTGGAGCTATATACAGGGAGTACCAGATCAATGTGGAGCTATATACAGGAAGTACCAGTACCCGATCAATGTAGAGCTATATACAGGGAGTACCAGATCAATGTGGAGCTATATACAGGGAGTACCAGATCAATGTGGAGCTATATACAGGGAGTACCAGTACCAGATCAATGTGGAGCTATATACAGGGAGTACCAGATCATTGTGGAGCTATATACAGGGAGTACCAGTACCAGATCAATGTGGAGCTATATACAGGGAGTACCAGATCATTGTGGAGCTATATACAGGGAGTACCAGTACCAGATCAATGTGGAGCTATATACAGGGAGTACCAGATCATTGTGGAGCTATATACAGGGAGAACCAGATCAATGTGGAGCTATATACAGGGAGTACCAGATCATTGTGGAGCTATATACAGGGAGTACCAGATCAATGTGGAGCTATATACAGGGAGTACCAGATCAATGTGGAGCTATATACAGGAAGTACCAGTACCCGATCAATGTAGAGCTATATACAGGGAGTACCAGATCAATGTGGAGCTATATACAGGGAGTACCAGATCATTGTGGGGCTATATACAGGGAGTACCAGATCAATGTGGAGCTATATACAGGGAGTACCAGTACCAGATCAATGTGGAGCTATATACAGGGAGTACCAGATCATTGTGGAGCTATATACAGGGAGAACCAGATCAATGTGGGGCTATATACAGGGAGTACCAGATCAATGTGGAGCTATATACAGGGAGTACCAGATCAATGTGGAGCTATATACAGGGAGTACCAGATCAATGTGGAGCTATATACAGGAAGTACCAGTACCAGATCAATGTAGAGCTATATACAGGGAGTACCAGATCAATGTTGAGCTATATACAGGGAGTACCAGATCAATGTGGAGCTATATACAGGGAGTACCAGATCAATGTGGGGCTATATACAGGGAGTACCAGATCAATGTGGGGCTATATACAGGGAGTACCAGATCAATGTGGGGCTATATACAGGGAGTACCAGTACCAGATCAATGTGGGGCTATATACAGGGAGTACCAGATCAATGTGGAGCTCTATACAGGGAGTACCAGATCATTGTGGAGCTATATACAGGGAGTACCAGATCAATGTGGAGCTCTATACAGGGAGTACCAGATCAATGTGGGGCTCTATACAGGGAGTACCAGATCAATGTGGAGCTATATACAGGGAGTACCAGATCAATGTGGGGCTCTATACAGGGAGTACCAGATCAATGTGGAGCTATATACAGGGAGAACCAGATCAATGTGGGGCTCTATACAGGGAGTACCAGATCAATGTGGAGCTATATACAGGGAGTACCAGATCAATGTGGAGCTATATACAGGGAGTACCAGATCAATGTGGAGCTCTATACAGGGAGAACCAGATCAATGTGGGGCTCTATACAGGGAGTACCAGATCAATGTGGAGCTATATACAGGGAGAACCAGATCAATGTGGAGCTATATACAGGGAGTACCAGATCAATGTGGAGCTATATACAGGGAGTACCAGATCAATGTGGAGCTATATACAGGGAGTACCAGATCAATGTGCAGAGGTACAAGTTATTTGAGATATATAGTATTATATATATAGTATTCAGACCCTTTCCCTTCCTCGACATTTTGTTACATTAAATACTTATTCTAAAATGTATTGAATAAAAACTAATCCTCATTCTACACACGATGCCCCATAAAGACAGATCGAAAACGGTTGTTTTGAATTTTTTGCTATAATATTTTAAACAGAAATACCTTATTTATTTAAGTATTCAGACCCTTTGCTGTGAGACTCAAAATTGAGCTCAGGTGCATCCTGTTTCCATTGATCATCCTTGATTTTGGAGTCCACCTGTGGTAAATTCAATTTGGACATGATTTGGAAATGCACAAACCTGTCTATATAAGGTCACACAGTTGACAGTACATGTGAGAACAAACACCAAGCCATGAGGTAGAAGGAATTATCCGAAGAGGTCCGAGACAGGATTGTGTCGAGGTACAGATCTGGGGAAGGGTCCCAAAACATTTCTGCGGCATTGAAGCTCCCCAAGAACACAGTGACCTCCATCATTTTCAAATGGAAGAATTCCAGAGTTCCTCTGTGGCAATGGGAGAACCTTCCAGAAGGACAACCATCTCTGCAGCACTCCACCAATCAGGTCTTTATGGTAGAGTGGCCAGACGGAAGCCACTCTTCAGTAAAAGGCACATGACAGCCCGCTTGGAGTTTGCCAAAAAAGGCACCTAAAGGAACCTGTGACCATAAGAAACAAGATTCTCTGGTCTGATGAAACCAAGATTGAACTCTTTGGCCTGAATGCCATGTCTGGATGAAACCTGGCACCATCTCCACGGTGAAGCATTGTGCTGGCAGCATCATGTTGTGGGACATTTTTCAGTGGCAGGGACTGGGAGACTAGTCAGGATCGAGGGGAAAGATGAACAGCGCAAAGTACAGCGAGATCCTTGATGAAAACCTGCTCCAGAGCGCTCAGGACCTCAGACTGGAGTGAAGGTTCACCTTCCAACAGGACAAAGACCCTAAGCACACAGCCAAGAAAACACAGGAGTGGCTTCGGGTCAAGTCTCTGAATGTCCTTGACTGGCCCAGGCAGAGCACGGACTTGAACCTGATCGAACATCTCTGGAGAGACCTGAAAATAGCTGTGCAGCGACGCTCAAAATCCAACCCGACAGAGCTTGAGAGGATCTGCAGAGAAGAATGGGAGAAACTCCCCCAAATGCAGGTGTGCCAAGTGTGTAGCATCATACCCAAGAAGACTTGTGGCTGTAGTCACTGGCAAAGGTGCTTCAACAAAGTACTGAGTAAAAGGTCTGAATACTTATGTAAATGTGATATTTCCGGGTTTTTGCTTTGTCATTATTGGGTATTGCGTGTAGAATAAGGCTGTGATGGTAACAACATGTGGAAAAAGTCAAGGGGTCTGAATACTTTCAGAATGCACTGTAGACATGTACATGAAGGCAGGGTAAAGTGACTAGACATCAGGATGTATAATAATAATAATAATAATAATAATAATAATAATAATAATAATAAGATAAAAAAATAAAGATCATAGTAGCAGCAGCAAATGATTAATGTGAAAGTGTGCGCGCGTGCACGTGTGTCGTCTCGATATGCGTGTGTGATGGGGGGGGGGGGGGGGGGGGCGGGGGGTGAGGGTATCAGTGTAGTGTGCGTTTACATAGACGCGTTGTTGTGAATAGAATCAGTGCAAGAGCAATTCAGTCTGTGTGGCCCTGATCAACAACTAGATTCAGGCCCTGGACGATTTTTTTGTTTGTTTGTTTGTTTTAGATTTTTTTGAGCGATGGTCACGGTGCCTGAACCTAATTACAAATACTTTGTAGACCTCAAACTGACCGCAAGAAGCCCAAACAGATATAATATTTGACTAAAGTATTAGGAAGGTGTTGATGTTTTGTACACTGTGTTAATCTCAAATGTTAATGTCACGCGCACAAGTAACAGCGAAATGCCGTTCTTGCTAACTTTAACCCCTACAATGCAGTAATCAATGACAATGTAATACTAGAGGGGAAAAAACAAGGTATAACAAAAACACACAAGATATACAAATAAGAAGAACACACTTAAATAAACAGGGTCAGTTCCAGTAGCATATTTCCAAGGATGCTGGATCCATAGAGGTAGATAGATATGTATAGGTGACTAGGAATCAGAACATATGATATACAATACATCTCTATTATAAACTGGGTGGTTCGAGCCCTGAATTGGCTGACAGCCGTTGTATATCCTGATCGTATCATAATGTGATTCATAACATGAATCCAACGTCTGCCTATTTGTGCTGATCACGTTTGTCTAGAAGTACACACACACACATCGTTATCAATGATTATGCTGAAAATATAATTGAAAACAATAACATTATAAAACATCACACCGTCGTTTAAGAATCGCAACAACATGCGAGGCTGAACTTGTCCTAATGCCATTATGTCAATCGGAACAGCACACATTCACCGGATTTCCCATTCCAGCTCTCCGCCCTTACCCTCTCACCACCCGGCTAGAAGATTCACCTCGTACCGTCGCCGTGACCTCGATGGCATCAGTTTATGTTTCCATGAATTCCATAAATTGTTACAGTAACCGTTTACTTGCTGACGATATTATTCCATTTGGAAGGATGCAATCGTTTCAAAAACAATGTTACTATTAAATAATGCTGACGAAACGCCATGGGCTACAATGTTTCATCGAGATATCAAACTGAGTAAAGTTAGTCGAATGTTATTTTTGGTCCTCAAGTTTTGAGTCGCTGTATACGACGTTGTTTGCGATGCGTTGTAAGATAAGTCTATTGTCATTCCTGCTCATTCCGATTGTAAAAAGGGACGAGATGTGTTGTCAATCTGCCGCAAGTCACATGATGACAGGCATCCTCCCGTCCCAACCCGTTTCCAGTTTAAAAAGAAACGTGACCAAATATTTCCCTAGGGTGTTGTTAGAACACATCATTGTCAAACAGAATATTCGCGTTCTCCATATATCTGATATAGGACTTTTATGTGGTACAAAATGAAGATTCGTTATGGTTATATATGAAGACAATCCTAAAAGCTACAGGCTTGGAACCAACCTACTGCTGTGAAGGACAATAACAAATCAAACCCATAATGGTGTCTTTACCTTCCAACCTCACACCTCTCTTCTTTAGTCTCCTCTCGGTGGGAGTGATATTTGGCTCTCCCTCTCTTCTGAGCCTGCTCTAGAACACTGGGTTTACCATAGAACGTGGTGTTGGAGTACACCTGGATACCAGATCTGGCTGATACGAGAACCTCATACCCTGGATTGGTGACAGAGGCAAGGGGTGGAGAGGAGGACAGCCGGACACTGTGGAGACCCTCAAACGCATCCATGTTTTCCAACTGCCGTTTAACGTCACTTCAGTTACTGTGAAGGTTGTGGCTTCTGTGAAATAATGATTAAGGGACGAGTTCTTCCACCTTCTTCTATTTTTTACTCTCTCTCTTGTGTCTGGTGTTGTAGGAGGACCCCTCACTTGAGTAGTCTGAAACACACTTTCCTTGGTTCCACATTTTTTACCTGATGCCTACCTGGGAAAACATAAAAAAGATATGTAACATTAATAGAATAAATGATAATAGATTAGAATATAATATATTATAATTGAATTGAATAGAAAATACTTCGGTGGACATTCAACCTACCGAATCAATGAGGTCCTAGGCCTAATTTTAATCAACTAACCAGTTCACTCCACTCCAGCCGGGGACTTCAACTCGCCCCTCTCCTGGCCAAATGAAACTCCACTCCCGCCGGGGACTTCAACTCGCCCCTCTCCTGGCCAAATGAAACTCCACTCCCGCCGGGGACTTCAACTCGCCCCTCTCCTGGCCAAATGAAACTCCACTCCCGCCGGGGACTTCAACTCGCCCCTCTCCTGGCCAAATGAAACTCCACTCCCGCCGGGGACTTCAACTCGCCCCTCTCCTGGCCAAATGAAACTCCACTCCCGCCGGGGACCTCAACTCGCCCCTCTCCTGGCCAAATGAAACTCCACTCCCGCCGGGGATCTCAACTCGCCCCTCTCCTGGCCAAATGAAACTCCACTCCCGCCGGGGACTTCAACTCGCCCCTCTCCTGGCCAAATGAAACTCCACTCCCGCCGGGGACTTCAACTCGCCCCTCTCCTGGCCAAATGAAACTCCACTCCCGCCGGGGACCTCAACTCGCCCCTCTCCTGGCCAAATGAAACTCCACTCCCGCCGGGGACTTCAACTCGCCCCTCTCCTGGCCAGATGAAACTCCACTCCCGCCGGGGACTTCAACTCGCCCCTCTCCTGGCCAAATGAAACTCCACTCCCGCCGGGGACCTCAACTCGCCCCTCTCCTGGCCAAATGAAACTCTACTCCCGCCGGGGACTTCAACTCGCCCCTCTCCTGGCCAAATGAAACTCCACTCCCGCCGGGGACTTCAACTCGCCCCTCTCCTGGCCAAATGAAACTCCACTCCCGCCGGGGACTTCAACTCGCCCCTCTCCTGGCCAAATGAAACTCCACTCCCGCCGGGGACTTCAACTCGCCCCTCTCCTGGCCAAATGAAACTCCACTCCCGCCGGGGACTTCAACTCGCCCCTCTCCTGGCCAAATGAAACTCCACTCCCGCCGGGGACTTCAACTCGCCCCTCTCCTGGCCAAATGAAACTCCACTCCCGCCGGGGACTTCAACTCGCCCCTCTCCTGGCCAAATGAAACTCCACTCCCGCCGGGGACTTCAACTCGCCCCTCTCCTGGCCAAATGAAACTCCACTCCCGCCGGGGACTTCAACTCGCCCCTCTCCTGGCCAAATGAAACTCCACTCCCGCCGGGGACTTCAACTCGCCCCTCTCCTGGCCAAATGAAACTCCACTCCCGCCGGGGACTTCAACTCGCCCCTCTCCTGGCCAAATGAAACTCCACTCCCGCCGGGGACTTCAACTCGCCCCTCTCCTGGCCAAATGAAACTCCACTCCCGCCGGGGACTTCAACTCGCCCCTCTCCTGGCCAAATGAAACTCCACTCCCGCCGGGGACTTCAACTCGCCCCTCTCCTGGCCAAATGAAACTCCACTCCCGCCGGGGACTTCAACTCGCCCCTCTCCTGGCCAAATGAAACTTAATGTGTTGTTTTCTTTCATATAAATATAAATATTCACGCTAAACAATGGGCATACTTATCAAAATGCGCTTTTATGTCATGTAAGCCTATTCGTTTAGGATGGTTTATTTATTCAGACAAGTTTACAGATGGACTATACAGAGTATGGACTGGCTATACAGAGTATGGACTGGCTATACAGAGTATGGACTGGCTATACAGAGTATGGACTGGCTATACAGAGTATGGACTGGCTATACAGAGTATGGACTGGCTATACAGAGTATGGACTGGCTATACAGAGTATGGACTGGCTATACAGAGTATGGACTGGCTATACAGAGTATGGACTGGCTATACAGAGTATGGACTGGCTATACAGAGTATGGACTGGCTATACAGAGTATGGACTGGCTATACAGAGTATGGACTGGCTATACAGAGTATGGACTGGCTATACAGAGTATGGACTGGCTATACAGAGTATGGACTGGCTACACAGAGTATGGACTGGCTATACAGAGTATGGACTGGCTATACAGAGTATGGACTGGCTATACAGAGTATGGACTGGCTACACAGAGTATGGACTGGCTATACATAGTATGGACTGGCTATACAGAGTATGGACTGGCTACACAGAGTATGGACTGGCTATACAGAGTATGGACTGGCTATACAGAGTATGGACTGGCTATACAGAGTATGGACTGGCTATACAGAGTATGGACTGGCTATACAGAGTATGGACTGGCTATACAGAGTATGAACTGGCTATACAGAGTATGGACTGGCTATACAGAGTATGGACTGGCTATACAGAGTATGGACTGGCTATACAGAGTATGGACTGGCTATACAGAGTATGGACTGGCTATACAGAGTATGGACTGGCTATACAGAGTATGGACTGGCTATACAGAGTATGGACTGGCTATACAGAGTATGGACTGGCTATACAGAGTATGGACTGGCTATACAGAGTATGGACTGGCTATACAGAGTATGGACTGGCTACACAGAGTATGGACTGGCTATACAGAGTATGGACTGGCTATACAGAGTATGGACTGGCTATACAGAGTATGGACTGGCTATACAGAGTATGGACTGGCTATACAGAGTATGGACTGGCTATACAGAGTATGGACTGGCTACACAGAGTATGGACTGGCTACACAGAGTATGGACTGGCTATACAGAGTATGGACTGGCTATACAGAGTATGGACTGGCTATACAGAGTATGGACTGGCTACACAGAGTATGGACTGGCTATACAGAGTATGGACTGGCTATACAGAGTATGGACTGGCTATACAGAGTATGGACTGGCTATACAGAGTATGGACTGGCTATACAGAGTATGGACTGGCTACACAGAGTATGGACTGGCTATACAGAGTATGGACTGGCTATACAGAGTATGGACTGGCTATACAGAGTATGGACTGGCTATACAGAGTATGAACTGGCTATACAGAGTTTGGACTGGCTATACAGAGTATGGACTGGCTATACAGAGTATGGACTGGCTATACAGAGTATGGACTGGCTATACAGAGTATGGACTGGCTATACAGAGTATGGACTGCTCGGCAAACTTTTGACAATGGAATGCAGAAGGTATAGCAACTCACCATGTGTTGTCCAAACTTGGTAATCAATTAATGGCAAAATACTGTACAAAATACTGTACAAAATACTGAAAATGTTCGTAATCTTAGTAACATGTTATGTCATTCGACCGAAAGTTGCAGAGGACTGAAAAAACAGCACTGTCCGAAGTTCACCCTCCTGTTCAGTTCGTGTCATTGTTCTCTTCATCCACAGTGAACCGGTTAATATTACTAACACCTCACGCCTCCTGCTGACCTGCAATGCGCATTGCTACCCCCAGGTGGCGATGGAGCGGTTTGAATCACAATTACACTACATGACCAAAAGTATGTGAACACCTGCTCGTCAACATCTCATATCAAAATCATGGGCATTAATATGAAGTTGGTCCCCCCCGTTGCTGCTATAACAGCCTCCACTATTCTGGGAAGGCTTTCCACTAGATGTGGGAACATTGCTGTGGGGATTTGCTTCCATTCAGCCACAAGGGCATTACTAAAATCGGGCACTGATGTTGGGCGAATAGGCCTGGCTCGCAGTCGCCATTCCAGTTCATCCCAAAGGCGTTCGATGGGGTTGAGGTCAGAGCTCTGTGCAGGCCAGTCAAGTTCTTCCATTCCGATCTCGACAAACCATTTCTGCACGGGGGGGGGGGGGGGGGGGGGGCATTGTCATGCTGAAACAGGAAAGGGCCTTCCCCAAACTGTTGCCACAAAGTTGGAAGCACAGAATTGTCTAGAATGTCATTGTATGCTGTAACATTAAGATTTCCCTTCACTGGAACTAAGGGGCCTAGCCCAAACCATGAAAAACAGCCCCAGACCATTATTCCTCCTCCACCAAACTTTAGTTGGCACTATGCATTGGGGCAGGTAGCGTTCTTCTGACAAACCTAGATCACTCCAGCCGAGCTTTACACCGCTCCAGCCGACGCTTGGCGTTGTGCATGGTGATCTAAGGCTTATGTGCTGCTGCTCTTCCAAGGAAACCCATTTCGTGAAGCTCCCGGCGAATAGTTCTTGTGCTGAGGTTGCTTCCAGAGACCGTTTGGAACTAGGTACTGAGTGTTGCAACCGAGGACAGACGATTTGTACACGCTACCTGCTTCAACACTCGGCGGTCCCGTTCTGTGAGCTTGTGTGGCCTGCTCATGGCCCACTCATTTGAAGAGGTGTCCACATACTGCTGTATATAAAGTGTATAAATTCATTAGTTTCAACTATTTAAGTTATCGGTGGTTAGCATGGGGCTCCCGAGTGGCGCAGTGGTCTAAGGCACTGCATCTCAGTCTTAACTGACTTGCCTAGTCAAATAAATAAATGTAGCTATGCATGAAGAACTCAGAACTCAGCCCACCATTCTGATAGATCCTCTGGTCACAAGGATAGAATATACCATTTTCCTTTCAGAATAGATGGAAGGACACACACATGGCAAATGATAGAACAAAATTAAGTGTTTGTGTGTGTATGACGGCCAAGGCTCAAACCCATATCAGTAGTAGAGTCCGTTAGCCCGCTAAGCCAAAGCCCAGCACAACTCTCCGGGTCCCAAATAAGGTTAGAGTTACTAATCACCATGCCAACACTCTTACATGAGAAAGTGGGGAGATATTCATTTAATATGTGATCTTACAAAATAATTGGGTTACGGGTTTTTGCTTGGTTGCGATATGTTGCAGCGTGGTCTGGCAACCACTGAATCCTTTATTTTTCAATGGAAATGTAGTTGTTACTTTAAACATGTACTGTTATAATGTGTGTTATGTTGTACACCGATTTGAGATTAGCTTGGGACCAGGCCTTACAATGAAGCTTTGTTGCAGAAACAGCTTAACACATCAAGTGGCCAGATGTCTACGAGTACTCTCCTTTCCTCTCCTTTCGGAGGTCTACGAGTCCCTCTCCTTTCCTCTCCTTTCAGAGGTCTACGAGTCCCTCATTCTCCTTTCGGAGATCTACGAGTCCCTCATTCTCCTTTCGGAGATCTACGAGTCCCTCATTCTCCTTTCGGAGGTCTACGAGTCCCTCATTCTCATTCGGAGATCTACGAGTCCCTCATTCTCCTTTCGGAGATCTACAAGTCCCTCATTCTCCTTTCGGAGGTCTACGAGTCCCTCATTCTCATTCGGAGATCTACGAGTCCCTCATTCTCCTTTCGGAGGTCTACGAGTCCCTCATTCTCATTCGGAGATCTACGAGTCCCTCATTCTCCTTTCGGAGATCTACGAGTCCCTCATTCTCCTTTCGGAGATCTACGAGTCCCTCATTCTCCTTTCAGAGATCTACGAGTCCCTCATTCTCCTTTCGGAGGTCTACGACCCTCATTCTCCTTTCGGAGATCTACGAGTCCCTCTCCTTTCCTCTCCCACATCTGTCTCTCCAACATTCTCTACCAATACTGGCAACACCCCTTCCCTTAACAGACAGTGAGTATATCATATACAATCAATTTGATCAATCATTGTATAATTTGTATTCAATAGGGTATAACTAAAGGGAAGTGAATACATATTTGATTGAGTTATTCATCTCTCTGTAATGTGTGTGTGATGCACAGTGAGTATATTGTAGATATGATACACAATCAATTTATGAAGATGTAGA
Organism: Oncorhynchus mykiss; assembly: GCF_013265735.2. Lineage (NCBI taxonomy): Eukaryota > Metazoa > Chordata > Actinopteri > Salmoniformes > Salmonidae > Oncorhynchus > Oncorhynchus mykiss. The sequence continues at coordinate 5,001,416 of NC_050570.1, read as the reverse complement.
TAAATGAATGTGAATATTATGATCTCGATTGAGTTGGAAAGCTTCCGTCCGGGCACGTCTGATTTATTGTGGATAGCTCCGTATGTGATGCTGAGTGTCTACGAAATGACTCTCTGTTAACTACCACATCCTACTTCCTCTCTCTGCCCTTCTGCTGAACTTCGCCTTTAAATAGCACCAGGTCTCCAGATAGTGGATCCATGAGATGATACCTGTAAGAATCCCCTCTCCTGTTAGTTCGTGTTTCAGTAGATGCGTGACCTCATATGATGTCAGTGTTTTGGAGAGTAGACTTGTGAAACAGACAAAGTAGAAACAGACAAACATTTTGATACACAGAGGACAGCTTTCTCAGTCTGTGCTGAAGCCAGCCCATCAACCAACCAACCAACCAGCCAGCCAGCCAGTCAACCAACCAACCAGCCAGCCAGCCAACCAGCTCGTCAACCTGCCAGCCAGCTAGCTGGCCAGTCAACAAGCCAGCCAGCTAGCTGGCCAGTCAACCAACCAGCTCGTCAACCAACCAGCCAGCCAGCCAGCCAACCAGTCAGCCAGCCTGGCCAGTGACGGGTAGTGATGACGGTAACGTACTCGCGGAGGGTTGCTGACGCTGGGATAGGGTCCTTCTCTCATCTGCTCCTCCAATGGAAGGGGAGCATCTACAACCTGCTGTGGAGAGAACGGATCAACTTCACCACACTGCTCCTTCAGCAGGTAGGTAGCCTAGTGGTTAGAGTGTAGAGGCGGCAGGTAGCCTAGCGGTTAGAATGTAGAGGAGGCAGGTAGCCTAGTGGTTAGAGCGTTGGACTAGTAACCGAAAGGTTCCACGGTCGAATCCCCGAGCCGACAAGGTAAAAATCTGTCGTTCTGCCCCTGAACAGGCAGTTAACCCACTGTTCCCCTGAACAAGGCAGTTAACCCACCGTTCCCCAGTAGGCTGTCATTAAAAATAAGAGTTTGTTCTTAACTGACTTGCCTAGTTCAATAAATAAAAAATATATACACACACAGGTAACCTCATTTACACAGGTAACCTCATTTACACAGGTAACCTCATTTACACAGGTAACCTCATTTACACAGGTAACCTCATTTACACAGGTAACCTAATTTACACAGGAACCCTCATTTACACAGGTAACCTCATTTACACAGGTAACCTCATTTACACAGGAACCCTCATTTACACAGGTAACCTCATTTACACAGGTAACTTCATTTACACAGGTAACTTCATTTACACAGGTAACCTCATTTACACAGGTAACCTCATTTACACAGGTAACCTCATTTACACAGGTGACCTCATTTACACAGGTAACCTCATTTACACAGGTAACCTCATTTACACAGGTAACCTCATTTACACAGGTGACCTCATTTACACAGGAAACCTCATATTATGCATTTATAACACTCGGATAATAAACTTCTTTCAATAATGCGTTTCACATTCTCTATTGGTTGAAATTAAGTCTCATTTGATTAAATACCACACCTATCCTGTGTCTGCCGATCAATGCAGATGAAGGGAGTTAGAAATTGAGATTAACCAGTTTTAGCTTATTTACATGCTTAGGAATTGTACGGTTTTTAAAAGTTCTGTAATATATATATATATATATAAATACATACATACATACATATATACATATATATGCACGCATATACAGTGCCTTGCGAAAGTATTCGGCCCCCTTGAACTTTGCGACCTTTTGCCACATTTCAGGCTTCAAACATAAAGATATAAAACTGTATTTTTTTGTGAAGAATCAACAACAAGTGGGACACAATCATGAAGTGGAATGACATTTATTGGATATTTCAAACTTTTTTAACAAATCAAAAACTGAAAAATTGGGCGTGCAAAATTATTCAGCCCCCTTAAGTTAATACTTTGTAGCGCCACCTTTTGCTGCGATTACAGCTGTAAGTCGCTTGGGGTATGTCTATCAGTTTTGCACATCGAGAGACTGACATTTTTTCCCATTCCTCCTTGCAAAACAGCTCCAGCTCAGTGAGGTTGGATGGAGAGCATTTGTGAACAGCAGTTTTCAGTTCTTTCCACAGATTCTCGATTGGATTCAGGTCTGGACTTTGACTTGGCCATTCTAACACCTGGATATGTTTATTTTTGAACCATTCTATTGTAGATTTTGCTTTATGTTTTGGATCATTGTCTTGTTGGAAGACAAATCTCCGTCCCAGTCTCAGGTCTTTTGCAGACTCCATCAGGGTTTCTTCCAGAATGGTCCTGTATTTGGCTCCATCCATCTTCCCATCAATTTTAACCATCTTCCCTGTCCCTGCTGAAGAAAAGCAGGCCCAAACCATGATGCTGCCACCACCATGTTTGACAGTGGCGATGGTGTGTTGCTTTTACTCCAAACATAACGTTTTGCATTGTTGCCAAAAAGTTCAATTTTGGTTTCATCTGACCATCTTCCACTTTTGGTGTGTCTCCCAGGTGGCTTGTGGCAAACTTTAACCAACACTTTTTATGGATATCTTTAAGAAATGGCTTTCTTCTTGCCACTCTTCCATAAAGGCCAGATTTGTGCAATATACGACTGATTGTTGTCCTATGGACAGAGTCTCCCACCTCAGCTGTAGATCTCTGCAGTTCATCCAGAGTGATCATGGGCCTCTTGGCTGCATCTCTGATCAGTCTTCTCCTTGTATGAGCTGAAAGTTTAGAGGGACGGCCAGGTCTTGGTAGATTTGCAGTGGTCTGATACTCCTTCCATTTCAATATTATCGCTTGCACAGTGCTCCTTGGGATGTTTAAAGCTTGGGAAATCTTTTTGTATCCAAATCCGGCTTTAAACTTCTTCACAACAGTATCTCGGACCTGCCTGGTGTGTTCCTTGTTCTTCATGATGCTCTCTGCGCTTTTAACGGACCTCTGAGACTATCACAGTGCAGGTGCATTTATACGGAGACTTGATTACACACAGTATTTATCATCATTAGTCATTTAGGTCAACATTGGATCATTCAGAGATCCTCACTGAACTTCTGGAGAGAGTTTGCTGCACTGAAAGTAAAGGGGCTGAATAATTTTGCACGCCCAATTTTTCAGTTTTTGATTTGTTAAAAAAGTTTGAAATATCCAATTAATGTCGTTCCACTTCATGATTGTGTCCCACTTGTTGTTGATTCTTCACAAAAAAATACAGTTTTATATCTTTATGTTTGAAGCCTGAAATGTGGCAAAAGGTCGCAAAGTTCAAGGGGGCCGAATAAAGGCACTGTAGGTCTTTATACGTTTTGTTCTATGAGATACTATCAGTTATTAACATGACCTTTATGAATGATGAAGCCTCTTCAAAATTCACACACAAAAATAGTGACATTAGCTCATAGAACAAAACCCGCAGACTTTATATTGAGTGTTTATCCAAAACAAAAATAATAATAATTTCCCCATAGGCTTTGGCCCACAAGCCATTGCAAATTTTAAATTAGATTACAATACTTTTTTTTTTTTTTTTTTGTTTTTTTTTAATTTGGCCCCTTTTTCTCCCCAATTTCGTAGTATCCAATTGTTGTAGTAGCTAATATCTTGTCTCATCGCTACAACTCCCGTACGGGCTCGGGAGAGACGAAGGTTGAAAGTCATCCGATACACAAGCCGCACTGCTTCTTTAACACAGCGCACATCCAACCCGGAAGCCAGCCGCACCAATGCGCCGGAGGAAACACCGTGCACCTTGGCTAGCGTACACTGCGCCCAGCCCGCCACAGGAGTCGCTGGTGCGCGATGAGACAAGGACACCCCTACCGACCAAGCCCTCCCTAACCCGGGCGACGCTAGGCCAATTGTGCGTCGCCCCACGGACCTCCCGGTCGCGGCCGGTTACGACAGAGCCTGGGCCCTGGACTCTGATGGCACAGCTGGCGCTGCAGTACAGCGCCCTTAACCACTGCGCCACCCGGGAGGCCCTGATTACAAGACTATTCAGCATAACGTTTGTGGTTAGTTGAGACACCAACAGTGTTTAAACCAACAAACAAACAAACAATATCCCATGACTGAAACTTAAGTCCAAGTTAACTTCCCCTTTAATGGAAAAAGTGACCATCATGCCTTTAAGTAAAGAGGATAATTTTGTACATGTATTAAAACTGGGAGAGTCCTCACCAGTGTAACCGATGTGAAAGGACACCGTGCTTCTACACCTGCATTGCTTTCTAGGGAGTTTTTCCTAGCCACCGTGCTTCTACACCTGCATTGCTTTCTAGGGAGTTTTTCCTAGCCACCGTGCTTCTACACCTGCATTGCTTTCTAGGGAGTTTTTCCTAGCCACCGTGCTTCTACACCTGCATTGCTTTCTAGGGAGTTTTTCCTAGCCACCGTGCTGCTACACCTGCATTGCTTTCTAGGGAGTTTTTCCTAGCCACCGTGCTTCTACACCTGCATTGCTTTCTAGGGAGTTTTTCCTAGCCACCGTGCTTCTACACCTGCATTGCTTTCTAGGGAGTTTTTCCTAGCCACCGTGCTTCTACACCTGCATTGCTTTCTAGGGAGTTTTTCCTAGCCACCGTGCTTCTACACCTGCATTGCTTGCTGTTTGGGGTTTTAGGCTGGGTTTCTGTACAGCACTTTGAGATATCAGCTGATGTACGAAGGGCTATATAAATACATTTGATTTGATTTGTGAAAAGGCTAGCGGCTTTCTTGGCGCGATGGGTAACGATGCTTCGCGGGTGACTGTTGTTGATGTGTGCGGAGGGTCCCTGGTTCGCGCCCGGGTAGGGGCGAGGGGACGGACTAAAGTTATACTGTTACACCAGGATTTTTTTTTTTTGTAGAAGACTGAGAACATTTTAAAATCAAATGTTATTGGTCACATACACATTGTTAGCAGATGTTATTGCGAGTTTAGGGAAATGCTTGTGCTTCTAGATCCGACAGTGGGGTAATATCTAACAGATGATATCTAACAATTTCACAACAAAACCTAATATCTAACAAATTCCACAACAAAACCTAATACACACAACCTAGTAAATGGATGGGATGAGAATAGATACAGTTGAAGTAGGAAGTTTACATACACTTAGGTTGGAGTCATTATAACTCTTTTTTTCAACCACTCCACAGATTTCCTGTTAACAAAACTATTGTTTTGGCGAGTCGGTTCTGACATCTACTTATTAGTGCATTATTCTCTTTCATTTAAGTTGCTTCATTTGTCTGGAAGCAAGACGATGTCCGCGACGGGGGCTGGTTCTCTCTTCATAATCAGTGATTGTCTGTAGACCCTGCCACATACGTCTTTGTGTTTGGGCCGTTGATTTGCGACATTTTACTCCGAAAATGTATGAAAATTTTACAAAAAAAGTTCTGACACTAAAAATATACATTTCAAGAAATGGGACCATTAACATTTTGGTAAAAATATGAATTATTTTAACATATTGGAGCATGCATGGTCCATATTATCAGATGTGCTACATCATATGGCCCAAATATATCAATATCACCTGTAGTCCAACTGATGCAGCACTGTGGCTATAAATAAATTAGGCTGAAGCATGGGGTCGGCTTCATTTACCTCATTAGACACATCCTGATTGTTAATAATATTGTAAATATGAATATTCACTCAAAATTACATTAAAAAAAAATAAACAAATACTACTACAAAAAGGATGTCTTTGCCCAAAACGGCATTTGTAAAATGATGCCACACTCGCAATTGCATGAGTAGACAAACGTGATAGCAATGTAAAAAGAAAAGGACAAAACTGCTTTTCAAAATACCAAAATGAACATGGAGACTAGGGGGAACATGGAGACTAGGGGGAACATGGAGACTAGGGGGAACATGGAGACTAGGGGGAACATGGAGACTAGGGGGAACATGGAGACTAGGGGGAACATGGAGACTAGGGGGAACATGGAGACTAGGGGGAACATGGAGACTAGGGGGAACATGGAGACTAGGGGGAACATGGAGACTAGGGGGAACATGGAGACTAGGGGGAACATGGAGACTAGGGGGAACATGGAGACTAGGGGGAACATGGAGACTAGGGGGAACATGGAGACTAGGGGGAACATGGAGACTAGGGGGAACATGGAGACTAGGGGGAACATGGAGACTAGGGGGAACATGGAGACTAGGGGGTAACTGAACATTGCCAAAATGAACATGGAGAAGTGTGAGCAACAAAATCAAGCAGTTCAGATCAACAGAGAAAATGATTTGGTAATATATTATATTTAGTCTGTATTAGACTGACATCTCCAAACCAAACTGTTATTGAAGATCTACACTTCTCCAGAATCCATATAGGATGGAAATCCATCCATTTCTGCAGGTGAGTAACAATATATAAATATATATATAAATAAATATATATGTAAATAAATATATTATATATATATTTTTTTTTATATTATATTATATATATATTTTTATATTATATATATATATATATATATATTTTTTTACCTCACAGTCTCTTTTGTTATTGGTTGTACAGTTTGGAAGGCGGTAGCCGGCCCCTTCTCAAGTTTGTCACAGTTCCACTGCTGTCCTTCATGTGAACAACGTAAAATGACCATCTTCAGAAGCGTGGACATGTTCTACTCATTTTATTCAAGAGAATTTTTGAAATGTATACAACATTTATATAAAAAAATACAATATATATATATATATATATATATATATATATATATATATATATATATATATATATATATATATATATATATATATATATATATATATATATATATATATATATATATATATATATATATATATATATATATAAAATGGTTTGCTACATTTCTTGCACTTATCTGCAGTCACTTCAGGTGTCCGTCAACCAGAGGGTTCTATAATATAACACATGCAAAAGAACAAAAACGCAACAAAAATACAATATAAAACCCATTCTATCCCAGTTCCCAGTGTTTAAATGGGCAGAGCCTCCATTTTAGGAGGAGAGTACCAGATACCAGAACTGGTACGTTTGAGGTAACGAGGTTTGTTCTTGTAGAAGATGTGGTTCAACATTGGAGGTTCAATCTCTCCATAGTGACAGTCCACGTCCGTTGGGTTGAAATATTGCCTCTTCATGGACTGTTTCAGCTGGTCGCCTAGAGGGGAGTACAGGTTTGCTTTAATAATATGGGGGGGGGGGGGGGGGGGGGGCTTGCGGTAAAGAAATACATGCACAGAACATGATACGGCTCATTCCAGCTGGATCCAAGGGGAGTGGAACAGATGGTTACCTATGGATCCACAGCCTGTGTTATAACTCAAGGTAAGTTACCCAACATCAGGTTTAAAAGTAGACTTAGCAATATGTCATAATACACAGTGGGGCCAATTCCTGCTTATAGAAAACAAGAATTGAAATTTACCCAAGACGGCCACTATTGGTTCTTTCCAATATGACCCTGGCTTGATGTGGAAATGGCTCATTTTAGAATCAAGAGACTTAAAAAAATATATATATATATATATATATTTTCACTAAGAATCCTCGTCGATTATGTTTTAATTTATACCGATTATGTTGTAATTTATACCGATTGTGTTATAATTTATACCGATTGTGTTATAATTTATACCGATTGTGTTATAATTTATACTGATTATGTTATATTGCAGTTTTAACCGTCTTTGGAGGACAGTAAAATAAAAATAGAGAGTTTCTCCTCAACGTACCCTTGGCCCATTTGGGAATGGGTTTCCTTGGTTTTAACTGTCTTTGGAGGACAGTAAAATAAAAATAGAGAGTTTCTCCTCAACGTACCCTTGGCCCATTTGGGAATGGGTTTCCTTGGTGCCGACTCATCATCAGTAGAGTCCTCACTGTTCTGATCCATCCCATAGTCCTCGGCGTTGGTGTTGAGAACAACGGGCTTGTCGCCCCCCTTAGGAGTGATCTCATACGACTGCGGAGACTGCTTGATATCTGCAGTGCGGTTGATTAATCCTCCCTTCCCTACGGGCGTCTTCGTCGTGGGCCATGGGAGAACATGAAGGTATAATATGGATACATTTTCTATTAAAAATAATTATTATGCCCCAATTAAACAAAGGAGGCTCTGTGCAGACCGACTAAACAAAGGAGGCTCTGTGCAGACCGACTAAACAAAGGAGGCTCTGTGCAGACCGACTAAACAAAGGAGGCTCTATGCAGACCGACTAAACAAAGGAGGCTCTGTGCAGACCGACTAAACAAAGGAGGCTCTGTGCAGACCGACTAAACAAAGGAGGCTCTGTGCAGACCGACTAAACAAAAGAGGCTCTGTGCAGACCGACTAAACAAAGGAGGCTCTGTGCAGACCGACTAAACAAAGGAGGCTCTGTGCAGACCGACTAAACAAAGGAGGCTCTATGCAGACCGACTAAACAAACAGGGCTCTATGCAGACCGACTAAACAAAGGAGGCTCTGTGCAGACCGACTAAACAAAGGAGGCTCTGTGCAGACCGACTAAACAAAGGAGGCTCTATGCAGACCGACTAAACAAAGGAGGCTCTGTGCAGACCGACTAAACAAAGGAGGCTCTGTGCAGACCGACTAAACAAAGGAGGCTCTGTGCAGACCGACTAAACAAAGGAGGCTCTATGCAGACCGACTAAACAAAGGAGGCTCTGTGCAGACCGACTACACAAAGGAGGCTCTGTGCAGACCGACTACACAAAGGAGGCTCTGTGCAGACCGACTAAACAAAGGAGGCTCTGTGCAGACCGACTAAACAAAGGAGGCTCTGTGCAGACCGACTAAACAAAGGAGGCTCTGTGCAGACCGACTAAACAAAGGAGGCTCTGTGCAGACCGACTAAACAAAGGAGGCTCTGTGCAGACCGACTAAACAAAGGAGGCTCTATGCAGACCGACTAAACAAAGGAGGCTCTATGCAGACCGACTAAACAAAGGAGGCTCTATGCAGACCGACTAAACAAAGGAGGCTCTATGCAGACCGACTAAACAAAGGAGGCTCTGTGCAGACCGACTAAACAAATGAGGCTCTATGCAGACCGACTAAACAAAGGCTCTATGCCTTTCTCAGAAGTAGAGCTAGCTCTAGCTGTTATCCAGTGACCTTTCCACATCAGTTACCCCCTAGTCTCCTCACCTCAACTTCAGCAGTCAGGTGACTCGTGGCAACAGTGGTGGCAGCCTCCGTTTCTGTCTGTCTGGCTGCTTCTCTGTGTCTCTCCTCCTCCGCTCGCCTCTGCTGTTCCTCCTGGTGGGTAGAACATACAAACTATTTAGTAAATAATACATAGAAAAAAAAGGTAAGAGAATCAGCTGTACATGTGATAGAAGAATGCACTGTGCATGCAGAGGGTTGCAATTCCATTGAATTGGGGATAGTTCAATCAAGACCTAGAATTGCCTTGTGTATCCCTCAAAAAAGGTTCACTGTTATAAGTTACATTTTTTGATGAATTTAAGCAAAATTCCCAGGTTTAACTTCACATGGAAAAATTCCGGAAATTTAAATCGGAAAGTTTCCAACCCTTTCTTTGCAACCCTAGTCGGTTCCCCTAAAGCATGACTTACCCTCCTCCTCCTCCTCTCCTTCATCCTCAACTCTTTCCTCTCTCTCTCTCCGGCAGCTCTGTCCACGTCTCTCTGAAGAGCAAACGTCTGTTCCCTCTTCACCCGATCCCTGAAACACACCATTTTCAGTAACAGCCATCTGTCTCCACAACAGAAATAACATTCCTGCTATCTAATTTGTTTTAAATTATATACAATGAGTAAAAATATCAACACGTAAAGTGTTGGCCCTATGTTTCACGAGTTGAATTATAAAATGCCTGAAATTTTCCTAGAGCACAAAAAGCTTATTTCTCTCAAATGTTGTGCACAAATGTGTTTACATCCCTGTTAGTGAGCATTTCTCCTTTGTCAAGATAATCCATCCACCTGACAGGTTTGGCATATCAAGAAGCTGAATAACCATGATAATTACACAGGTGCACCTTGTGCTGGGGACATTAAAAGGCCATTAAATGCCACAGATGTCTCAAGTTGAGGGAGTGTGCAGTTGGCATGCTGACTGCAGGAATGTCCACAGGAGCTGTTTTTTATTTTACATTTTATTTTACCAAGTAAGTTGACTGAGAACACGTTCTCATTTACAGCAACGACCTGGGGAATAGTTACAGGGGAGAGGAGGGGGGATGAATGAGCCAATTGTAAGCTGGGGACAATTAGGTGGCCATGATGACCATGAGGAAAATGGTGGTCATACCAGATACTTACTGGTTCTGATCCACTTTAAAACAAAAATAAAACATTTAAAAAGGTATCTGTGACCAACTGTATTCCCAGTTATGTGAAATTTAATAGACCGATGACCTTTTATGAACTGTAACTCAGGTTAAATCTTTGAAATTGTTGCATGTTGCGTTTAATATTATTTGACTTGTGTAGTTCGCTATGGGGAAATGTACCTTTCAGCTGCATCTCGTCTCTCTCTCTCCTGTTCTTCCTCCATTGCTAGTCGGGCCTCAGCCATCTTGCGAGTCCTCTCCTGTTCTTCCTCCATTGCTAGTCGGGCCTCAGCCATCTTGCGAGTCCTCTCCTGTTCTTCCTCCATTGCTAGTCGGGCCTCAGCCATCTTGCGGGTCCTCTCCTGTTCTTCCTCCATTGCTAGTCGGGCCTCAGCCATCTTGCGAGTCCTCTCCTGTTCTTCCTCCATTGCTAGTCGGGCCTCAGCCATCTTACGAGTCCTCTCCTGCTCCTCTTCTGCTCTCCTCTTAGTCTGCAGCTCCTGGTGACGCTTCTTCTCCTCCTCCTCCTGGGGGGGGACGACGACGACGACAAGGATTACATTAACAACCCACCCCTGCCTTAAAGAGATTTGTATTCAATTCCAGATCAACCCCTAGGCAGGTCTGAGATGATTGGATAGGTAGTAGCTTCGGCTTGCCCTCTAATAGGCCAGTCACCTATCCAATCCTAGAGCAGGGTCTCCCAAACCCTGGGTGCACGTTCAGTTTTTTTCAAATAACCAAAGCTTAAACTACGCCACTTAATATAATGTTTACATACCCTACATTACTCATCTCATATGTATACGTATATACTGTACTCTATATCATCTACTGCATCTTTATGTAATACATGTATCACTAGCCACTTTAAACTATGCCACTTTGTTTACATACCCTACATTACTCATCTCATATGTATATACTGCACTCGATACCATCTACTGCATCTTGCCTATGCTGCTCTGTACCATCACTCATTCATATATCTTTATGTACATATTCTTTATCCCTTTACACTTGTGCGTATAAGGTAGTAGTTGTGGAATTGTTAGGTTAGATTACTCGTTGGTTATTACTGCATTGTCGGAACTAGAAGCACAAGCATTTCGCTACACTCGCATTAACATCTGCTAACCATGTGTATGTGACCAATAAAATGGGATTATTTGAATCAGCTGTGTAGCGCTATGGAAAGAAAAGGAAAAAAAAACACCCAGGGGTGGGGACAGGACCAAGAGCAGAGATCATCCAACTTTTTCCCCTGAGTCACGATCACTTTGAGTCAAACTGCAAGCGGAGATCTACTGCTCAGATTGGTTTTTTGTTTTTTTTAATATACGTGTGTTGGCAGTGCTGAATAACAACAGCAGTGTTTTGCTGTCTCTCTAGTCATTGTTTTAAAAAAAGGTTTTACATTTTTCCAGTGTCAACTTTGCTGTGAGTTCAAGGCGTCTTTTAATATTCAAGAAAGCTCTGCACAGTTATCTGATTGGCGAACGGTAGGCCTATAGGTGCGCTTGATTTGCTCTCAGGGCCTGCTGGATAGGCAGAGTTCTACCTTCAGACATATGAAATGGTTCAAAAAGAAATGGGAACACTTTGCCTTCACCGCACCAGGGCTGCTGAATCAAATGCACCTACCACCAACAGCACAAAAATGAGAGAAAACAATAGCAATGGAATTATTATTTTTTTTTACAGAAATGTTTGTCGATCGACTAGAAACGCCTTGGAGATCGACCAGTCGATCGACTAGAAACGCCTTGGAGATCGACCAGTCGATCGACTAGAAACGCCTTGGAGATCGACCAGTCGATCGACTAGAAACGTCTTGGAGATCGACCAGTCGATCGACTAGAAACGCCTTGGAGATCGACCAATCGATCGACTAGAAACGCCTTGGAGATCGACCAGTCGATCGACTAGAAAACGCCTTGGAGATCGACCAGTCGATCGACTAGAAACGCCTTGGAGATCGACCAGTCGATCGACTAGAAACGCCTTGGAGATCGACCAGTCGATCGACTAGAAACGCCTTGGAGATCGACCAGTCGATCGACTAGAAACGCCTTGGAGATCGACCAGTCGATCGACTAGAAACGCCTTGGAGATCGACCAGTCGATCGACTAGAAACGCCTTGGAGATCGACCAATCGATCGACTAGAAACGCCTTGGAGATCGACCAGTCGATCGACTAGAAACGCCTTGGAGATCGACCAGTCGATCGACTAGAAACGCCTTGGAGATCGACCAGTCGATCGACTAGAAACGCCTTGGAGATCGACCAGTCGATCGACTAGAAACGCCTTGGAGATCGACCAGTCGATCGACTAGAAACGCCTTGGAGATCGACCAGTCGATCGACTAGAAACGCCTTGGAGATCGACCAGTCGATCGACTAGAAACGCCTTGGAGATCGACCAGTCGATCGACTAGAAACGCCTTGGAGATCGACCAGTCGATCGATGGGAAAACAAAATGAGTGGATGGTCATGGGGCCAGAACATAAATTACAAATCATTTGAAGAATGCAAATTGACCACAAGTACCCCAAACAGATATTTGGCTAAAACAATCATTTCAAACCTTGCTCACATCCTAAATATATGATATTTTTGCATCTCTATGTGTGGTAATACTTTGGAACAGATTACCTAAATTAAAGTAGCTTGTTTGGTGTTTTTAACAGTCTTATGTCCAACAATAAAATAAAAAATATATGTTATTACACTTTTTTTGTTCAGAAAACTTGGTGGGGGGGTCAAATATAAATCACCTCATATTCGCCTCATATTCACATCATATTCGGCCATATTCGGCCAGTTAGGACCTTGGGGGGACAAGGGGTTGATTTGACATAGCCAGGGATGCAATTACAATATATTTATATTATTTTACCAGGTAAGTTGACTGAGAACACATTCTCATTTACAGTAATGACCTGGGGAATAGTTACAGGGGAGAGGATGAGCCAATTGTAAGATGAGGATGATTAAGTGAACGTAATGGTAAGAGGGACAGATTGGGAATTTAGTTAGGACGCCAGGGTTAACACCCCCTACTCTTACGATAAGTACCATGGGATCTTTAGTGACCACAGAGAGCCAGGAGACCCGTTTAACGTCCCATCCGAAAGACAGCACCCTACACAGGGCAATGTCCTAATCACTGCCCTGGGGCAAATTAGGATTTTTTTTTTTAGACCAGAGGAAAGAGTGCCTCCTACTGGCCCTCCAACACCACTTCCAGCAGCATCTGGTCTCCCATCCAGGGACCGACCAGGACCAACCCTGCTTAGCTTCAGAAGCAAGCCAGCAGCATCTGGCCTCCCATCCAGGGACTGACCAGGACCAACCCTGCTTAGCTTCAGAAGCAAGCCAGCAGCATCTGGTCTCCCATCCAGGGACCGACCAGGACCAACCCTGCTTAGCTTCAGAAGCAAGCCAGCAGCATCTGGCCTCCCATCCAGGGACCGACCAGGACCAACCCTGCTTAGCTTCAGAAGCAAGCCAGCAGCACCTGGTCTCCCATCCAGGACCAACCCTGCTTAGCTTCAGAAGCAAGCCAGCAGCATCTGGTCTCCCATCCAGGGACCGACCAGGACCAACCCTGCTTAGCTTCAGAAGCAAGCCAGCAGCATCTGGTCTCCCATCCAGGGACCGACCAGGACCAACCCTGCTTAGCTTCAGAAGCAAGCCAGCAGCATCTGGTCTCCCATCCAGGGACCGACCAGGACCAACCATGATTAGCTTCAGAAGCAAGCCAGCAGTGGGATGCAGGGTGGTATGCCGCTGGCATTATAAACAACATATAAAATATAAACCAAACAATGTCAGGATATATTTGTCTCACAGCTTGTTGAATCTTCTTCCTCTTCCTCCTCCTCCTCAGTTCCAGCTCGTCCTGGCGTTTGGCGGCCACCTTCTCCTTGGCTTTCTCCTCTGCCATGTGCTCCACTTGCAGCTGGGGAACAACAGGGGAAATGGTTGAGCACTTTTGCGTTAATAAATACAACACAGTTCTGCTTCTCATAAAAATCTAATTCAAGTTAATTGTCAAGCTCTCCTACTGTGTCGTGTTTCTCAATCTGGAGAATCTTCTTATCTTTCTGTTCCTCCTTCACCCGGGCCTCGACTACCCTCCGCAGCCGTTCATCCCTCTTCTTCTTCTTCATCTCCTCCTGTTTTCTCCTCTTCTCTTCCTCCATCTTCTTCCTCCCCCTCTCCTCTTCTTGCTCTTGCTTCTTCTTCAGTGCTTCCAGTTTCAGGCATTCTCTTTCCTAGAAATCCAAAAACACACTGATGTCATTGAGGAATCAGCTCTCCTAGTACATTGACAGTTTCCCATGCATTCTAGTGGCAACTCATTGGGGACTGAGTGAAAGCAGTGGTAGTATTTATTTATTTGTTTATTTGTTAAATGGGACGATAAGTGGAAAGGGAAAAGTGAGTAAGATTATTATGACTAAAAGGCACCATGGGTGATTTCTGAAATAGAATCCATCAAGATGTGCCTTAAAAAAAAGATTTGCAGAGTAAAACTCCATGTATTTCAATGATAACCATTTAGTTGGCGAGGAGGGAACGTATGTGCTTTAGGCTCATGCAGCAAATGCCTTAAAACAAGTTAGACATAAACCCTTTGGAACCTAACACCATTGTTACAGATGGGGAGGGAGGAAGGAGGGGGGGCGGACGGACGGACAAGTAGAGCTGTACCAGTGAAGTGACAGACGAAACACACCCCCACATATCCCACTAGATTCCTCTGATACGTACCACAAGACCACTGCCCGACTGTAGATGGGACCGGGAGAGAAAGACCCAGTTAACAAGGCTGCATATGTTCTGGTAAGATTGGGATTCATGTTTTTAAAAATCACACTAAAATCCTTTTGGCTCAAGATGAAGCCTAGTGGTTAGAGCGTTGGGCCAGTAACCGAAAGGTTGCAAGATCAAATCCCCGAGCTGACAAGGTAAAAAATCTGTCGTTCTGACCCTGAACTGTTCCTAGGCCATCATTGTAAAATAAGAACGCGTTCTTATTAACTGACTTGCCTAGTTAAATAAAGGTAAAATAAAATCATTTAACTTTTAATTCCATCTTCCATTGAGGAAATAATCTCCTAAATTGCTTTGCCACACCGCAGAGACTATGACTGTAGAGACGCTTTTGATGACTTGTGATTGGCCAACGACAATAGTGTTTACCTGTTATCCACAACTGGCAATCCCCGCTGTAATCTACCGTGAAGACAAAAAAAAAATCCAAAACTGGAGATTTAAAAACGATGGTCCCCACCACTCGACATCCTACAGAACAAGTTCTTAGCTCAGATTTACTCGAGGCAACGGCATACAACACAGCATAGGCATTACCTATAGGCCTAGTGTTTATATGAAGCAAAAATTATGTATTTATTCTGGTTCACAGCGCGGACTGAACAGATGTCCTCGTGGCGAACGGTTCAATACGTTACACTTAACAGTTTTATGAGATGTGATCAGGACAACATTCTGGCAAAGGGATAGGTCAGTTATGGAATAAGGGCCGAGGGGGTGTGGTTTATGGCCAATATACCACGGCAAAGGGCTGTTGGAAGGCACGACGCCAACCGACCATATATCACAAACCCACGAGGTGCCTTATTGCTTTTATAAACTGGTTACCAACGTAATTAGAAAAAAAACAAGAAAATGTTTTGCCACACTCATACATCACGGCTGTCAGCCAATCAGCATTCAGGCATTTGAACCACCCAGTTTATAATTTTAAATTATATATGAGCGGAGGACGTCCGATAAGGAGGACTTCCTTATTCCTCAGGAAGTAGCACATCCCAAGGGCTCCTAAATAAAACAATGAAGAAAAATAAAAAACCGAACCTTGAGGTCGACTCTGTCCGGCGTGGTGTGTTGAATGAAGGGCTTCATGACCGTGCTGCGTCCCAGAGACCCAGGGTTCATCGGCATCATCTGGTTCTTCTGGACCGTGTGGAGAAACGACCTCACGTTGGGCCTCACCTACAGTAGACAACAAAAACAAAACACACAGGCTGAATTTACTACATCAGGGTCTATAGAATAGAAAGTAGCCTACACATGACACTATGATAAAAAACCCTTTAACCCCTGTGGAATAAATAGCCCACTCTGTGCCAGACAAGCTAGAGGGAAAACATGATTGGAAAATGTCATTACAACAAATATACAACCGCAAAATGGTTTAAAATGTCATTACAACAAATATACAACCACAAAATGGTTTAAAATGACATTACAACAAATATACAACCACAAAATGGTTTAAAATGTCATTACAACAAATATACAACCACAAAATGGTTTAAAATGTCATTACAACAAATATACAACCGCAAAATGGTTTAAAATGACATTACAACAAATATACAACCACAAAATGGTTTAAAATGACATTACAACAAATATACAACCACAAAATGGTTTAAAATGACATTACAACAAATATACAACCACAAAATGGTTTAAAATGACATTACAACAAATATACAACCGCAAAATGGTTTAAAATGACATCAATTCCAATGTTTGTTTTTTTGCACACTAGGAAGACCTACATTTTTCACTCAAAACACTTTTGAAACATTTAAAAAAAAAATAACATTGCTATATCCAAAAGAGATATGTATATCCAAAAGAGAGCCTTATGTCTTAGTTCTTACACTCTGGCTCTTCTTGAGGGGTGAAGGCTTCTTCCCGGGGGTCTGGAAGTCCTCTTTAGCTTCCGCTGCTACTCTTCGCTTGGCACTGAGACGAGGACCCAGACTTGATGGTGACTGCTTACCGCTGCCATCTAGGAATGAATGGAATAAGGACGTTAACCACCAAGAAATCTAATAAAAAAAATTCTTATTGCTTGCGCACACACACACACACACACACACACACACGGCAGATATTAAATTGCAGGTGCAGCAAAAAAAATGTGTTTCTTGCTCCAACAGTGCAGTAATAATGAACAATACACAAATCGCCAAAGAGAAACTAAATTAAGAAATATAAGAAGAGTCCGGGAATATAGATAAGATGGAGTGTAGAGCAGTAGTTATACAAGATGGCGTGTAGAGCAGCAGTTATACAAGATGGCGTGTAGAGCAGCAGTTATACAAGATGGTGTGTAGAGCAGTAGTTATACAAGATGGTGTGTAGAGCAGCAGTTATACAAGATGGCGTGTAGAGCAGCAGTTATACAAGATGGTGTGTAGAGCAGTAGTTATACAAGATGGCGTGTAGAGCAGTAGTTATACAAGATGGCGTGTAGAGCAGTAGTTATACAAGATGGCGTGTAGAGCAGTAGTTATACAAGATGGTGTGTAGAGCAGCAGTTATACAAGATGGTGTGTAGAGCAGCAGTTATACAAGATGGTGTGTAGAGCAGTAGTTATACAAGATGGTGTGTAGAGCAGTAGTTATACAAGATGGCGTGTAGAGCAGTAGTTATACAAGATGGTGTGTAGAGCAGCAGTTATACAAGATGGCGTGTAGAGCAGTAGTTATACAAGATGACGTGTAGAGCAGCAGTTATACAAGATGGCGTGTAGAGCAGTAGTTATACAAGATGGTGTGTAGAGCAGTAGTTATACAAGATGGTGTGTAGAGCAGTAGTTATACAAGATGGTGTGTAGAGCAGCAGTTATACAAGATGGCGTGTAGCGCAGCAGTTATACAAGATGGCGTGTAGCGCAGCAGTTATACAAGATGGCGTGTAGAGCAGCAGTTATACAAGATGGCGTGTAGAGCAGCAGTTATACAAGATGGCGTGTAGAGCAGCAGTTATACAAGATGGTGTGTAGAGCAGTAGTTATACAAGATGGTGTGTAGAGCAGCAGTTATACAAGATGGGGTGTAGAGCAGCAGTTATACAAGATGGGGTGTAGAGCAGTAGTTATACAAGATGGTGTGTAGAGCAGCAGTTATACAAGATGGTGTGTAGAGCAGCAGTTATACAAGATGGTGTGTAGAGCAGTAGTTATACAAGATGGTGTGTAGAGCAGCAGTTATACAAGATGGTGTGTAGAGCAGCAGTTATACAAGATGGTGTGTAGAGCAGCAGTTATACAAGATGGTGTGTAGAGCAGCAGTTATACAAGATGGAGTGTAGAGCAGCAGTTATACAAGATGGTGGGTAGAGCAGCAGTTATACAAGATGGCGTGTAGAGCAGTAGTTATACAAGATGGTGTGTAGAGCAGCAGTTATACAAGATGGTGTGTAGAGCAGCAGTTATACAAGATGGCGTGTAGAGCAGTAGTTATACAAGATGGTGGGTAGAGCAGCAGTTATACAAGATGGTGGGTAGAGCAGCAGTTATACAAGATGGTGTGTAGAGCAGCAGTTATACAAGATGGTGTGTAGAGCAGTAGTTATACAAGATGGGGTGTAGAGCAGCAGTTATACAAGATGGCGTGTAGAGCAGCAGTTATACAAGATGGCGTGTAGAGCAGCAGTTATACAAGATGGCGTGTAGCGCAGCAGTTATACAAGATGGTGTGTAGTGTAGCAGTTATACAAGATGGTGTGTAGAGCAGCAGTTATACAAGATGGCGTGTAGCGCAGCAGTTATACAAGATGGCGTGTAGAGCAGCAGTTATACAAGATGGTGTGTAGAGCAGCAGTTACACAAGATGGTGTGTAGAGCAGCAGTTACACAAGATGGTGTGTAGAGCAGCAGTTATACAAGATGGTGTGCATAAACAGTATATGAATAGAAATGGTGTACAGCAGTAGTTATTTAGGATGAGCCTCGACTACAGTGCATTTCAGAAAGTATTCAGACCCCTTCCACATTGTTACATTACAGCCTTATTCCAAAATATATATTTTGAATTGTTTTCCCCTCAAATCTACACAATACCCCATAACGACAAAGCGAAAAACAGAAGGGCCTTGGTCAGGGATGTGACCAAGAACACGGTGGTCATGCTGACAGAGCTCCTCTGTGGAGGAGGAGCTCCTCAATCAGGCCTTTATGGTAGAGTGGCCAGATGGAAGCCACTCTTCAGTAAAAGAAACATGACAGCCCACTTGCAGTTTGCCAAAAGGCACCTAAAGGACTCTGTGACCATGAGATTCTCTGGTCTGATGAAACCAAGATTCAACTCTTTGGCCTGAGTGCCAAGCATCCCGTCTGGAGGAAACCTGATACCATCCCTATGGTGAAGCATGGTGGTGGCAGCATCATGCTGTGGGGATGTTTTTCAGCGGCAGGGAGACTAGTCAGGATGGAGGGAAAGAGGAATGGAGCAAAGTACAGAGAGATCCTTGATGAAAATCTGCCCCAGAGCGCTCAGGACCTCAGACTGGGGCGAAGGTTCAACTTCCAACAGGACAACGACCCTAACCACACAGGAGTGGCTTCGGGACAAGCCTCTGAATGTCCTTGAGTGGTCCATGCAGAGCACGGACTTAAACCCGATCAAACATCTCTGGAGAGACCTGAAAATTGATGTGCAGCAACACTCCCCATCCAACCTGACAGGATCTGCAGAGCAGAATGGTAGAAACTCCCAAAATATAGGTATGCCAAGCTTGTAGCGTCATACACAAGACAACTCAAGGTTGTAATCCCTGTCAAAGGTGATTCAACAAAGTACTGAGTAAAAGGGTCTCAATACTTATGGAAATGTGATATTTCAGAGAAAGTGAAATATTCCTCTATATTAAAAAAGACCAGCAGTAAATCATAACGCAAGCTTATGGACACACTTTGTATTTCATTGAAGCTGCAGTGCTGGTTGTAGCATGAGCGGAAGTAGGGAGAATGCAAATGTTATGGCTGTTTAACAGTGTTGACAGTGCTGATCAACAACTTAAACATGAGCTAAACGCATAAACAGCAGCTTGTTACTGCATTCGTTGAGTCTTGTCATGATTTTATTCATTTTGGAATCTCACATGATCAACTTTGCTGTGCATTCAAAGCTTCTTTTTACAGTTTATGGCACGAGGAAACTCCAGACACGGGGATCTGAGCCATCGGATTAGCCAGTGGTAGGCCTATAGGTTCACTTGATTTCCTTTCTGGGCTTGTTGGGTAGGCGTAGTTCTACCTTCAGACACATGAAATGGTTAAAAAAAATGGGAACACTTTGCCTTCCCGGCACCAGGGCTGCTGAATCAAGTGCACCTACCACCAACAGTACAAAACAAATGAAAAATAATACGAACGCAAGGCTTTATCGTTGTTTTTTTTAATAGAAATTTTTGGTAATCAACTAGGAATGGCTTGGTGACCACTGGTCTAGGGTGTTGGGTAAGGTGGAGGTGATTATGATCCTCAACTTGCCTCACAAAGCAGTTCATGATGACAGAAGTAGTGAGTGGGTAAAGGAACAATGGTGGACATCTTGAAGCAAGTGAGGACAACACACTGGGATAGGGGCTGCCGCCTGGGCCGGCAGCCTTAAAATGTCTTAGTCACACCGTCTGAGGAGAATGAGAGCTCAGTCCTCGTGAGCGGCACTTGTTTCCTTGAAAATGGGCAAAGAAGGTGCTTAGCTTGTCCAGGAGCAAGGCGCCGGTGGCACGATGTTGTTGGTTATCCCTTTATAACCTGTGATTGTCTGGAGTCCATGCCACATACATCTCGTGTCTGAGCCGTTGAATTGCGGCTCCACTTTGTCCCTGTTCTGTCATTTTGCCTGTTTGTTTGCCTGAACAGAGGGCATAGCTGGTCTGTTTGTACACGCCCATGTTCCCAGTTACCTTGTCGTGGTTAAATGCCGTGGTTCGCACTTTCAGTTTTGTGTGAATGCTGCCATCAATCCATGGTTTTGATAAGTTCTAATCACAGTAGGAACAAAATCCTCTAAGCACTTCCTGATTAACTCAGTCACCGAGTGTATATGTAAATACTATTTTCAGAGGCTACCCGGAACATATCCCAGTCCACGTGATCAAAACAATCTTGAAACATAGATTACAAATTGGTCAGACCAATGTTGAACAGCCCTTACCACGGGTACTTCCTGTTTAAGTTTCTGCCTATATGAGAGGAGGAGCAAAATGGAGGTGTGATCCGATTTGCCGAAGGGAGGGCCTTGTAGCCGCCCAAGAAGGGGGAGTTGCAAAGGACAAGATTGCTCGATGAGCGAGTAGCACAGGAGACGTACTGATGAAACTTCAGTAGAGTATTCCTTAATTCAAGAAAGCAGCTACAATAAATGTGGCCTCAGGTTATGCAGTTTCCAGTTTGCACAAAGTCCAGTGTAGTTCCGTGACAGGCATCGGGGGGAATATACACGGCAGTAACTATAACCAAAGTAAATTATCTCGGGAGGTAACGAGGTAGGCATTTGATGGTGAGGTATTCCAAATCAGGAGAACAAGAGGACTTGAGTTCCTATATGCGATCACACCATGAGTAGTTAATCATGAAACATACACCTCTACATTTCTTTATCCCCCTAGAGAGTTTATTTTTCCCCGTCTGCGCAATAGACAGAGAACCCCGCTGGTTGAACAGACGGGGACAGTATATCGGGAGAGAGCCACGATTCTGTAAAACAGAGTATGCAAGAGTCCCCAATGTCTCTCTGGAAGGAGATCCTCGCCCCGAGATCGTCTACTCTGTTGTCCAGGGTTACGTTAGTGAGTAGTATGCTCTGAAGCGCCTCCTGAGTCAGACTAAAAGCCCACTCCAATACTTCACGGATCTGTTGTGAGAGCGATGACACCAAATTTAACACACCTGCTCCCCGTTCACACCTGAGACCTTGTATACTGTGTGCGTGTGTGTGTGTATATATGTATAGGTTTTAAAAATAGGTTATATTTGACAAAATTCTATGACATACACTAAAGGCATTGTTGGCAGAATAGATGGATGCAGTTCAATGCATGATTAATAAAATTCACCAATACATTTCTTGGTGGTCCAACAACTATTGCAATCAGGTTTTAAATCCCAGCTGGCCTGGTACATTATTTGCTGCTTCCATTCAGGATGCACGGTTTCAGTTTTAATGACCGAGTTTAAATCATGTAAATTAGGCTGGGAACGTCAATACAATCAAACTAGCAAGGGTAATGATCACAACTCAGTCATAACATCACTAATAGTCTAGCTTATCTATTTATTTAGCAGACTAAAAAAACACAGAGCCTAACGTTAGCTAGCGGCAGGGAGGATGTCATGTAATTGGAGTGGTTGAGTAAAATACTTATTTTCCCACTAAGTTTTTCGGTGGCTACAGCTAGAGATGCAGGTTAGCTAGCAAGAAATGTGAATCGCTTTGCTAGCAAGCTAGCTATGCTGAACGAATGTTAGCCAGATTGAATTTATGAAAACACTCTGGCTATCTAATCTGATTTCAGAGCACTCTAGTCTGGGTTTGCCAGAGCTCAGAATACCCATGAATTTACAAACGCGCAATACCCGCTGAATATGAACGCTGCGGGTAAACGTTTGCAGAGCCTATCCAGCTCTGCTAGGGTGAGTAAAATGGTCAGAGTGAGGTGTTCTCTCATTTCTGTCTGGAAGTAGCTAGCCAACTTTAGCCAGTTAGGTTGGATGCTTGACTGCCGTTAGAGTTAGACTTGGATCAACCCTACTCCTCGGCCAAAAGGTCCAGTGACATTAGTGCCGTGTGCGCTCTGATTTGACCAAGCAGACGAGGCTCTGATTTGACCAAACCGACGAGGCTCTGATTTGACCAAACCGACGAGGCTCTGATTTGACCAAACCGACGAGGCTCTGATTTGACCAAACCGACGAGGCTCTGATTTGACCAAACCGACGAGGCTCTGATTTGACCAAACCGACGAGGCTCTGATTTGACCAAACCGACGAGGCTCTGATTTGACCAAACCGACGAGGCTCTGATTTGACCAAACCGACGAGGCTCTGATTTGACCAAACCGACAAGGCTCTGATTTGACCAAACCGACAAGGCTCTGATTTGACCAAACCGACAAGGCTCTGATTTGACCAAACCGACAAGGCTCTGATTTGACCAAACTGACAAGGCTCTGATTTGACCAAACCGACAAGGCTCTGATTTGACCAAACCGACAAGGCTCTGATTTGACCAAACAGACAAGGCTCTGATTTGACCAAACAGACAAGGCTCTGATTTGACCAAACAGACAAGGCTCTGATTTTAGGAATGACCAGAGTGCACTCTGACACACTGGAGGCAATTTACGACCGCACCCTTAGTTTCCAATCAAAATGTTTTCTGGCATTGATCAAATGAGTGGGCAGGCAGGGAAGTGTTTTTACAGACACATATGATTACACAGGTTAGAACCAATGCATTTACTTCCTTGTTGTTTCCACTCCCCGTTTGAACAGGGTCATTAGGGGAAAACGTGATTGGGTGTGTGGTACGACGCAGCTTTGTTATGATGCACGACACAGATTTGGTAGGTGTGTCAGTCTTGCCTTGCTGATGGTGGTGATGTGTGGCATGATATGGTGGTGATGGTGCTGTGTGTTATGGAGGTGATGGTGCTGTGTGATATGGTGATGATGGTGTGAGGTATGGTGGTGGTGGTGTGGTGATGGTGTGAGGTATGGTGGTGGTGTGAGGTATGGTGGTGGTGTGAGGTATGGTGGTGGTGTGAGGTATGGTGGTGGTGTGAGGTATGGTGGTGGTGTGAGGTATGGTGGTGGTGTGTGGTATGGTGATGTGTGGTAGAGAGACAGGTATAATCGTCTGTACCTGATCCAGAGCCTGGTGTGCCAGTCTTGGCCTTGTTGATGATCGAGGCTGGTGTTGGCATGGTGGAAGGTGTCTGGGCCACCGAGCGAGTGAAACAACGAACCGCAACACTAACAGCCCCTTGGTGGTTCGACACCATGTTAAACCAAAATAAGAGATGAGTTTAGACCATAAATTTCACTACGATACGGTCAATATATTTACATGTGGAGAACACAAGAAAATGGTAAAAGCTAGATAGACATGGTATAAATTACTAAACAGGGGTTGTCAGGATACCTGAATTTTGACTTCGATAACAGGTTTTGTGTCATGATACCAAAAAACACAACAACAAAAAGAAAGAATTAAGACTGGGCGTAACAGATTACAAGGGGAAACCCAGTAGGGTTGGGCGATATATAGAGTTATATTTGATTAATTGGAATATACACTACCAGTCAAAAGTTTTAGAGCACATCATTCAAGGGTTTTTCTTTATTTTTACTATTTTCTACATTGTAGAATCAAAACTATGAAATAACACATGGAATCATGTAGTAACCCAAAAAAAAAAAGTGTTACAATATATCTTGATTTGTTTATATTCGAGATTCTTCAAAATAGCCATCCACTTTGCCTTGACAACTTTGCACACACTTGGCATTCTCTTAATCAGCTTCATGAATGCATTTCAATTAACAGGTGTGCCTTAAATGTTACATTTGTGGAATTTCTTTCCTACGTTAATGCGTTTGAGCCAATCAGTGGTGTTGTGACAAGGTAGGGAGAATGTCATGACTCTCCTGTGAAGATCTGAGGGATCAGGTTACAGTGTGGGGGGGGGTCGGCTGTTTTATGGTTAGTCATAAAATACGCTGCCCCTATGCTCTGTAGTGTTCGAGATTGGAATGTAAACTGTGGAACAGAGAGATTCTTGGACATCAAAAGTTTGACTAATTAAACAATATTTATATTTTTTGAGAACGTGGGAGTGGTCCGTGGACACTTAAAGAACAATCATGACGAGTGTCTCTCATTTGGTGATCTCATGAAGGACTGAAAACGCACAACTGTATCTCTTAATGTGTACAATTCCCAGGTTTACATCTAGATGTCGGATAAAATGAGTAAATATTAAACTATTTGGGAGAAGATGGGTTTCTCAAACGACTGCCTCGCCTGGTTCACCAACTACTTCTCAGACAGAGTTCGGTGTGTCAAATCGGAGGGCCTGTTGTCCAGACCACTGACAGTCTATGGGGGTGCCACAGTTTTCAATTATCAGGCCGACTCTTTTCTCTGTATATATCAATGATGTCTCTCTCGCTGCTGGTGATTCTCTGATCCACCTCCACGCAGACGATACCATTCTGTATACATCTGGCCCTTCTTTGGACACAGTGCTAACAAACCTCCAAGCGAGCTTTAATGCCATACAACACTCCTTCCGTGGCCTCCAATTGCTCTTAAATACAAGTAAAACTAAGTGCATGCTCTTCAACCGATTTTTTGCCCGCACCCTCCCGCCCGAACTAGCATCACTACTCTGGACTAGAGGTCGACCAATTAGGATTTTGCAACTCCGATATCAATTATTGGAGGACCAAAAAAAGCCGATAACCGATTACTCAGACAATTTTTTTGGTTATTTATATATATAATAAAAATAATGACAATTACAACAATACTGAATGAACACTTATTTTAACTTAATATAATACATCAATAAAATATATTTAGTCTCAAATAAAATAGTGAAACATGTTCAATTTGGTTTAAATGATGCAAAAACACAGAAAGTGGAAGTGCAATATGTGCAAATGTAAAAAAAGCTAACGTTTCAGTTCTTTGCTTAGAACATATGAAAGCTGGTGGTTCGATATTCCCAGGTAAGAAGTTTTAAGTTGTAGTTAATATAGTATTTATAGGACTATTTCTCTCTATACCGTTTGTATTTCATAGACCTTTGACTATTGGATGTTCTAATAGGCACTTTAGTGTTGCCAGCCTAATCTCGGGAGTTGATAGGCTTGAAGTCATAAACAGCGCTGTGCTTCAAGCATTGCAAAGAGCTGATATTCAAACATCACTTTCCTGCGTTTGCTGAATGCTTACGAGCCATGCAGCTTAATCGTTCAACCTCTAGTTTGTTTGTTATGTAATTCTGTGTGATTATTTAGTGAGTAAATAAATAATTAAGCCAATTTGTATATCGCTGATTCATATTTAGGCTAGGGTTCGTGCAGATATCCAAGGGTTTGTGACATTCAGTATCTGAAGAGTTAGTTGGGAAATTGACACTATAAACATGTTCCCGTGGTGCCCCGACTTCCTGGTTAATTAAAGTTACATGATTAGTTTAAAATCGGTAGTTAAATTGATTTGATAATATACAGTCTTCACATTTAATGATAGTCCAGACACAACAGGGGTATAGAGAAGACAGCCCTATTTGGTAAAAGACCAAGTCCATATTATGGCAAGAACAGCTCAAATAAATGAGAAACCACAGTTAAACAAAATGTATATTTTATATTTGAGATTCTTCAAAGTAGCCACCCTTTGCCTTGATGACACCTTTGCACACTCTTGGTATTCTCTCAACCAGATTCATGAGGTAGTCACCTGGAATGCATTTCAATTAACAGGTGTGCCTTCTTAAAAGTTAATTTGTGGAATTTCTTTCCTTCTTAATGTGTTCGAACCAATTAGTTGTGTTGTGACATCTTATTAAATTATGTCCATATTATGGCAAGAACATCTCAAATAAGCAAAGAGAAACGAGAGTCCATCATTACTTTAAGACATGAAGGTCAGTCAATACGGACAATTACGAACTTTGAAAAGGTTCTTCAAGTGCAGTCACAAAAACCATCAGGCGCTATGATGAAACTGGCTCCCATGGGAACCGCCACATGAAAGGAAGACCCAGCGTTACCTCTGCTGCAGAGGATAAGTTCATTAGAGTTACCAGCCTCAGAAATTGCAGCCCAAATAAATGCTTCAGAGTTCAAGTAACAGACACATCTCAACATCAACTGTTGCAAAGAAACTACTACTAAAGGACACCAATAGTAATTGACTTGCTTGGGTCAAGAAACACGAGCAATGGACATCAGACTGGTGGAAAATTGTCCATTGGTCTGGAGTCCAAATTGGAGATCTTTGGTTCCAACCGCCGTGTCTTGGAGACGTGGTGTGGGTGAACAGATGATCTCCGCACGTATATTTCCCACCGTAAAGCATCTACTATGGGAATGCGCCAGTATTTAGTTAGCATTAAAAATATATATATTCTTGGGAAAGAAATAGCGCCCCTTCTGTGCACTGCCAGTAATACCCTGGTATGGTACAGGAACAGCATGAACATCTGGATACCACCAAACCGTATGTAGCCGATGTGAAATGACTAGCTTAGTTAGCGGTGGTGCGCGCTAATGACGTTTCAATCGGTGACGTCACTTGCTCTGAGACCTTGAAGTAGTGGTTCCCCTTGCTCTGCAAGGGCCGCGGCTTTTGTGGAGCGATGGGTAACGACGCTTCGAGGGTGACTTGACTGTGTGCAGAGCGTCCCTGGTTCACGCCCAGGTCGGGGCGAGGGAACGGACGTAAAGTCTGTACTGTTAGACGTACATCAACTCTATTCACAGTGTAATGGCACAACGCAACAGGTCATATTTCATCACTCACCAAGCCCGCTGACGTTACTGCTGCAGGTGGAGCTGCCCAGCCGAGCCTTCTTCAGGAAGGATCTCCTGGAGGCCCTACGGACAGACTCCTGGGTCATGCTGTTTCTCAGCCCTGCCAGGGAGAGCCGCACAGAGCTCCGTCTGGGGCCGAAGTGCGTGGCAGCAGCAATGACTATCTTAATGGCGGCGCGGCCTGGAGAGCGCTCTGCGTTGGGGTTCATCTGGAGCTCTGCAGACTGCCGCTCGGAGGCTGAGATCTTAACTACGGCTTTAGTTATGTGGCTTTGGGTCAGAGGGGGGCGACGGGGTGTGAAACATGGGGGCTGGAAGGAGTCTGAGCTGGACTCCCCCCTCTTACTCTCAGCCTCCTCCTCCAGGATCTGGCTGATGGAGCGAGACACCTGCTGCTGTGCCTCCTCCAGCTGGAAGGAGGAGGTCTGAGCAGCTCCTTTGTGGGTGCTGCGTACAGGTGATGCCACCTCAGGCTGGGTGGTCTGTTTGGTTCTGCGAGCGCGTGAGGGTTTGACCAGCTCTTCCCTTGTGACTGGGGACCCTCCTTCATCCTCTGCTATCAGGTTCAGGGAGGTGGACACGGAGGAGCGACGCAGGTCGCTGCGCTTTCCCTTGGAGAAGCTGCAGGAGGGAAATGAGAGAGAGAGACACAGACTGTTTATTGTAACGCATTGTCAGCACCATTACACACCAGGTTAAGTTCCTGGTACATGCAAATGTGTTGAGGAATAACAGTGATTCTGATAACTGTACAACATTTTTATTTTACCAGGTAAGTTGACTGAGAACACATTCTCATTTACAGTAAAGACCTGGGGAATAGTTACAGGGGAGGGGAGGGGGGGTGAATGAGCCAATTGTAAGATGAGGATGATTAGGTGACCGTGATGGTATGAGGACCAGACTGGGAATTTAGTCAGGACACCGGGGTTAACACCCCTACTCTAACAATAAGTACCATGGGATCTTTAGAGACCACAGAGAGTCAGGACACCCGCTTAACATCCTATCTGAAAGACAGCACCCTACACAGGGCAATGTCCCTGATCACTGCCCTGGGGCATTGGGATGTTCTTTTAGACCAGAGGAAAAAGTGCCTCCTACTGGCCCCCCAACACCACTTCCAGCAGCATCTGGCCTCCCATCCAGGGACCGACCAGGACCAACCCTGCTTAGGTTCAGAAGCAAGCCAGCAGCATCTGTCTCCCATCCAGGGACCAACCAGGACCAACCCTGCTTAGCTTCAGAAGCAAGCCAGCAGCATCTGGTCTCCCATCCAGGGACCGACCAGGACCAACCCTGCCTAGCTTCAGAAGCAAGCCAGCAGCATCTGGTCTCCCATCCAGGGACCGACCAGGACCAACCCTGCTTAGCTTCAGAAGCAAGCCAGCAGCATCTGGTCTCCCATCCAGGGACCGACCAGGACCAACCCTGCTTAGGTTCAGAAGCAAGCCAGCAGCATCTGGTCTCCCATCCAGGGACCGACCAGGACCAACCCTGCTTAGCTTCAGAAGCAAGCCAGCAGCATCTGGTCTCCCATCCAGGGACCGACCAGGACCAACCCTGCTTAGGTTCAGAAGCAAGCCAGCAGCATCTGGTCTCCCATCCAGGGACCAACCCTGCTTAGCTTCAGAAGCAAGCCAGCAGCATCTGGTCTCCCATCCAGGGACCGACCCTGCTTAGCTTCAGAAGCAAGCCAGCAGTGGGATGGCGCTGGCATAAAACAGTATCACTATGATTAACGTGAAGGATCATAAATGAAAAGGTTATACTGAGACATGTCTGGACAGGACACAACACAGGAGCCTACCGTCAAGGCAAATAAACTGGATAACCTACCGTCTCTTGTTGCGATTTTCATTCTGACCCACAGATAGACGTTTCCTACGGTTGCGCTTCTTCTGTGATGGAGTCTTTGGCATCAATTCCAGTTCTGCACTAAAGTCACTGAGACAGGAAGAAAACTAAAATGTTAATATGAATGACTCCAGAAAGAAAGGTCAACAGCTGTAGGATGAATTCCTTCCTTCTGCCAATCATTACTTTACAGAATTAAAAATGACACAAAAAAAATAACTAAAAGTGTGTCTATGACAACGGTGGGTTCTTTATCCTCCCACCTTGAGAATATGCGGTTGGCTTCGTGCTGGATCTCAAACAGCCACACCATGTGGTCATTTTCAATTTCATTGGCAAACGCTTGTATTTTCACATCGAACATCTGCAGCAGGGTGCGTGTTGAGGACAGTACAGAGCTCATAGTCGCTGTCTGTGAAAGATCGGTTTCAAAAAAAATTACTGATTATTACATATTTGGTGGGATGTGTTAAACCTCCTCTCGTAGATAAATTAATCGTTTCTCCCATCTAAAATGGGCTATCTAGGAAGGACAATAAACAAAAATAGTTGTTTAGTGAACATAATATCGCACAAGATATTAAACGTAACTTTCATGCTTTGTAACCAAATATTGCAGATAACATTAAACATGACATCAAATGACACACAAAGAATAAACAAAGTGATACGACAACCATCCAGACAATTCATGACAATAATTTAAAAAAACATGTACAAAACAAATATGCATTGTATCAAATGTTAGCAAATGTGGGATTTATCATTACAAATTGGCTAACAAGTGAACTAGATCATTTTAATTTGAGCTATTCCGTACATTTCCACAATGTGGCCTCCAATGGTCATGAATCTATCATGCAGTTTAAAAAATATATACGAAGTAAATAAATATGTTGAAGAAACAGAAATCTAACTAATGCCGGTTTGGACAAAATAGCGAGTTGATAAAATGTTAGCTGCCCGGTGTATTTATAGCGAATGTAGGCTAAACCTTATTTAGGGCAAATACAACTCGCATACCATAACACTCTTCCGGGTTCGACAAAATACAATCCGTTTCGCTGAGATAGCAGTTCACTCTACACTGCAGATGATTTCGATAATGTTCATAAAAGTATTCGTCGTATAATCCACCATTATCATTCTCTGCGCAACATAATAGTCAGTCTTTCCTCCAATTTGATTTCAACACCCGCTGAAACCCGTTTAAATTGTTCTAAACAGTCTGAGCCAATTGGGGACTAGTTTGTAATACCGAACCCCAGTCTGCTCCTCCCCATAGCCAATAAAACCCGAGAGCACATGTCCGGGCTCGTACGCTGAGGGGATTCGATTATCTGGCCCGGGTTACACCGCTAGGAGGAGTTTGTATCCGGTGAACGAATGTGATTGCGTTCGTTTTGGCCCCTTTCAAAGCCCACTGGGAAGTCGGCTCAAAACCTTAGTGATGTAGCCTAGGCTAGATTAAGCACGTGGACTGATAAAGGCATTACTTGTCGTGATGTATGTCTTGTCCTATATTTGTATTTAATTTACTTTTTATTTTTAATGCCAGCCCCTGTCCCCGCAGGAGTCCTTTTGCCTTTTGGTAGGCCATCATTGTAAATAAGAGTTTGTTCTTAATTAACTGACTTGCCAAGTTAAATAAAGGTTAAATAGAAATGTAAATAAATTAAAGGGTATGAATGAAACTATCTCCAGCTGAACAGCAAAATGACTATGTTTATTGGAACATCCAAGCAGGTAACCAGTGCTGGAAAAATCTGCCCGACAATTAACACAGTCAAGCCGTCCATCTGTCCTCTGTCATGTCCAACATGGGAGTCAAGTTTGATCCTTCTCTGTCCTTTGATGCTCATATAAAACACATCTGCAAACATCATTTCCCCCCCCCCCTTCTGAGAGATATCGCCAGGCTCAAACCACAGCTCCCCCAGCCAGATGCAGAGAAACTCTTCCACCTTTCATCTTCTTCCGGATTGACTACTGCAAAACTGTGTGTTCAGCCAAATCACTTCAGAGGCGTCAACTTCTCCAGAATGGTGCTGCCAGAGTCCTGATCAGGACCAAGGAGTCAGCCCACATCACCCCCATCCTTACTGAACTCCACTGGCTACCTGTCACCTATAGGATGTACTTTAAAATCCTCCTCCCAGTGTTTATAGTCCTGAATGGATTGAGTCCCACGAACATCAAGGACGTCCTTCCTATCAATGAGCCACATCCCACTCTCAATGAGCCACATCCCACTCTCGCCTCTAGCAACTCCCTTACTGCTTCAAGTCCCCAAGACACATGTCCGTACTATTGGGGACCGCTCCCGTACCTCTCGCCTATGGAATGCTCTCACTGACCATCCGAAAGCCGCTCCATCAATCTGAATGTTTAAAACAGGCTTTGAAACACATTTCTACAGACCGTCTTTCTTAAAGTCCTAACCTGGAAAGTCATTTTAGGATGTATAATTGCTAATTCCTGCCTTGATTCTAAATGTACGATGTTCATATCGTATTTATTTTAATTTTATTATCATTATTTTATTTTTGACTATGTGGAGCTTTTGAGATGACACTGTAAAGCGCGCTACAAATTAAATGTATTATAATGTTTTATTATTATTGAGTAGGATTATTTGTTTTCAAATGTAAAAGTAATTTCATTTGATGAAAACGCTTTATCTGCATTTCCATTGAAAACATTTAATGGAAAATAGATAGTATGTTTCAGGACGATTCTGCACGATGCAGCGTGTTTGACAACTTGACCGAATGGCGCAGAGTGTTCGATTTGAGAAGGGCGCTTCTCCCGGCTTTGCCAGTTCACGTCACCGCTCAGGTTAATAGGTTCCAGTCACGGATTCAAACCATCCAATCAGATGAGTGTTTTTTTGTTCAAGATATAAAAATATTTTGTCTCTTTGATGTTATTCATGTTTCAGCAAATAATACTATTCAATCATGTACTGTAGCTGGCTAGCTGCAAGTCTGAGCATATCGAGGTAGAAAGGCTTGGCAGATGTTTTTTTAATGTTTATTATAATGATGTGAAAAAAAACAAACTATGATTTTCACAAGACATAAACTACAAAAGTGTAAACATTGGCGCAAATGCATCTCTGAGTTCATCGTGGTTTAGCTAGGTCTGCTATGATATTAGACACAAAGAATTCAGATTATAAACTGTCTTTAAAATGTCATAAACAATACATTTCATTTTGATTTGTTAGCCTGAATTAAAAATGGATTAAATCGTTTTTTTCTCACACCCATCTACACACAATAACCCATAATGACAAAGTGAAAACATTTTTGTAGAAATGTTTGCAAATTGATTGACAATGAAAGACATAAATGTGTCATTTGCATAAGCATTCACACCCATGAGGTAGTACTTTGTAGAAAGAAGCACCTTTGGCAGCCTTTCTGGGTAAATCTCTAAGAGCTTTCCACACCTGGATTGTGCAACATTTCAAGCTCTGTCAAATGTGTTGTTGAATATTGCTAGACAACCATTTTCAGGTCTTGCCATAGATTGTCAAGTAGATTCAAGTCAAAACTGTATCTCAGTCACTTAGGAACATTCACTGTCTTCTTGGTAAGCAACTCCAGTGTAGATTCGGCCTTGCGTTTTAGGTTTATTGTCCTGCTGAAATGTGATTCATCTTTCCAGTGTCTGGTGGAAAGCAGACTGAACCAGGTTTTCCTCTAGGAAAATACTCCCCAGTACTTAACGATTACAAAACATACCCATAACATGATGCAGCCACCACTATGCTAAAAAAATATGGAGAGTGTTACTCAGTGATGTGTTGTGTTGGATTTGCCCCAAACATAACACTTTGTATTCAGGACAAAAAGTGAATCGCTTTTGCCATATTCTTTTGCAATATTACTTTAATGACGTTTTTAAAACAAGATCCATATTTTGGAATGTTTTTATTTTGTACATGCTTCTTTTTACTCTGTCATTTAGGTTAGTATTGTGTAATAACTTGAATGTTTTCTCTCCTATCACAGCCATTCAACTCTGTAACTTTTGTTAAATCACCATTAGCCTCATGGTGAAATCCCTTAATGCATTCCTTCCGCTCCGGCAGCTACTGAGTTAGGAAGGACGCCTGTATCTTTGTAGTGACTGGGTGTATTGTATTACACCATCCAACGTGTAATTAATAACTTCACCATCCTCAAAGGGATATTCAATGTCTGCTTTTTTCTGGGGTGGGGGGGTGGGGGGGGGGGGGGGGATTGGAAAACCTCCCTGGTCTTTGTGGTTGAATCTGTGTTTGAAAATTATTTTTCAGAGTACCCAGTTGTCGTGAAAGCACCATTAGCTGTGGAATCGGGCCCCATGATTTGTCAGTGTGCAAATGTGCAGTATACGAGAAGCAACCTCACCGCAGCACACGATACGGGGTGGAGTCAACCTGCCCACCACACGGTACGGGGTGGAGTCAACCTGCCCACCACACGGTACGGGGTGGAGTCAACCTGCCCACCACACGGTACGGGGTGGAGTCAACCTGCCCACCACACGTTACGGGGTGGAGTCAACCTGCCCTCCACACGGTACGGGGTGGAGTCAACCTGCCCACCACACGGTACGGGGTGGAGTCAACCGCCCTCCACACGGTACGGGGTGGAGTCAACCTGCCCACCACACGGTACGGGGTGGAGTCAACCTGCCCTCCACA
Organism: Oncorhynchus mykiss; assembly: GCF_013265735.2. Classification (NCBI taxonomy): domain Eukaryota; kingdom Metazoa; phylum Chordata; class Actinopteri; order Salmoniformes; family Salmonidae; genus Oncorhynchus; species Oncorhynchus mykiss. The sequence continues at coordinate 4,967,211 of NC_050570.1, read as the reverse complement.
CGGTACGGAGTGGAGTCAACCTGCCCTCCACACGGTACGGGGTGGAGTCAACCTGCCCTCCACACGGTACGGGGTGGAGTCAACCTGCCCTCCACACGGTACGGGGTGGAGTCAACCTGCCCACCACACGGTACGGGGTGGAGTCAACCTGCCCTCCACACGGTACGGGGTGGAGTCAACCTGCCCTCCACACGGTACGGGGTGGAGTCAACCTGCCCACCACACGGTACGGGGTGGAGTCAACCTGCCCACCACACGGTACGGGGTGGAGTCAACCTGCCCACCACACGGTACGGGGTGTAGTCAACCTGCCCACCACACGGTACGGGGTGGAGTCAACCTGCCCACCACACGTTACGGGGTGGAGTCAACCTGCCCACCACACGTTTTTCCTTTACGGAGGCTTAGCAGACAGACAAACGGACAAGCGGAGCCGGGTTCATAGCTCAGTGTGTTCGCCTGGACATGTTCAGCACAACAAAAACGTCTTGGAACGTTCCATATAGAAATGCCATGAATAGAACTGAGGCGATTCATGAGAATCAGCGACATGTTTGTTCTACATAACACATCTCTATCCATAACACGCACACACACATTCACACTGTGTCACGTCTGCTCCCGCTCTTCCCTTCCCCCCGGCCGCTTGAGGGCGCCAGATTACCCTGCATCACACGCTACCTCCATCACTCCAGTATCCCTGTTTACCTTCCCCCTCTACATATCTACCTCCATCACTCTAGTATCCCTGTCTCCTTACTCCTGTACATATCTACCTCCATCACTCTAGTATCCCTGTCTCCTTACTCCTGTACATATCTACCTCCATCACTCCAGTATCCCTGTCTCCTTACTCCCCTACATATCTACCTCCATCACTCCAGTATCCCTGTCACCTTCCCCCTATACATATCTACCTCCATCACTCCAGTATCCCTGTCTCCTTACTCCTGTACATATCTACCTCCATCACTCCAGTATCCCTGTTACCTTCCCCCTATACATATCTACCTCTATCACTCCAGTATCCCTGTCACCTTCCCCCTATACATATCTACCTCCATCACTCCAGTATCCCTGTCTCCTTACTCCTGTACATATCTACCTCCATCACTCCAGTATCCCTGTCACCTTCCCCCTATACATATCTACCTCCATCACTCCAGTATCCCTGTCTCCTTACTCCTGTACATATCTACCTCCATCACTCCAGTATCCCTGTCTCCTTACTCCTGTACATATCTACCTCCATCACTCCAGTATCCCTGTCTCCTTACTCCTATACATATCTACCTCCATCACTCCAGTATCCCTGTTACCTTCCCCCTATACATATCTACCTCCATCACTCCAGTATCCCTGTCTCCTTACTCCTATACATATCTACCTCCATCACTCCAGTATCCCTGTTACCTTCCCCCTATACATATCTACCTCCATCACTCCAGTATCCCTGTCTCCTTACTCCTGTACATATCTACCTCCATCACTCCAGTATCCCTGTCTCCTTACCCCTATACATATCTACCTCCATCACTCCAGTATCCCTGTCTCCTTACTCCTGTACATATCAACCTCCATCACTCCAGTATCCCTGTCTCCTTACTCCTGTACATATCTACCTCCATCACTCCAGTATCCCTGTTACCTTCCCCCTATACATATCTACCTCCATCACTCCAGTATCCCTGTCTCCTTACTCCTGTACATATCTACCTCCATCACTCCAGTATCCCTGTCTCCTTACTCCTGTACATATCTACCTCCATCACTCCAGTATCCCTGTTACCTTCCCCCTATACATATCTACCTCCATCACTCCAGTATCCCTGTCACCTTCCCCCTATACATATCTACCTCCATCACTCCAGTATCCCTGTCTCCTTACTCCTGTACATATCTACCTCCATCACTCCAGTATCCCTGTCTCCTTACTCCTGTACATATCTACCTCCATCACTCCAGTATCCCTGTCTCCTTCCCCCTATACATATCTACCTCCATCACTCCAGTATCCCCGCACATTGTTAAGTCTGTCAAAAGTGTGCAGGTTTGAGCATGTGTCTGTGTGCCCTCACATCTCTATTAAGCCCAAAAGCAGAGAGAGAGAGAGAGAGAGACTCTGCCTAATACTACACCTGAACCTGGTGGAGAGGACCTACAGAGAATCATCTCCCAGTGAAAACAGTCACAGCGTCTGTGAGACAGGAGGACCTCCGTCAGGTTTTAAACCAGTCAAATCAAAGAGGACAAAGATGATAAAAAGGACAAAGATCCCGTATCAATACTAAAAAGGTAGGATATCCACAGAGTTGTCACTTCCTGAAATCACCCAGTCAAAGACATGCTACAACCTGTTGTTGTAGGGTGTGTGGCAAGTTATTTTTTGATACATTTAGTACATTTGATTAAACGTGATTAAACATGTGCAAACTCGTACAAAGGATAAAGAACAGTGATATTTGTGGATTCTGTTTTCACTCCACAGAAACGTCACCTCCAAAAACTCTTGCTGCAGACAGGTTTTATTTGTCATCTTTGTAGTAAAAGGTTCATCTTCAACAGTAGGCTGATAGAACACACGGGGAGCCACACAGGGGAGAAATCACATCACTGCCGTGATTGTGGGCGAAGGATTCAGTCGGAGTGAACCTTTAAAAGTGTACACGAGGAGCCACACACAGATGTGCTGTCTGTCTGGGGGGAAATGTCTTGAGACAGAAGATTGAGAGACACAGTTTAACTCCCAGCTGTGAGAGGCACCTCAGGACACTACTATGTAAATTAAGGCAGGGTAAAGTCACTAGGCATCAGGATAGATACTAATAAGGTAATTGAGGTAGATATGTACCTGAAGGCAGGGTAAAGTGACTAAGCATCAGTATAGATAATAATAAGAGTAAAATAAAGAACAGAGTAGCAGCAGCATATCGTGTGTGTGTGTGTGTGTGTGTGTGTGTGTGTGTGTGTGTGTGTGTGTGTGTGTGTGTATGTGTGTGTGTGTGTAGGTGTGTGTGTGTGTGTGTGTAGGTGTGTGTGCATGTGTCACACCCGGATCTGTTTCACCTGTCTTTGTGCATGTCTCCACCCCCCTCCAGGTGTCGCCCATCTTCTCCATTATCCCCAGTGTATTTATACCTGTATTCTCTGTTTGTCTGTTGCCAGGTTGTTTTGTTTGTGAAACCTACCAGCGTTTGTTTCCCTTCTCCTGTTTCCCTTCTCCTGTCTGTTTCCCTTCTCCTGTCTGTTTCCCTTCTCCTGTCTGTTTCCCTGCTCCTGTCTGTTTCCCTTCTCCTGTCTGTTTCCCTTCTCCTGTCTGTTTCCCTTCTCCTGTCTGTTTCCCTGCTCCTGTCTGTTTCCCTGCTCCTGTCTGTTTCCCTTCTCCTGTCTGTTTCCCTTCTCCTGTCTGTTTCCCTTCTCCTGACTGTTTCCCTTATCCTGTCTGTTTCCCTTCTCCTGTCTGTTTCCCTTCTCCTGTCTGTTTCCCTTCTCCTGTCTGTTTCCCTACTCCTGTCTGTTTCCCTTCTCCTGTCTGTTTCCCTTCTCCTGTCTGTTTCCCTTCTCCTGTCTGTTTCCCTGCTCCTGTTTTCTAGTCCTTCCTGGCTTTGACAGTTCTGCCTGCCGTGACCCTGAGACTGCATGCAGTTCTATACCTTACCCCACCTGTCTGGATAATTGACCCCTGCCTGCCCTGACCCCAGTTCTATACCTTACCCCACCTGTCTGGATAATTGACCCCTGCCTGCCCTGACCCCAGTTCTATACCTTACCCCACCTCTCTGGGTAATTGACCCCTGCCTGCCCTGACCCCAGTTCTATACCTTACCCCACCTCTCTGGGTAATTGACCCCTGCCTGCCCTGACCCCAGTTCTATACCTTACCCCACCTGTCTGGATAATTGACCCCTGCCTGCCTGAACCTGTCATTTGCCTGCTCCTGCTGTTAGGAATACACTTTTGTTTCTTCAACTCTGTCTGCATCTGGGTCATACCTCAAATGTGATAGCGTGTGTACCGAGTGTGGCGTCAGTATGCTTGTTGTGTGTGTGTGTGTGTGTGAGAGAGAGTCAGTGTCGTGTCTGAGTGAGTGTTTATACACTGAGTACACCAAATATTAATATTGAGTTGTACACCGCATCCCTCCCTTGCCCTCAGAACAGCCTCAATTCATCGGGGACATGGATGCTACAAGGTGTTGAAAGCGTTCCACAGGGATGCTGGTCCATGTTGACTCTACAAGGTGTCCAAAGCGTTCCACAGGGATGCTGGCCCATGTTGACTCTACAAGGTGTCCAAAGCGTTCCACAGGGATGCTGGCCCATGTTGACTCCAATGCTTCCCACAGTTGTGTCAAGTAGGCTGGATGTCCTTTGGGTGGTGGATCATTCTCGATACACACTGGAAACTGTTGAGGGTGAAAAAGAAAGCAGGGTTGCAGTTCTTGACTCAAACCGGTGCTCCTGGCACCTACTACCATACCCCGTTAAGAGGCACTTAGAGGTTGAAACTGTAGAACCCAGTTCCTACATTTGAATATAAAAATGCATACTATCAAACAAAACTATGCTATATTTAATCCCTGGGACCTTCAGGATGACAATTTAGAGCAAGATTACTGAGTGTAAGTACATTATTTACCTTCAGAGGTGAATGTATCAAACCAGTTGCCGTGGTAAAAGTGTTTTGTTGTTGTGCCCTCTCCTCAAACTGGGCTCGAAGCGGTCGACGGCACTGCATCTCAGTCCACGAGGCGTCACTAAAGTACCTGGTTCAAATTAAGGCTGTATCACATCCGGCCATGATCTCTTTGCTAGATGTGTCACTACAGACCCTGGTTCGATTCCGGGCTGTATCACATCCGGCCATGATCTCTTTGCTAGAGGTGTCACTACAGACCCTGGTTCGATTCCCGGGCTGTATCACATCCGGCCATGATCTCTTTGCTAGAGGTGTCATTACAGACCCTGTTTCGATTCCGGGCTGTATCACATCCGGCCATGATCTCTTTGCTAGAGGTGTCACTACAGACCCTGGTTCGATTCCGGGCTGTATCACAAAATCGGCTGTGATCGGGAGTCCCATAGGGCGGTGCACTTATGGCCCAGGGTCGTCCGGGTTTGGCCACCGGTAGGCCATCATTGTAAATAAGAATTTTGTTCTTAAATGACTTGCCTAGTTAAATTAAAGGTTCAATATATATATATTTTTTTACAAAATAAACAATAGCATGGTATTTTGGACACTGCAGTTAGATTAACAAGAATGTAAACTTTCTGCCCAAAAAAGACTAGGTCCTGGAAAGTTGGCTGTTACTTACAACTGCCATTCTAGTCACATTAGCGTTGGCAACAACCGTCCCGGTTTAGGGACACCAATCCAGTAGAGGTTATTAAATACTTAGTGACGTTGACGCCAAGGAACTTGAAGCTCTCGATCCGCTCCACCACAGCCCAGTTGATATGGATAGGGGCATACTCTCCCCCAGTTTCCTGTAGTCCACGATCAGCTCCTTGGTCTTACTGACTTTGAGGGAGAGGTTGTTGTCCTGGCACCATACTGCCAGGTCTCTGACCTCCTCCCTGTAGGCTGTCGTGTCGTCAGCAAACTTGATGTTGGATTTATTTGTGGCCACGCAGTTGTCGGTGAACACAGAGTACAGGAGGTGACTAAGCACACATCCCTGAGGGGCTGCTTGTGTTGAGGGCTAGCGTGGCAGAGGTGTTGTTGCCTTCCCTCACCACCTAGGGCCGGCCCAATGAGGAAGTCCAGGATCCAGAGGGAGGCATGTGGGAGACACCCCAAACATATGAAAGAAGGTGCTCTGGTCAGATGAGACTAAAATTGAGCTTTTTGTCCATCAACGAAAATGCTATGTCTGGCGCAAACCCAACACCTCTCATCACCCCGAGAACACCATCCCCACAGTGAAGCATGGTGGTGGCAGCACCATGCTGTGGGGATGTTTTTCATCTACGGGGACTTCGAAACTGGTCAGAATTGAAGGAATGATGGATGGCGCTAAATACAGGGAAAGTCTTGAGGGAAATCTGTTTTAGTCTTCCAGAGATTTGAGACTGAGACTTCCAGCAAGACTTCCAGACTTCCAGCAATAACCCTAAGCATACTGCTAAAGCAACACTCGAGTGGTTTAAGGGGAAACATTTATATGCCTTGGAATGGCCTAGTCAAAGCCCAGACCTCAATCCAATTGAGAATCTGTGGTTTGACTTATGACTGTACACCAGTGGAACCCATCCAACTTGAAGGAGCTGGAGCAGTTTTTCCTTGAAGAATGGGCAAAAATCCCAGTGAGTAGATGTGCCAAGCTTATAGAGACATACCCCAAGAGACTTGCAGCTGTAATTGCTTCAAAAGGTGGCTCTACTTTGACTTTGGAGGGGAGGGGGGGTGAATAGTTTGGTACGCTCAAGTTGTTTTTTTATTTTTTTCACAAGAAAAGGTATATTGCATCTTCAATATGCAAAAAAATAAATCTGTTTTAATTCCAGGTTGTAAGTCAACAAAATAGGAAAAATACCAAGGAGGGTGAATACTTTCACAAGCCACTGCAGACAGCCGTGCTCATTAAGGATGAGAACTCTCTTGGCAAATAATAAGGTCTGCAGCTTAACATCAGGTATTCTATGTCAGGTGAGCAAAAGCTTGAAATTTCCTTCACAATGGAAGCAGAGCCATGTGTGTGTTGCATGCCGTGTGTGTGTTGACTGCAGGGTGTGGGTTGAGTACTGTGTGTGTGTTGTGTGCAGTGTGTGTGTTGAGTGCAGTGTGTGTGTTGAGTATTGTGTGTGTGTTGAGTGTAGTGTGTGTGTTGCATGCTGTCTGTGGTGCTACAGCACAACGAGGTCAGTTAATTCAACCACCCATACAGGTGTTTCCGGCTATGGGCTGCTCTCTGCCACAGCCCACACAGTAGGTGTATCTCCACACTCCCCACTGAAGCCCCAGCCTAAACAATCTGCCATCTCCAAGGCTTTCGGTAATGACTCGAGATGAGCCAGTCTGGGTCTGTGTAGGTCTCCTCCATGAACTGGTGGAGTGAGGCTCTCAATTATCAGTAACACCCACTGGCTCCAGGTCATCTATAAGTCCTTGCTAGGTAAAGCCCCGCCTTATCTGAGCTCACTGGTCACCATAGCAACACCCACCAGTAGCACGGGATCCAGCAGGTATAACCCGTAACGTCTCCCTGGCTGCCTTCACGTATTAATCAGTTCAGAGAACAGCAGCTCGAGGTTATAAACAATGTCCAAAAGCTCCTCTTCAGTGCTACAACTTTAGCCCCGTCATCACATCGGTCCTCTGCCGCGAATCAATATCAAACAGGAAAGAGCATCGTCTGTGAGGCACAAAGCAGGCTGACGTGCCTCATCTTCATCGGGAGTAACCATTATTTAACTAAATCAAATCAAATCAAATTTATTTATATAGCCCTTCAGCTGATATCTCAAAGTGCTGTACAGAAACCCAGCCTAAAACCCCAAACAGCAAGCAATGCAGGTGTAGAAGCACGGTGGCTAGGAAAAACTCCCTAGAAAGGCCGAAACCTAGGAAGAAACCAAGAGAGGAACCAGGCTATGTGGGGTGGCCAGTCTCTTCTGGCTGTGCCGGGTGGAGATTATAACAGAACATGGCCAAGATGTTCAAATGTTCATAAATGACCAATAATAATAAGGCAGAACAGTTGAAACTGGAGCAGCAGCACGGTCAGGTGGACTGGAGTCATCATGTTAGGTAGTCCTGGGGCATGGTCCTAGGGCTCAGGTCAGTTGAAACTGGAGCAGCAGCACGGCCAGGTGAACTGGAGACAGCAAGGAGTTAAGAACAAATTCTTATTTTCAATGACGGACTAGGAACAGTGGGTTAACTGCCTGTTCAGGGGCAGAACGACCGATTTGTACCTTGTCAGCTCAGGGATTTGAACTTGCAACCTTTCGGTTACTAGTCCAACGCTCTAACCACTAGGCTACCCTGTCGCCTAGTTTCCTTTCACTGCTAGGCTAAATAACATAGCTATCCACCCTAGTCAGCTCAAGTTGAGTTTTTACTTCGGACACCAATGTAACGATCTCGTTAAAACATAAATGAGCGTATGTCCACAACAGTTCTCGCAGGCTACTGTCTGGGCAAGAAACAGCAAAACCTTAACATGCACTGTCGGGATAACTTGCAAGGACACCTGGCATGGAAACATTCTCCAGGCATTTCCCTTGATTGGCAGACAACAGGGTGACTGGCGGACAACAGGGTGACTGACAGACAACAGGGTGACTGGTAGACAACAGGGTGACTGGCGGACAACAGGGTGACTGGCGGACAACAGGGTGACTGGTAGACAACAGGGTGACTGGTAGACAACAGGGTGACTGGCAGACAACAGGGTGACTGGCGGACAACAGGGTGACTGGCGGACAACAGGGTGACTGGTAGACAACAGGGTGACTGGTAGACAACAGGGTGAATGGTAGACAACAGGGTGACTGGTAGACAACAGGGTGACTGGCGGACAACAGGGTGACTGGCAGACAACAGGGTGACTGGTAGACAACAGGGTGATCAACAGGGTGACTGGTAGACAACAGGGTGACTGGCGGACAACAGGGTGACTGGTAGACAACAGGGTGACTGGTAGACAACAGGGTGACTGGTAGACAACAGGGTGACTGGCGGACAACAGGGTGACTGGCGGACAACAGGGTGACTGGTAGACAACAGGGTGATCAACAGGGTGACTGGTAGACAACAGGGTGACTGGCAGACAACAGGGTGACTAGTAGAAAACAGGGTGACTGGTAGAAAACAGGGTGACTGGTAGACAACAGGGTGACTGGCAGACAACAGGGTGACTAGTAGAAAACAGGGTGACTGGTAGACAACAGGGTGACTGGTAGAAAACAGGGTACCTGGTAGACAACAGGGTGATCAACAGGGTGACTGGCAGACAACAGGGTGACTGGTAGACAACAGGGTGACTGGCAGACAACAGGGTGACTGGTAGAAAACAGGGTGACTGGTAGACAACAGGGTGACTGGCAGACAACAGGGTGACTGGTAGACAACAGGGTGACTGGTAGACAACAGGGTGACTGGTAGACAAGAGGGTGACTGGCAGACAACAGTGTGACTGGCAGACAACAGGGTGACTGGTAGACAACAGGGTGACTGGTAGACAACAGGGTGACTGGCAGACAACAGTGTGACTGGCAGACAACAGTGTGACTGGCAGACAACAGGGTGACTGGCAGACAACAGGGTGACTGGTAGACAACAGGGTGACTGGCAGACAACAGGGTGACTGGTAGAAAACAGGGTGACTGGTAGACAACAGGGTGATCAACAATGTGACTGGCAGACAACAGGGTGACTGGCAGACAACAGGGTGACTGGTAGACAACAGGGTGAATGGTAGACAACAGGGTGATCAACAGGGTGACTGGCAGACAACAGGGTGACTGGTAGACAACAGGGTGACTGGCAGACAACAGTGTGACTGGCAGACAACAGTGTGACTGGCAGACAACAGGGTGACTGGTAGACAACAGGGTGACCAACAGGGTGACTGGTAGACAACAGGGTGACTGGTAGACAACAGGGTGACTGGCAGACAACAGTGTGACTGGCAGACAACAGTGTGACTGGCAGACAACAGGGTGACTGGCAGACAACAGGGTGACTGGTAGACAACAGGGTGACTGGCAGACAACAGGGTGACTGGTAGAAAACAGGGTGACTGGTAGACAACAGGGTGATCAACAATGTGACTGGCAGACAACAGGGTGACTGGCAGACAACAGGGTGACTGGTAGACAACAGGGTGACTGGTAGACAACAGGGTGATCAACAGGGTGACTGGCAGACAACAGGGTGACTGGTAGACAACAGGGTGACTGGCAGACAACAGGGTGACTGGTAGACAACAGGGTGACTGGCGGACAACAGGGTGACTGGCAGACAACAGGGTGACTGGCAGACAACAGGGTGACTGGTAGACAACAGGGTGACTGGTAGACAACAGGGTGACTGGCACGCTGAACCCGGTGAAACTCATGAACATGACCAATAAACTCATAAACTGTCACACATAATTACCCAGGAGGGTCACCACGACATGATCAATCCACGTTTACTGATCATGCAAACCTGCTATGTCGAGCTGAATGTGGAATATCCCGGAAATATCCCTGAAATCTCGTAGTGCTAGGGTAACTTTATATACTGAACTGATGCGTGGTGAGCTTTTGGCGCCTGTAATCGGCAGCAGAAGAGTCGTCCCCCAAGTGGGTGCTATGCATTGCTGTTGGACGAGTCATCTTGTTGCTACAAAGAACTGAGGATTGAGAATGTTCTAGACCAGCTAGCAGACTACAACTGCAGCACCACCACCATCAAACCCTGTCACTCCCTAGTACCATTCAACTAGGGTGCCAGCAGAATAGAGGCTTTCACCAAGAGCAGGCACCATCTGAACCTGTCAAGACTAGATACTTCACCAAGAGCAGGCACCATCTGAATCTGTCAAGACTAGAGACTTCACCAAGAGCAGGCACCATCTGAACCTGTCAAGACTAGAGACTTCACCAAGAGCAAGCACAATCTGAACCTGTCAAGACTAAAGACTTCACCAAGAGCAGGCACCATCTGAACCTTTCAGGACTAAAGACTTCATCAAGGGCAGGCACCATCTGAACCTGTCAGGACTAAAGACTTCACCAAGGGCAGGCACCATCTGAACCTGTCAGGACTAGAGACTTCACCAAGGGCAGGCACTATCTGAACCTGTCAAGACTAGAGACTTCACCAAGAGCAGGCACCATCTGAACCTGTCAGGACTAGAGACTTCACCAAGAGCAGGCACCATCTGAACCTGTCAGGACTAGAGACTAGAGCAGGCACCATCTGAACCTGTCTAGACTAGAGACTAGATCGGGCACCATCTGAACCTGCCTAGACTAGAGCAGGCACCATCTGAACCTGTCTAGACTAGAGCAGGCACCATCTGAACCTGTCTATACTAGAGCAGGCACCATCTGAACCTGTCTATACTAGAGCGGGCACCATCTGAACCTGTCTATACTAGAGCGGGCACCATCTGAACCTGTCTATACTAGAGCGGGCACCATCTGAACCTGTCTATACTAGAGCAGGCACCATCTGAACCTGTCTATACTAGAGCAGGCACCATCTGAACCTGTCTATACTAGAGCAGGCACCATCTGAACCTGTCTATACTAAAGCAGGCACCATCTGAACCTGTCTAGACTAGAGCAGGCACCATCTGAACCTGTCTAAACTAGAGCAGGCACCATCTGAACCTGCCTAGACTAGAGCAGGCACCATCTGAACCTGCCTAGACTAGAGCAGGCACCATCTGAACCTGTCAATACTAGAGCAGGCACCATCTGAACCTGTCTATACTAGAGCAGGCACCATCTGAACCTGTCTATACTAGAGCAGGCACCATCTGAACCTGTCTATACTAGAGCAGGCACCATCTGAACATGTCTATACTAGAGCAGGCACCATCTGAACCTGTCTAGACTAGAGCGGGCACCATCTGAACCTGTCTATACTAGAGCAGGCACCATCTGAACATGTCTATACTAGAGCAGGCACCATCTGAACCTGTCTAGACTAGTGCAGGCACCATCTGAACCTGTCTATACTAGAGCAGGCACCATCTGAACCTGTCTATACTAGAGCAGGCACCATCTGAACCTGTCTATACTAGAGCAGGCACCATCTGAACCTGTCTATACTAGAGCAGGCACCATCTGAACCTGTCTAGACTAGAGCGGGCACCATCTGAACCTGTCTATACTAGAGCAGGCACCATCTGAACCTGTCTATACTAGAGCAGGCACCATCTGAACCTGTCTATACTAGAGCAGGCACCATCTTCACCCTCCATGTTTTTTTCCCTTCTTTAAATAACTTTTATCACCTTTTCTATGTTTGCCTGTATACTGTAATTAATATTTCAGCTGCCAGAGCTGTTTAGTTATGCGTTCATACAGACAGTCTAAAAATGAAGACCAGAGATCTTCTCTGACATTCCGCACTTCCACCACTAGATGTCACTAGGGGGCTGTTTTGTCCTCTGGCTGGCTTCGCGCCACGGGTGAGAGACTCAAACCCTGGGAAAACCAGCGCTTTTCCCCATATAAGGTTGCGATCCATCCGCTTCCCTCTCTTCCTCCTTTCCTTTCACTCTATCTTTCTCAGACCGGAGGGATATTTTAGAGAGAGAGAGAGAGAGAGAGAGAGAGAGAGAGAGAGAGTTAGAGAGAGAGTTAGAGAGAGAGAGAGAGAGAGAGAGAGAGAGTTAGAGAGAGAGAGAGAGAGAGAGAGAGTTAGAGAGAGAGAGAGTTAGAGAGAGAGAGAGAGAGAGAGAGAGAGAGAGAGAGTTAGAGAGAGAGTTAGAGAGAGAGAGAGTTAGAGAGAGAGAGAGAGAGAGAGAGAGAGAAAGAGAGAGCGCGAGTCTAGGCCAGCCAGGCCTACCTTATTAGGAGCTGAGCTTGTTGTCAGCAGCTTTATTCCTACAGGACAGTGTTTGGTCTCTACCTCTGTCTACTATCGCTGTTCACAGCACATAGATGGAACTAGCAGATGGGCCTGTCTGTCTGGGACTAATACCTATGTATGGATGGGAACCACATTACATTTTGGTCACTAAGCAGACGCTCTTATTCAGAGCAACTTAGGGTTAAGGGCCTTGCTCAAGAGCAGATCAACAGATTGTTCACCTTGTCGGCTCGGGGATTCAAACCAGAAAACTTTGGGTTACTGGCCCAACGCTCTTAACCACTCTCTCTCCTTTCCTCCTCTCTTCTTTCCTCCTCTCTCTCTCCTTTCCTCCTCTCTCTCTCCTTTCCTCCTCTCTTCTTTCCTCCTCTCTCTCTCTCCTTTCCTCCTCTCTCTCTCAACTTTCCTCCTCTCTCTCTCCTTTCCTCCTCTCTCTCTCTCTCCTTTCCTCCTCTCTCTCTCTCCTTTCCTCCTCTCTCTCTCTCTCCTTTCCTCCTCTCTCTCTCTCCTTTCCTCCTCTCGCTCACTCCTTTCCTCCTCTCTCTCTCTCCTTTCTCCTCTCTCTCTCCTTTCCTCCCCTCTCTCTCTCCTTTCCTCCTCTCGCTCTCTCCTTTCCTCCTCTCTCTCTCCTTTCCTCCTCTCTCTCTCCTTTCCTCCTCTGTGGGAAGGTTGTGGACATTGTTCCAGCTGTTCTCTTCATTTTCATTTTTTTTTCTCCTTCCAATGATGTGAGACATCTGGTTACCAGGCACGCTAGCAAGCAACAGGACACACAGGGTGGGGGGCTTGGACTGAGAGAGAGAGAGAGAGAGAGAGAGAGAGAGAGAGAGAGAGAGAGAGAGAGAGAGAGAGAGAGAGAGAGAGAGAGAGAGAGAGAGAGAGAGAGAGAGTGTGTGTGTGTGTATGTGTATGTATGTATGTATGTATGTGTGTGTGAGTGAGTGAGTGAGTGAGTGAGTGAGTGAGTGAGTGAGTGAGTGAGTGAGTGTGTGAGTGAGTGAGTGAGTGGAAGCCTAAACGTTCAGACACTCACAAACATCAGAGAGATTGATGGCTCCATTGCCAGCAGATGCACGGAAATGTTACCAGCCAACCAGACAGGCAGCCAGACGGACAGGCAGCCAGACAGACAGGCAGCCAGACCTTAAAGTTTACAGCAACTACTTGTACACTGTGTTTCTTTCCCAAATGGCACCCTATTCTCTATAAACTACTTTTGACTAGGGCCCTATAGGGAATAGAATGCCTGTTGGGACACCGGTTACCCTATTCCCTATATAGTGCACTACTTTTGACAAGAGCCTTACAGGAAATAGAATGCCATTTGGGACAACAGTTACCCTATTCCCTATATAGTACACTACTTTTGACCAGGGCCCATAGGACTCTGGTGAAAAGTTGTACACTATATAGGGAATATGGTACTATTTGTGACACATGGCCCTTTGTAGCTCAGTTGGTAGAAGACGGCATTTGTAACGCCGGAGGGTAGTGGGTTTGATTCCTGCGACCACCCATACGTGAAATGTATGAACGCATAACTAAACAGCTTTGGCTAAAAGCTTCTGCTAAAATGGCCTAATTTTATCTGTAGTACTGCTGGGCTTGTTCCTCGTCAGAGGACGAGTGTTGAATGATCTAGGATCAGTTTGGCTTTTTTACAATTATAATAAATTGACGAGGAGGACCTGATCCTAGTTCAGCACTTCTAGTCTCAGACGCTTTATGACTGTGAGACATAAAGACACTAAATACACTTGGACATTAAATCTATTCCTTCACTACTGCACCTGTACACAGCCCATCTATAATCTAGCCCAAATCTATTCCTTCATTACTGCACCTGTACACAGCCCATCTATAATCTAGCCCAAATCTATTCCTTCATTACTGCACCTGTACACAGCCCATCTATAATCTAGCCCAAATCTATTCCTTCATTACTGCACCTGTACACAGCCCATCTATAATCTAGCCCAAATCTATTCCTTCATTACTGCACCTGTACACAGCCCATCTATAATCTAGCCCAAATCTATTCCTTCATTACTGCACCTGTACACAGCCCATCTATAATCTAGCCCAAATCTATTCCTTCATTACTGCACCTGTACACAGCCCATCTATAATCTAGCCCAAATCTATTCCTTCATTACTGCACCTGTACACAGCCCATCTATAATCTAGCCCAAATCTATTCCTTCATTACTGCACCTGTACACAGCCCATCTATAATCTAGCCCAAATCTATTCCTTCATTACTGCACCTGTACACAGCCCATCTATAATTTAGCCCAAATCTATTCCTTCACTACTGCACCTGTACACAGCCCATCTATAATTTAGCCCAAATCTATTCCTTCACTACTGCACCTGTACACAGCCCATCTATAATTTAGCCCAAATCTATTCCTTCACTACTGCACCTGTACACAGCCCATCTATAATCTAGCCCAAATCTATTCCTTCATTACTGCACCTGTACACAGCCCATCTATAATCTAGCCCAAATCTATTCCTTCACTACTGCACCTGTACACAGCCCATCTATAATTTAGCCCAAATCTATTCCTTCACTACTGCACCTGTACACAGCCCATCTATAATCTAGCCCAAATCTATTCCTTCATTACTGCACCTGTACACAGCCCATCTATAATTTAGCCCAAATCTATTCCTTCACTACTGCACCTGTACACAGCCCATCTATAATTTAGCCCAAATCTATTCCTTCACTACTGCACCTGTACACAGCCCATCTATAATTTAGCCCAAATCTATTCCTTCACTACTGCACCTGTACACAGCCCATCTATAATTTAGCCCAAATCTATTCCTTCACTACTGCACCTGTACACAGCCCATCTATAATCTAGCCCAAATCTATTCCTTCATTACTGCACCTGTACACAGCCCATCTATAATCTAGCCCAAATCTATTCCTTCATTACTGCACCTGTACACAGCCCATCTATAATTTAGCCCAAATCTATTCCTTCATTTGGACATGATGTGGTAGCAGATAAAAACTATCCCTTCATTTGGACATGATGTGGTAGCAGATTAAAAACCATCCCTTCATTTGGACATGATGTGGTAGCAGATTAAAAACTATCCCTTCATTTGGACATGATGTGGTAGCAGATTAAAAACTATCCCTTCATTTGGACATGATGTGGTAGCAGATTAAAAACTATCCCTTCATTTGGACATGATGTGGTAGCAGATTAAAACCATCCCTTCATTTGGACATGATGTGGTAGCAGATTAAAAACTATCCCTTCATTTGGACATGATGTGGTAGCAGATTAAAAACTATCCCTTCATTTGGACATGATGTGGTAGCAGATTAAAAACCATCCCTTCATTTGGACATGATGTGGTAGCAGATTAAAAACCATCCCTTCATTTGGACAAGAAAACTCCTTCGCATTCTAATGTTATAGAGTATTGTTGGACTTTCATGACTTCTCTTCAGTCATCGGGGAAATGTAGTAAACCTAAAAATAGAGTTGAAAGGATTCTCCTACTTACATCGACAGCCATATACAGTCAACTACTGGATACCAACCGCAGTTTTAAAAGGAGCAATCTGGGATTCTAGAAAAAACAAAAGATCAACTTGTTCGAGGTTAACAAGCTAATGGAACGGCACTGGAGAAACATAAACCACTCTCAAATTCATAGACAGACCGATTGACTGACGGCTATATATAGTTAAAGAATCATAAAATTTAAAAAAAAAAAATGGATTTACCAATCCCAGATTGTCCCTTTAAAACAGAACTCTAGATACAGACATACGTTCACACAGCAACAGACAGCGGGCCAGAGGAATACAAACACGTGTTTTATTAGGTGTCGTCATCCATGTAATATTATCAGACCAACATGATGAAGAAGACTACATGGGATTCATTTCTCAACACGATGATTATTAATATGACTTATTTATTACACATGTATAATATACTATACATCATCCAACAATGGTGGCTCCCTGGCAAAGCGGGAGAGATTGACATCAGACACATGGAAAAATACGAAAATAATATATTTTATCATATTTTATTATGGTAATAATAATAATAATAATAATAATAAACAATGCATTGCATATTAGGCTTTTACAGAACAGCAAGTCTATAATATTGTGCAATGACCTTTGACCCCCAACTCTGCGGTGATACACCTCTCCTCCCGCTATCCCATCCCTTCCCTTCCCTTCCCTTCCCTTCCCAATAGAAACCTAAGGAGGGAGTTCAGCACGGGGCCCAACAATCTGTCCTTTTTATCAGTGTGCACTTGTTCACTTCCTTTCTTGGGTATAAAAGCAAATTCATGGTGGAACTCGTTCTAGTCTAGTCCATACCTCCACCTATCCTCTAGTCCATACCTCCACCTATCCTCTAGTCCATACCTCCACCTATCCTCTAGTCCATACCTCCACCTATCCTCTAGTCCATACCTCCACCTATCCTCTAGTCCAGTCCATACCTCCACCTATCCTCTAGTCCATACCTCCACCTATCCTCTAGTCCATGCCTCCACCTATCCTCTAGTCCATACCTCCACCTATCCTCTAGTCCATACCTCCACCTACCCTCTAGTCCAGTCCATACCTCCACCTATCCTCTAGTCCATACCTCCACCTATCCTCTAGTCCATACCTCCACCTATCCTCTAGTCCATACCTCCACCTATCCTCTAGTCCATACCTCCACCTATCCTCTAGTCCATACCTCCACCTATCCTCTAGTCCATGCCTCCACCTATCCTCTAGTCCATACCTCCACCTATCCTCTAGTCCATGCCTCCACCTATCCTCTAGTCTAGTCAATACCTCCACCTATCCTCTAGTCCATACCTCCACCTATCCTCTAGTCCATATCTCCACCTATCCTCTAGTGCATGCCTCCACCTATCCTCTAGTCTAGTCCATACCTCCACCTATCCTCTAGTCTAGTCCATGCCTCCACCTATCCTCTAGTCTAGTCAATACCTCCACCTATCCTATAGTCCATACCTCCACCTATCCTCTAGTCCATGCCTCCACCTATCCTCTAGTCTAGTCAATACCTCCACCTATCCTCTAGTCCATACCTCCACCTATCCTCTAGTCCATGCCTCCACCTATCCTCTAGTACATGCCTCCACCTATCCTCTAGTACATGCCTCCACCTATCCTCTAGTCCATACCTCCACCTATCCTCTAGTCCATACCTCCACCTATCCTCTAGTCCATGCCTCCACCTATCCTCTAGTCCATGCCTTCACCTATCCTCTAGTCCATGCCTCCACCTATCCTCTAGTCCATGCCTCCACCTATCCTCTAGCCCATGCCTCCACCTATCCTCTAGTCTAGTCAATACCTCCACCTATCCAATGCTTTTACATTTGTGAAGGAGTGCACAAGTGCACACTTCAGGAGAAAGGACAGATTATTGGGATTGCAGATTTGTGGATGAGGGGAGCTGTTTTGTATAGTATGAATCAAGATGGGGCTTAGCTTGGCTTGGCCTGGCGCAGATCTGTGATCACTTAGCTTGGCCTGGCGCAGATCTGTGATCGCTTAGCTTGGCCTGGTGCAGATCTGTGATCGCTTAGCTTGGCCTGGCGCAGATCTGTGTTCGCTTAGCATGGCCTGGCGCAGATCTGTGATCGCTTAGCGTGGCCTGGCACAGATCTGTGATCGCTTAGCTTGGCCTGGCGCAGATCTGTGATCGCTTAGCTTGGCCTGTCGGTGATTAAAGTGCTGTGGTCAACAGACCGCTCTGTCTGTGGTCATTTAAATGAGCATGGAGTGGGTCCATGTGGCCCAAATGGCACCCTATTCCCTATGTAGTGCACTAATTTTAAACAAGGGTCTATAGCACCCTATTCCCTATCTAGTGCACTTCATTTAACCAGGGCCTATAGCACCCTATCCCCTATCTAGTGCACTTCTTTTAACTAGGGCCTATAGCACCCTATTCCCTTTCTAGAGCACTACATTTAACCAGGGCCCTGATGTAGTGCACTACTTAAATGATAGGGTTTCATTTGGGACGCAATATCTGTGGGTCAGTAAACAAAAACACTAGTGAGGGGAAGAGTGGATCTCTGGTGGGTTCTGAACACTATAGTGTTTTGAGGGGAAGAGTGGATCTCTGGTGGGTTCAGAACACTATAGTGTTTTGAGGGGAAGAGTGGATCTCTGGTGGGTTCAGAACACTATAGTGTGTTAGGGGAAGAGTGGATCTCTGGTGGGTTCAGAACACTATAGTGTTTGAGGGGAAGAGTGGATCTCTGGTGGGTTCAAAACCAACAGATTAAGAGACTCATGGAGTGGAATGACACACTCAGATTTGAGTGGGAGATATGGATCCAGGGTCTGGAAGGAGTCGATGTGAAAGCCTCTATAAGGAGTGTATTTGTGGGGTAGGATAGTTTTGAGTGGGAGGGACTGAGATCCGCAGTTAGTACAATAGCAGAGTGGGTTGGTGGAAAAAGGTGGTGTGTGAATGTGTGGGTCACAAAATAAAATAAATTACTGAGTGGGAAAGCTAAGGGACCAAGATGCCTTGGACTGGTGCAATGTGTGTGGATGGCACCCAGAGAAGGAATGTGTGTGGATGGCACCCAGAGAAGGAATGTGTGTGGATGGCACCCAGAGAAGGAATGTGTGTGGATGGCACCCAGAGAAGGAATGTGTGTGGATGGCACCCAGAGAAGGAATGTGTGTGGATGGCACCCAGAGAAGGAATGTGTGTGGATGGCACCCAGAGAAGGAATGTGTGTGGATGGCACCCAGAGAAGGAATGTGTGTGGATGGCACCCAGAGAAGGAATGTGTGTGGATGGCACCCAGAGAAGGAATGTGTGTGGATGGCACCCAGAGAAGGAATGTGTGTGGATGGCACCCAGAGAAGGAATGTGTGTGGATGGCACCCAGAGAAGGAATGTGTGTGGATGGCACCCAGAGAAGGAATGTGTGTGGATGGCACCCAGAGAAGGAATGTGTGTGGATGGCACCCAGAGAAGGAATGTGTGTGGATGGCACCCAGAGAAGGAATGTGTGTGGATGGCACCCAGAGAAGGAATGTGTGTGGATGGCACCCAGAGAAGGAATGTGTGTGGATGGCACCCAGAGAAGGAATGTGTGTGGATGGCACCCAGAGAAGGAATGTGTGTGGATGGCACCCAGAGAAGGAATGTGTGTGCTCATATTAGTATTTCCCCCTTGTGTACATTGTCTATATTCTCTGTTTTTTTTTTTTTTTTTTTTACATCACAATCCCATGGGCATTTGGCTGTTGTCACGCCTCTTTGCTACTATGCGAGCCGTCGTCATGACCACAGTTGTCACGGCTACCTGCCATGGATACGGTCCTGTCTTCAAAGTGGGCATAAGACACACACACACACAACGACAAGCCACAGCGATTGGTCAGGACTAAGGAAGAAGAGGCGTCACAATCAAGTCAAGATATGGTGTTGTTTAGAGTACCACATTCCCATACGTCTTCTCTTTTTTTGTTTCTTGTACCCCCCCCCCCCCCCTCCTCCTCTCTCTCTGTCTTTCATTCTTTGGCACTGGTAGGAATGTGAGGTGGGAGGGGTGGATGGACGGAGGGAGGGAGGGAGTGGGCTTCCCTGTTGTCCCCCTCTCTCGTTCTCTCCGTCTATTTGGAGAGTTTACTGATGACCCTGATGAGCGCTCCGTTCTCGTCTTTCAGCCTCTGGTTGTCAGCTCTCAGGTCACCGAGCACCTAGAGGAACAACATTGGTTATTGGGTTGAAAACTAACATGGAATATATCCCAAATGGCACCCTGCTCCCTATATAGTGCACTACTTTAGACCAGAGCCCAATGGCACCCTGCTCCCTATATAGTGCACTACTTTAGACCAGAGCCCAATGGCACCCTGTTCCCTATATAGTGCACTACTATTAACCAGGGTCCAAAAGTAGCGCACTACAGTCGTGGCCAAAAGTTTTGAAAATGACACAAACATTAATTTCCACAACGTTTGCTGCTTCAGTGTCTTTAGATATTTTTGTCAGATGTTACTATGGAATACTGAAGTATAATTACAAGCATTTCATAAGTGTCAAAGGCTTTTATTGACAATTACATGAAGTTGATGCAAAGAGTCAATATTTGCAGTGTTGACCCTTCTTTTTCAAGACCTCTGCAATCCGCCCTGGCATGCTGTCAATTAACTTCTGGGCCACATCCTGACTGATGGCAGCCCATTCCTGCATAATCAATGCTTGGAGTTTGTCAGAATTTGTGGGTTTTTGTTTGTCCACCCGCCTCTTGAGGATTGACCACAAGTTCTCAATGGGATTAAGGTCTGGGGAGTTTCCTGGCCATGGACCCAAAATATTGATGTTTTGCTCCCAGAGCCACTTAGTTATCACTTTTGCCTTATGGCAAGGTGCTCCATCATGCTGGAAAAGGCATTGTTCATCACCAAACTGTTCCTGGATGGTTGGGAGAAGTTGCTCTTGGAGGATGTGTTGGTCCCATTCTTTATTCATGGCTATGTTCTTAGGCAAAATTGTGAGGGAGTCCACTCCCTTAGCTGAGAAGCAACTCCACACATGAATGGTCTCAGGATGCTTTACTGTTGGCATGACACAGGACTGATGGTAGCGCCCACCTTGTCTTCTCCGGACAAGCTTCTTTCCAGATGCCCCAAACAATCAGAAAGGGGATTCATTAGAGAAAATGACTTTACCCCAGTCCTCAGCAGTCCAATCCCTGTACCTTTTGCAGAATATCAGTCTGTCCCTGATGTTTTTCCTGGAGAGAAGTGGCTTCTTTGCTGCCCTTCTTGACACCAGGCCATCCTCCAAAAGTCTTCGCCTCACTGTGCGTGCAGGTGCACTCACACCTGCCTGCTGCCATTCCTGAGCAAGCTCTGTACTGGTGGTGCCCCGATCCCGCAGCTGAATCAACTCTAGGAGACGGTCCTGGCGCTTGCTGGACTTTCTTGGGCGCCCTGAAGCATTCTTCACAACAATTGAACCACTCTCCTTGAAGTTCTTGATGATCCGATAAATGGTTGATTTAGGTGCAATCTTACTGGCAGCAATATCCTTGCCTGTGAAGCCCTTTTTGTGCAAAGCAATGATGATGGCACATGTTTCCTGGCAGGTAACCATGGTTGACAGAGGAAGAACAATGATTCCAAGCATCCAATCAGTTAGTTTACATGGCAAAGAGGGACTTGCAATTACCTGCAATTCATCTGATCACTCTTCATAACAGTATATGCAAATTGCCATCATACAAACTGAGGCAGCAGACTTTGTGAAAATGCATATTTGTGTCATTCTCAGAACTTATGGCCCACGACTGTATATTGTACTGTTTGGATAGATGAAAATTGACATTGATACAATTATTGTGTGAAGAAAGACAATCCAATAATACTATAGTCAGATGGATCCTGGTTTCATTTTCATGAGGCTTAGTTTGGTTGCCACCTACTTCAGCTGAGGTCTGTCTGCAACAGAAACGGAGAGTTACGCGAACGAGGCAAAAGGTGGAAGGATGTATTAGAGTGGGGAATGAAGAGAGGTGAACACCCATTGGATAGCAGTACCAGTGATCTCCACCCCCAATGGATAGCAGTACCAGTGATCTCCACACCCATTGGATAGCAGTACCAGTGATCTCCACACCCATTGGATAGCAGTACCAGTGATCTCCACCCCCATTGGATAGCAGTACCAGTGATCTCCACACCCATTGGATAGCAGTACCAGTGATCTCTACACTCATTGGATAGCAGTACCAGTGATCTCCACCCCCATTGGACAGCAGTACCGGTGAGCTCCACCCCCATTGGATAGCAGTACCAGTGATCTCCACACCCATTGGATAGCAGTACCAGTGATCTCCACACCCATTGGATAGCGGTACCAGTGATCTCCACACCCATTGGACAGCAGTACCAGTGATCTCTACACCCATTGGATAGCAGTACCAGTGATCTCTACACCCTGGGCCTGTATTCACAAAGTGTCTCAGTAGTAGTAGTAGTGCTGATCAAATTGTCATTACATTTATTGTTTAAATTTGATTTAACGACTGAATAGGAGGGAGGGCCTGATCCTAGATCAGCACTCTTGTCTAAGAAAAACGTTGGCTGTGCCCCAAATGCACGCTATTCCCTATTTAGTGCACTACCGTTGATCAGGGCCCATAGGTAGACCCATAAGGCCCATAGGTAGACCCAGAGGGGGACCCAGAGGACCCAGAGGGAGATCCAGAGGGAGGCCCATAGGGCCCATAGGTAGACCCATAGGGAGGCACAAAGGGAGACCCATAGGGCCCATAGGTAGACCCAGAGGGAGGCCCAGAGGGTGACCCAGAGGGAGGCCCAGAGGGTAACCCAGAGGGAGACCCATAGGGAGAGACCCATAAAGCCCATGGGGAGAGACCCATAGGGCCCATAGGGAGACCCATAAGGTCCATAGGGAGACCCATAAGGCCCATAGGGAGGCCCATAGAGAGACCCAGAGGGAGACCCATAGAGAGACCCATAAGGCCCATAGAGAGACCCATAAGGCCCATAGGGATGCCCATAGAGAGACCCAGAGGGAGACCCATAGAGAGACCCACAGAGAGACCCATAAGGCCCATATGGAGGCCCATAGAGAGACCCATAAGGCCCAGAGGGAGACCCAGAGGGAGAGACCCATAAAGCCCATAGGGAGGCCCATAGAGAGACCCATAAGGCCCAGAGGGAGACCCAGAGGGAGACCCATAAGGCCCATAGGGAGGCCCATAGAGAGACCCATAAGGCCCATAGGGAGGCCCATAGAGAGACCCATAAGGCCCAGAGGCAGACCCAGAGGGAGAGACCCATAAAGCCCATAGGGAGACCCAGAGGGCCCTGATAAAAAAATAGTGCACTAAACAGGGAACATGGTGCCATTTGGGATGCATAATATTGTGAATATGAGCCCTGATAAATAAGTACCCTGTCCTGAGAACATGTCTTGGTGCAAAGTCAGAGGATGATAAAGTGATGACTATATACAAGACTGGTCTCCTCTGGAACAGAGCTGTAGCAGGCCTCCCTTCCCTGGCCCAGTCTAATGCCTTATTGTGCAACCCAAAACGGCACCATATTCCCTATGTAGTGCCCTACTTTTGACCATGGCCCATAGAGCTCTGGTCTAAAGTAGTGCCCTATATAGGGGAATAGGGTGCCATTTGGATGGCAGAGTCAGTGTACCACTTACTGCCACAACACTGGTGATTTGCAGCACAAGCCGTGAAAGAAGCAGCAAGCTGTGATGAGGCAGAGAGTCTGTGTGGAGTATAACCTGGGTTCAACCAGAGAGTCTGTGTGGAGTATAACCTGGGTTCAACCAGAGAGTCTGTGTGGAGTATAACCTGGGTTCAACCAGAGAGTCTGTGTGGAGTATAACCTGGGTTCAGGCAGAGAGTCTGTGTGGAGTATAACCTGGGTTCAGGCAGAGAGTCTGTGTGGAGTATAACCTGGGTTCAACCAGAGAGTCTGTGTGGAGTATAACCTGGGTTCAACCAGAGAGTCTGTGTGGAGTATAACCTGGGTTCAGGCAGAGAGTCTGTGTGGAGTATAACCTGGGTTCAGGCAGAGAGTCTGTGTGGAGTATAACCTGGGTTCAACCAGAGAGTCTGTGTGGAGTATAACCTGGGTTCAACCAGAGAGTCTGTGTGGAGTATAACCTGGGTTCAGGCAGAGAGTCTGTGTGGAGTATAACCTGGGTTCAGGCAGAGAGTCTGTGTGGAGTATAACCTGGGTTCAACCAGAGAGTCTGTGTGGAGTATAACCTGGGTTCAGGCAGAGAGTCTGTGTGGAGTATAACCTGGGTTCAACCAGAGAGTCTGTGTGGAGTATAACCTGGGTTCAACCAGAGAGTATGTGTGGAGTATAACCTGGGTTCAGGCAGAGAGTCTGTGTGGAGTATAACCTGGGTTCAGGCAGAGAGTCTGTGTGGAGAATAACCTGGGTTCAACCAGAGAGTCTGTGTGGAGTATAACCTGGGTTCAACCAGAGAGTCTGTGTGGAGTATAACCTGGGTTCAGGCAGAGAGTATGTGTGGAGTATACCCTGGGTTCAGGCAGAGAGTCTGTAAGGAGTATAACCTGGGTTCAACCAGAGAGTCTGTGTGGAGTATAACCTGGGTTCAACCAGAGAGTCTGTGTGGAGTAAAACCTGGGTTCAGGCAGAGAGTCTGTGTGGAGTATAACCTGGGTTCAACCAGAGAGTCTGTGTGGAGTAAAACCAGGGTTCAACCAGAGAGTCTGTGTGGAGTATAACCTGGGTTCAGGCAGAGAGTCTGTGTGGAGTAAAACCTGGGTTCAGGCAGAGAGTCTGTGTGGAGTATAACCTGGGTTCAACCAGAGAGTCTGTGTGGAGTATAACCTGGGTTCAACCAGAGAGTCTGTGTGGAGTAAAACCTGGGTTCAACCAGAGAGTCTGTGTGGAGTATAACCTGGGTTCAGGCAGAGAGTCTGTGTGGAGTAAAACCTGGGTTCAACCAGAGAGTCTGTGTGGAGTAAAACCTGGGTTCAACCAGAGAGTCTGTGTGGAGTATAACCTGGGTTCAGGCAGAGAGTCTGTGTGGAGTAAAACCTGGGTTCAACCAGAGAGTCTGTGTGGAGTATAACCTGGGTTCAACCAGAGAGTCTGTGTGGAGTAAAACCTGGGTTCAACCAGAGAGTCTGTGTGGAGTATAACCTGGGTTCAACCAGAGAGTCTGTGTGGAGTATAACCTGGGTTCAACCAGAGAGTCTGTGTGGAGTATAACCTGGGTTCAACCAGAGAGTCTGTGTGGAGTATAACCTGGGTTCAACCAGAGAGTCTGTGTGGAGTAAAACCTGGGTTCAGGCAGAGAGTCTGTGTGGAGTATAACCTGGGTTCAACCAGAGAGTCTGTGTGGAGTATAACCTGGGTTCAACCAGAGAGTCTGTGTGGAGTAAAACCTGGGTTCAGGCAGAGAGTCTGTGTGGAGTATAACCTGGGTTCAACCAGAGAGTCTGTGTGGAGTATAACCTGGGTTCAACCAGAGAGTATAACCTGGGTTCAACCAGAGAGTCTGTGTGGAGTAAAACCTGGGTTCAGGCAGAGAGTCTGTGTGGAGTATAACCTGGGTTCAACCAGAGAGTCTGTGTGGAGTATAACCTGGGTTCAACCAGAGAGTCTGTGTGGAGTAAAACCTGGGTTCAGGCAGAGAGTCTGTGTGGAGTATAACCTGGGTTCAACCAGAGAGTCTGTGTGGAGTAAAACCTGGGTTCAACCAGAGAGTCTGTGTGGAGTATAACCAGGGTTCAACCAGAGAGTCTGTGTGGAGTATAACCAGGGTTCAACCAGAGAGTCTGTGTGGAGTAAAACCTGGGTTCAACCAGAGAGTCTGTGTGGAGTATAACCTGGGTTCAACCAGAGAGTCTGTGTGGAGTATAACCAGGGTTCAACCAGAGAGTCTGTGTGGAGTATAACCTGGGTTCAACCAGAGAGTATAACCTGGGTTCAACCAGAGAGTCTGTGTGGAGTAAAACCTGGGTTCAGGCAGAGAGTCTGTGTGGAGTAAGGACTTTCAGCATTTGCTTTAGCCTGCCTGGAGTGCCAGGTGACCGGGGTTTGGGCCCAGCTAACGTATTTGAAAGATTTCATATACTATTTGAACCCAGGTGTGATCATGTTCTCTCTTTTCACCTTCAACTCCTCCTCCAGCTCAGCCACACGCCGCTCCAACATCCGTCGCTCCTGATGCGAGAGAGGAGAGAGAGAAAAAGACAGAGAGAGAGAGCCAGAGACAGAGCGAGAGAAACAGAGAGACAGAGAGAGAGAGAGAGAGCGAGAGAAACAGAGAGACAGAGAGAGACAGAGAGAGCGAGAGAGACAGAGAGAGAGCGAGAGGAGGGTCAGGCAGCAGTAGAGGCAGTCAGTCGTGAGGCCAGGCACAGCATCAGGTGTTTGACACTAGATAGTGTACTAGTTTCTGTATATATAACACAACACAAGCCAAGTCACACACAGAAGAGAGGAAGAGGAGAGACTTACCTTCTTCTCTAGCTCGAGCATGGCTGAACAATCACTGAACCGCTCTTGTCTCTGTAGGATCACACACACACAAAGTCATTTAAATGTCAACAGTAAGCAGTTAAATAGAAATTGAGAGGCTGCAGAAGTCTGCTTATCATGGCCATTATGAAATGTATAATTTTGGTGACTAAGCCATAAGATGTATTGTAGAACAGATGGTCAAATACTAAGCCATCAGAAAATATGACATTTTAGCTGACAGAACTACGGTACCATTTATCTCCCTCCTCCTGCTGTACCGTGACAGAACTACGGAACCATTTATCTCCCTCCTCCTCCTGCTGTACCGTGACAGAACTACGGTACCGTTTATCTCCCTCCTCCTCCTGCACCGTGACAGAACTACGGTACCGTTTATCTCCCTCCTCCTCCTGCACTGTGACAGAACTACGGAACCATTTATCTCCCTCCTCCTCCTGCTGTACCGTGACAGAACTACGGTACCGTTTATCTCCCTCCTCCTCCTGCACCGTGACAGAACTACGGAACCATTTATCTCCCTCCTCCTCCTGCTGTACCGTGACAGAACTACGGTACCGTTTATCTCCCTCCTCCTCCTGCTGTACCGTGACAGAACTACGGTACCGTTTATCTCCCTCCTCCTCCTGCTGTACCGTGACAGAACTACGGTACCGTTTATCTCCCTCCTCCTCCTGCTGTACCGTGACAGAACTACGGTACCGTTTATCTCCCTCCTCCTCCTGCTGTACCGTGACAGAACAACGGTACCGTTTATCTCCCTCCTCCTCCTGCTGTACCGTGACAGAACTACGGTACCGTTTATCTCCCTCCTCCTGCTGTACCGTGACAGAACTAAGGTACCGTTTAACTCCCTCCTCCTCCTGCTGTACCGTGACAGAACTACGGTACCGTTTATCTCCCTCCTCCTGATGTACCGTGACAGAACTACGGTACCATTTATCTCCCTCCTCCTGCTGTACCGTGACAGAACTACGGTACCGTTTAACTCCCTCCTCCTCCTGCTGTACCGTGACAGAACTACGGTACCGTTTATCTCCCTCCTCCTGATGTACCGTGACAGAACTACGGTACCGTTTATCTCCCTCCTCCTCCTGCTGTACCGTGACAGAACTACGGTACCGTTTATCTCCCTCCTCCTCCTGCTGTACCGTGACAGAACTACGGTACCGTTTATCTCCCTCCTCCTCCTGCTGTACCGTGACAGAACTACGGTACCGTTTATCTCCCTCCTCCTCCTGCTGTACCGTGACAGAACTACGGTACCGTTTATCTCCCTCCTCCTCCTGCTGTACCGTGACAGAACTAAGGTACCGTTTATCTCCCTCCTCCTGCTGTACCGTGACAGAACTACGGTACCGTTTATCTCCCTCCTCCTCCTGCTGTACCGTGACAGAACTACGGTACCGTTTATCTCCCTCCTCCTCCTGCTGTACCGTGACAGAACTACGGTACCGTTTATCTCCCTCCTCCTCCTGCACCGTGACAGAACTACGGAACCATTTATCTCCCTCCTCCTCCTGCTGTACCGTGACAGAACTACGGTACCGTTTATCTCCCTCCTCCTCCTGCTGTACCGTGACAGAACTACGGTACCGTTTATCTCCCTCCTCCTGCTGTACCGTGACAGAACTAAGGTACCGTTTATCTCCCTCCTCCTCCTGCTGTACCGTGACAGAACTACGGTACCGTTTATCTCCCTCCTCCTGCTGTACTTAAACAATGCTACCTTATATTAAACAATGCTACCTTATATAAATGTTACTTACCCTACATTATTCATCTCATATGCATACGTATATACTGTACTCTATATCATCGACGGTATCCTTATGTAATACATGTATCACTAGCCACTTTATACTATACTATGCCACTTTGTTTACATACTCATCTCATTTGTACATACTGTACTCAATACCATCTACTGTATCTTGCCTATGCTGCTCTGTACCATCACTCATTCATATATCCTTATGTACATATTCTTTATCCCCTTACACTGTGTACAAGACAGTAGTTTTGGAATTGTTAGTTAGATTACTTGTTATTACTGCATTGTCGGAACTAGAAGCACAAGCATTTCGCTACACTCGCACTAACATCTGCTAACCATGTGTATGTGACAAATAAAATTTGATTTGATTTGATTTGTACTGTGACAGAACTACGGTACCGTTTATCTCCCTCCTCCTCCTGCTGTACCGTGACAGAACTACGGTACCGTTTATCTCGCTCCTCCTGCTGTACCGTGACAGCAGTAGGAGGGAGACAAACTGTACCGTTTCTGTTTACTAGTCTGTCCATGAGAGATTAGTGTGTGTGACCTGGGTAACCTTGTCCAGGTCCAGTCTCGTCTGAGAGATGGTCCTCTGGGTGTCCTGCAGCTGAGACTGGAGCTGACCATTCTCCCTGGACACCACCTCAAACAGCTGGGACAGAAAGACATTATTATTGAACTTAATTGGAACAATTTCACTATATATATATATATATATTACATACACAAATATATAAATATATATATATACACTAATATATAAACTAAACAAAAACATAAATACACAAATATATATATATATATATATACACATATATAAATATATATACATACATACACACACATATATATATAAATATATATATATACATACACACATATATAAATATATATATACACATATAAATAAATATATATATACACACACATATATAAATATATATATATATATATATATATATATATACACACATATATAAATAAAAATATATATACACATATATAAATAAATATATATATATACACATATATAAATAAATATATATATACAGATATATAAATAAATACATATATACACATATATAAATAAATACATATACACATATATAAATACATATATATATACACATATATAAATAAATATATACACATATATAAATAAATATATATACACACATATAAATAAATATATATACACATATATACACATATATAAATAAATATATATATACACATATATAAATATATATATATATATTACATACACAAATATATATATAAATAAATAAATAAATATATATATGTGTATATATATGTGTATATGTATACATTATATATATATATATATATATATATATATATATATATATATATATATATATATATATATATATATATATATATATATATATATATATATATATATATATATATATATATACACACACATATATAAATATATATATATTACATACACACATATATAAACTTAACAAAAATAGACTCAACATGTAAAGTGTTGGTCCCATGTTTCATGAGCTGAAATAAAAGATCCCAGAAATTTTCCAGACAAATAAAAATCTTATTTCTCTCCAATGTTGTACACAAAATTTGTTTACATCCCTGTTAGTGAACGTTTCTCCTTTCCCAAGATAATCCATCCACCTGACAGGTGTGGTATAACAAGAAGCTGATTAAACAGCATGATCATTACACAGGTGCACCTTGTGCTGGGGACAATAAAAGGCCACTCTTAACATGTACAGTTTTGTCACACAACACAATGCCACAGATGTCTCAAGTTGAGGGAGCGTGTAAAGAGCTGTTGCCAGAGAATGGAATTTTCATTTCTCTACCATAAACCAACTCCAACGTCCTTTTAGAGAATTTGGCAGTACATCAACCGGCCTCACAACCGCAGATCACGTGTAACCACGGCAACCCAGGACCTCGATATCCATCTCCTTTACCTGAGGAATCGTCTGAGACCAGCCACCCAGACAGCTGATGAAACTGAGGTGTATTTCTGTCTGTGATTAAGCCCTTTTGTGGGGAAAAACTCATTCTGATTGGCCTGTCTCCCCAGTGGGTGGGCCTGGCACCCAAGAGGATGGGCCGATGCTCTCCCAGGCCCTCCCCTGGTTACACCTCTGCCCGGTCATGTAAATTCATAGATTAAGGCCTAATAAATGTATTTCAATTGACTGATTTTCCTTATATGAACTGTATCTCAGTAAAACCGTTAACATTGTTGCGTTTTATTATTTTCACTGTATACAGTTGAAGTCGCAAGTTTACCTCACTTTCGCCAAATACATTTAACATTTTTTACAATTCCTGACATTTAATCCTAGTACAAATTCCCTGTTTTAGGTCAGTTAGGATCACCACTTTATTTTAAGAATGTGAAATGTCAGAATAATAGTAGAGATAATTATTTATTTCAGTTATTTATTTATTTCATCACATTCTCAGTGGGTCAGAAGTTTACATACACTCAATTAGTATTTGGTAGCATTGCCTTTAAATTGTTTAACTTGGGTCAAACGTTTCGGGTAGCCTTCCACAAGCTTCCAACAATAAGTTAGGTGAATTTTGGCCCATTCCTCCTGACAGAGCTGGTATAACTGAGTCAGGTTTGTAGGTCTCCTTGCTCGCACACGCTTTTTCAGTTCTGCCAACAAATTTTCAATAGGATTGAGGTCAGGGCTTTGTGACTCCAATACCTTGACTTTGTTGTCCTTAAGCCATTTTGCAAGTATGCTTGGGGTCATTGTTCATTTGGAAGACCCATTTGTGATCAAGCTTTAACTTCCTGACTGATGTCTTGAGATGTGGTTTCGTTATATCCACATAACTTTCATTCCTCATGATGCCATCTATTTTGTGAAGTGCACCAGTCCCTCCTGCAGCAAAGCACACCCACAACATGATGCTGCCACCCCCGTGCTTCACGGTTGGGACGGTGTTCTTCTGCCCCCTTTTTCCTCCAAACATAACAATGGTCATTATGGCCAAACAGTTCTACTGTTGTTTCATCAGACCAGAGGACATTTCTCCAAAAAGTACGATCTTTGTCCGCATGTGCAGTTGCAAACCGTAGTCTGGCTTTTTAATGGCGGTTTTGGAGCAGTGGCTTCTTCCTTGCTGAGCGGCTTTTCAGGTTCTGTCGATATAGGACTCGTTTTACTGTGGATATAGATACCTTTGTACCTGTTTCCTCCAGCATCTTCACAGGATCCTTTGCTGTTGTTCTGGGATTGATGTGCACTTTTTGCACCAAAGTACGATCATCTCTAGGAGAGAGACGCATCTCCTTCCTGAGTGGTATGACAGCTGCGTGGTCCCATGGTGTTTATACTTGCGTACTGTTGTTTGTACATATGAACATGGTACCTTCAGGCATTTGGAAATTGCTCCCAAGGATGAACCAAACTTGTGGAGATCTCCCATTTTTTTTGTTCTGAGGTCTTGGCTGATTTCTTTATATTTTCCTATGAAGTCAAGCAAAGAGGCACTGAGTCTGAAGGTAGACCTTGAAATACATCCACAGGTACACCTCCAATTGACTCAAATTATGTCAATTAGCCTATCAGAAGCTTCTAAAGCCATAACAACATTTTCTGGAATTTTTCAAGCTGTTTAAAGGCACAGTCAACTTAGTGTATGTAAACTTCTGACCCACTGGAATTGTGATACAGTGAATTATAAGTGAAATAATCTGTCTGTAAACAATAGTTGGAAAAATGACTTGTGTCATGCACAAAGTAGATGTCCTAACTGACTTGCCAAAACTATAGTTTGTTAACAAGAAATTTGTGGAGTGGTTGAAAAACGAGTTTTAATGACTCCAACCTAAGGGTATATAAACTTCCGACTTCAACTGTATACCATTTAGCAGATGCTTTTATCCAACCAGTAAGTCCTGGTTAGTCGTGCATGCATAAATTTTTTTACACCAGATGAGAGAAAGCATTTATTGAATTGCATAGAGAGAGAGGGAGGGTTAGTTAAGCGAATGATCGCCTGTAAGAGAGTGCTGAAACTCTTCTAGACCCTCTAATATTGACTAGCCTCTTTTTCAAATCATTCAAACTATCTTTACCTTCTTGTAATCCTTAGTTTCAGAGCCGCCTCCTCTGTCGATACAGTCGTTACATGACACGTCGGACCTGAAGAGAGCAGGGAGCAGAGATATCATGACTCCTCAGAGGTCAGAGATATTATAATGACTCCTCAGAGGTCGGAGATACAATAATGACTCCTCAGAGGTCAGAGATACAATAATGACTCCTCAGAGGTCAGAGATACAATAATGACTCCTCAGAGGTCGGAGATACAATAATGACTCCTCAGAGGTCGGAGATACAATAATGACTCCTCAGAGGTCGGAGATATTATAATGACTCCTCAGAGGTCAGAGATACTATAATGACTCCTCAGAGGTCAGAGATATTATAATGACTCCACAGGGGTCAGAGATAATACTCACTACTATGAGATAATCAGGAGCCAGACTAAACAAGTCAAAGGCTAAAGGTCAGATCCATACCTGGTGCTGGAGTGCCTGTCTGTCTGTGGATCCTGCCCACTGCCTCCCAACCCCTCCTCTCCACTGGGCTCGTTGTCATCACTCTACAGGACCACAGAGATCACTAGGTCAATACATTATGGATGGCAATGTCCTTATTACGGCAGGTTATTAACCGTATAACCAGGACTAGCCCACCGTGCACTCATTATGGATGTCAATGTCATCCTTGTGACAGGTTACAAACAGTACACGTTATAATGTCTACGCCGTCCTTATGAAAGGTTATAACCAGGACTAGCTCATGCACTCACATCTACAGCCCTCATTATGTGATGTCAATGTCATCCTTCTTAGCAGTGCTTTTGACAGGTTATAATGCATGACTATGACAGGCTATAATGCATTTATGAGCAAGGGTTTTATAGGGTTATAAGCATGACTACGACAGGGTATAATGCATTTATGAGCAAGGGTTTTATAGGGTTATAAGCATGACTACGACAGGCTATAATGCATTTATGAGCAAGGGTTTTATAGGGTTATAAGCATGACTACGACAGGCTATAATGCATTTATGAGCAAGGGTTTGATAGGGTTATAAGCATGACTACGACAGGTTACAAATGCACTCACATCTCCAGCCCTCTGAGCTCTCCTCCTGGCTCGGGCTCTCCGTCTCTCCCTGGCGATACGGTCACTCTCACTCTCCCCTTCTGCACTCCTCTCCTGGCCGGAGGTCTGGGGACGAAGGGTACCGGCCGGTTGAGTCAGCCCCAAGAGGTCAGACTTCTGCAGGCTGGCGATACGGGACCTCCAGCTTACTTCCTGAAGACAGTTATCATCTTTAGGAAATGCGTTATCCAGCATACATACATCATACTGATGTCCCTGGATGTTGTACATCCCCTTATAAGAAGTGTAGCTATATTGCTTATACCAATCCTCTGATGTAATACCGTTGATCTAGGGTGTAAGGGTTAAATACAGCTGGTGTAGGATCTAGGGTGTAGGGGTTAAATACAGCTGGTGTAGGGTGTAGGGTGTAGGGGTTAAATACAGCTGGTGTAGGGTGTAGGGGTTAAATACAGCTGGTGAAGGGTGTAGGGGTTAAATACAGCTGGTGTAGGGTGTAGTGTGTAGGGTGTAGGGGTTAAATACAGCTGGTGTAGGGTGTAGGGTGTAAATACAGCTGGTGTAGGGTGTAGGGGTTAAATACAGCTGGTGTAGGGTGTAGTGTGTAGGGGTTAAATACAGCTGGTGTAGGGTGTAGGGGTTAAATACAGCTGGTGTAGGGTGTAGGGGTTAAATACAGCTGGTGTAGGGTGTAGGGGTTAAATACAGCTGATGTAGTGTGTAGTGTGTAGGGGTTAAATACAGCTGGTGTAGGGTGTAGGGTGTAGTGTGTAGGGGTTAAATACAGCTGGTGTAGGGTGTAGTGTGTAGGGGTTAAATACAGCTGGTGTAGGGTGTAGGGGTTAAATACAGCTGGTGTAGGGTGTAGTGTGTAGGGGTTAAATACAGCTGGTGTAGGGTGTAGTGTGTAGGGGTTAAATACAGCTGGTGTAGGGTGTAGGGGTTAAATACAGCTGGTGTAGGGTGTAGGGGTTAAATACAGCTGGTGTAGGGTGTAGGGGTTAAATACAGCTGGTGTAGGGTGTAGGGGTTAAATACAGCTGGTGTAGGGTGTAGGGGTTAAATACAGCTGGTGTAGTGTGTAGTGTGTAGGGGTTAAATACAGCTGGTGTAGGGTGTAGGGTGTAGTGTGTAGGGGTTAAATACAGCTGGTGTAGGGTGTAGGGGTTAAATACAGCTGGTGTAGGGTGTAGTGTGTAGGGGTTAAATACAGCTGGTGTAGGGTGTAGGGGTTAAATACAGCTGGTGTAGGGTGTAGGGGTTAAATACAGCTGGTGTAGGGGTTAAATACAGCTGGTGTAGTGTGTAGTGTGTAGGGGTTAAATACAGCTGGTGTAGGGTGTAGTGTGTAGGGGTTAAATACAGCTGGTGTAGGGTTTAGTGTGTAGGGGTTAAATACAGCTGGTGTAGGGTGTAGGGGTTAAATACAGCTGGTGTAGGGTGTAGGGGTTAAATACAGCTGGTGTAGGGTGTAGTGTGTAGGGGTTAAATACAGCTGGTGTAGGGTGTAGTGTGTAGGGGTTAAATACAGCTGGTGTAGGGTGTAGGGGTTAAATACAGCTGGTGTAGGGTGTAGGGGTTAAATACAGCTGGTGTAGTGTGTAGGGGTTAAATACAGCTGGTGTAGAGTGTAGGGGTTGAATACAGCTGGTGTAGGGTGTAGTGTGTAGGGGTTAAATACAGCTGGTGTAGGGTGTAGTGTGTAGGGGTTAAATACAGCTGGTGTAGGGTGTAGGGGTTAAATACAGCTGGTGTAGGGTGTAGTGTGTAGGGTGTAGGGGTTAAATACAGCTGGTGTAGGGTGTAGAGTGTAGGGGTTTAATACAGCTGCTCTAGGGTGTAGGGGTTAAATACAGCTGGTGTAGTGTGTAGGGTGTACGGGTTAAATACAGCTGGTGTAGTGTGTAGTGTGTAGGGGTTAAATACAGCTGGTGTAGGGTGTAGGGGTTAAATACAGCTGGTGTAGGGTGTAGTGTGTAGGGGTTAAATACAGCTGGTGTAGGGTGTAGGGGTTAAATACAGCTGGTGTAGGGTGTAGGGGTTAAATACAGCTGGTGTAGGGTGTAGGGGTTAAATACAGCTGGTGTAGGGTGTAGTGTGTAGGGGTTAAATACAGCTGGTGTAGGGTGTAGTGTGTATGGGGTTAAATACAGCTGGTGTAGGGTGTAGAGTGTAGGGGTTAAATACAGCTGGTGTAGGGTGTAGAGTGTAGGGGTTAAATACAGCTGGTGTAGTGTGTAGGGTGTAGTGTGTAGGGGTTAAATACAGCTGGTGTAGGGTGTAGGGTGTAGGGGTTAAATACAGCTGGTGTAGTGTGTAGCCTGTAGGGGTTAAATACAGCTGGTGTAGGGTGTAGGGTGTAGGGGTTAAATACAGCTGGTGTAGGGTGTAGGGGTTAAATACAGCTGGTGTAGTGTGTAGTGGTTAAATACAGCTGGTGTAGGGTGTAGGGTGTAGGGTGTATGGTGTAGGGGTTAAATACAGCTGGTGTAGGGTGTAGGGGTTAAATACAGCTGGTGTAGGGTGTAGTGTGTAGGGGTTAAATACAGCTGGTGTAGGGTGTAGGGGTTAAATACAGCTGGTGTAGGGTGTAGTGTGTAGGGGTTAAATACAGCTGGTGTAGGGTGTAGTGTGTAGGGGTTAAATACAGCTGGTGTAGGGTGTAGGGTGTAGAGTGTAGGGGTTAAATACAGCTGGTGTAGTGTGTAGGGTGTAGTGTGTAGGGGTTAAATACAGCTGGTGTAGTGTGTAGCCTGTAGGGCTTAAATACAGCTGGTGTAGGGTGTAGGGTGTATGGTGTAGGGGTTAAATACAGCTGGTGTAGGGTGTAGTGTGTAGGGTGTAGGGGTTAAATACAGCTGGTGTAGGGTGTAGGGGTTAAATACAGCTGGTGTAGGGTGTAGGGGTTAAATACAGCTGGTGTAGTGTGTAGGGTGTAGGGGTTAAATACAGCTGGTGTAGTGTGTAGGGGTTAAATACAGCTGGTGTAGGGTGTAGGGGTTAAATACAGCTGGTGTAGTGTGTAGGGGTTAAATACAGCTGGTGTAGTGTGTAGGGGTTAAATACAGCTGGTGTAGGGTGTAGGGGTTAAATACAGCTGGTGTAGTGTGTAGGGTGTAGGGGTTAAATACAGCTGGTGTAGTGTGTAGGGGTTAAATACAGCTGGTGTAGGGTGTAGGGGTTAAATACAGCTGGTGTAGGGTGTAGGGGTTAAATACAGCTGGTGTAGGGTGTAGTGTGTAGGGGTTAAATACAGCTGGTGTAGGGTGTATGGTGTAGGGGTTAAATACAGCTGGTGTAGTGTGTAGGGGTTAAATACAGCTGGTGTAGGGTGTAGTGTGTAGGGGTTAAATACAGCTGGTGTAGGGTGTAGTGTGTAGGGGTTAAATACAGCTGGTGTAGTGTGTAGGGGTTAAATACAGCTGGTGTAGTGTGTAGGGGTTAAATACAGCTGGTGTAGGGTGTAGTGTGTAGGGGTTAAATACAGCTGGTGTAGGGTGTAGTGTGTAGGGGTTAAATACAGCTGGTGTAGGGTGTAGGGGTTAAATACAGCTGGTGTAGTGTGTAGGGGTTAAATACAGCTGGTGTAGGGTGTAGGGTGTAGGGTGTAGGGGTTAAATACAGCTGGTGTAGGGTGTAGGGGTTAAATACAGCTGGTGTAGGGTGTAGGGGTTAAATACAGCTGGTGTAGGGGTTAAATACAGCTGGTGTAGGGTGTAGGGGTTAAATACAGCTGGTGTAGGGTGTAGGGTGTAGGGGTTAAATACAGCTGGTGTAGGGTGTAGGGGTTAAATACAGCTGGTGTAGGGTGTAGGGGTTAAATACAGCTGGTGTAGGGTGTAGTGTGTAGGGGTTAAATACAGCTGGTGTAGGGTGTAGTGTGTAGGGGTTAAATACAGCTGGTGTAGGGTGTAGTGTCTAGGGGTTAAATACAGCTGGTGTAGGGTGTAGTGTGTAGGGGTTAAATACAGCTGGTGTAGGGTGTAGGGGTTAAATACAGCTGGTGTAGGGTGTAGTGTGTAGGTGTTAAATACAGCTGGTGTAGTGTGTAGGGGTTAAATACAGCTGGTGTAGGGTGTAGGGGTTAAATACAGCTGGTGTAGTGTGTAGGGTGTAGGGGTTAAATACAGCTGGTGTAGTGTGTAGGGGTTAAATACAGCTGGTGTAGGGTGTAGGGGTTAAATACAGCTGGTGTAGGGGTTAAATACAGCTGGTGTAGGGGTTAAATACAGCTGGTGTAGGGTGTAGGGGTTAAATACAGCTGGTGTAGGGTGTAGTGTGTAGGGGTTAAATACAGCTGGTGTAGGGTGTATGGTGTAGGGGTTAAATACAGCTGGTGTAGGGTGTAGGGGTTAAATACAGCTGGTGTAGGGTGTAGTGTGTAGGGGTTAAATACAGCTGGTGTAGGGTGTAGGGGTTAAATACAGCTGGTGTAGGGTGTAGTGTGTAGGGGTTAAATACAGCTGGTGTAGGGTGTAGGGTGTAGGGGTTAAATACAGCTGGTGTAGGGTGTAGGGGTTAAATACAGCTGGTGTAGTGTGTAGTGGTTAAATACAGCTGGTGTAGGGTGTAGGGTGTAGGGTGTATGGTGTAGGGGTTAAATACAGCTGGTGTAGGGTGTAGGGGTTAAATACAGCTGGTGTAGGGTGTAGTGTGTAGGGGTTAAATACAGCTGGTGTAGGGTGTAGGGGTTAAATACAGCTGGTGTAGGGTGTAGTGTGTAGGGGTTAAATACAGCTGGTGTAGGGTGTAGTGTGTAGGGGTTAAATACAGCTGGTGTAGGGTGTAGGGTGTAGAGTGTAGGGGTTAAATACAGCTGGTGTAGTGTGTAGGGTGTAGTGTGTAGGGGTTAAATACAGCTGGTGTAGTGTGTAGCCTGTAGGGGTTAAATACAGCTGGTGTAGGGTGTAGGGTGTATGGTGTAGGGGTTAAATACAGCTGGTGTAGGGTGTAGTGTGTAGGGTGTAGGGGTTAAATACAGCTGGTGTAGGGTGTAGTGGTTAAATACAGCTGGTGTAGGGTGTAGGGTGTACGGGTTAAATACAGCTGGTGTAGTGTGTAGGGTGTAGGGGTTAAATACAGCTGGTGTAGTGTGTAGTGGTTAAATACAGCTGGTGTAGGGTGTATGGTGTAGGGGTTAAATACAGCTGGTGTAGGGTGTAGGGGTTAAATACAGCTGGTGTAGGGTGTAGTGGTTAAATACAGCTGGTGTAGGGTGTAGGGTGTAAGGGTTAAATACAGCTGGTGTAGTGTGTAGGGTGTAGGGGTTAAATACAGCTGGTGTAGTGTGTAGTGGTTAAATACAGCTGGTGTAGGGTGTAGTGTGTAGGGTGTAGGGGTTAAATACAGCTGGTGTAGGGTGTAGGGTGTAGGGGTTAAATACAGCTGGAGTAGTGTGTAGTGTGTAGGGTGTAGGGGTTAAATACAGCTGGTGTAGGGGTTAAATACAGCTGGTGTAGTGTGTAGTGTGTAGGGGTTAAATACAGCTGGTGTAGTGTGTAGGGGTTAAATACAGCTGGTGTAGTGTGTAGTGTGTAGGGTGTAGGGGTTAAATACAGCTGGTGTAGGGTGTAGGGTGTAGGGGTTAAATACAGCTGGTGTAGGGGTTAAATACAGCTGGTGTAGGGTGTAGGGTGTAGGGGTTAAATACAGCTGGTGTAGGGTGTAGGGGTTAAATACAGCTGGTGTAGGGTGTAGTGTGTAGGGGTTAAATACAGCTGGTGTAGGGTGTAGTGTGTAGGGGTTAAATACAGCTGGTGTAGTGTGTATGGTGTAGGGGTTAAATACAGCTGGTGTAGGGTGTAGTGTGTAGGGGTTAAATACAGCTGGTGTAGGGGTTAAATACAGCTGGTGTAGGGTGTAGTGTGTAGGGGTTAAATACAGCTGGTGTAGGGTGTAGGGGTTAAATACAGCTGGTGTAGTGTGTAGGGGTTAAATACAGCTGGTGTAGTGTGTAGGGGTTAAATACAGCTGGTGTAGGGTGTAGGGGTTAAATACAGCTGGTGTAGGGTGTAGTGTGTAGGGGTTAAATACAGCTGGTGTAGTGTGTAGGGGTTAAATACAGCTGGTGTAGTGTGTAGGGGTTAAATACAGCTGGTGTAGGGTGTAGGGTGTAGGGGTTAAATACAGCTGGTGTAGTGTGTAGGGGTTAAATACAGCTGGTGTAGGGTGTAGTGTGTAGGGGTTAAATACAGCTGGTGTAGGGTGTATGGTGTAGGGGTTAAATACAGCTGGTGTAGTGTGTAGGGGTTAAATACAGCTGGTGTAGGGTGTAGTGTGTAGGGGTTAAATACAGCTGGTGTAGGGTGTAGTGTGTAGGGGTTAAATACAGCTGGTGTAGTGTGTAGGGGTTAAATACAGCTGGTGTAGTGTGTAGGGGTTAAATACAGCTGGTGTAGTGTGTAGGGGTTAAATACAGCTGGTGTAGGGTGTAGTGTGTAGGGGTTAAATACAGCTGGTGTAGGGTGTAGGGGTTAAATACAGCTGGTGTAGGGGTTAAATACAGCTGGTGTAGTGTGTAGGGGTTAAATACAGCTGGTGTAGTGTGTAGGGGTTAAATACAGCTGGTGTAGGGTGTAGGGTGTAGGGTGTAGGGGTTAAATACAGCTGGTGTAGGGTGTAGGGGTTAAATACAGCTGGTGTAGGGTGTAGGGGTTAAATACAGCTGGTGTAGGGGTTAAATACAGCTGGTGTAGGGTGTAGGGGTTAAATACAGCTGGTGTAGGGTGTAGGGGTTAAATACAGCTGGTGTAGAGTGTAGGGGTTAAATACAGCTGGTGTAGGGTGTAGGGGTTAAATACAGCTGGTGTAGGGTGTAGTGTGTAGGGGTTAAATACAGCTGGTGTAGGGTGTAGTGTGTAGGGGTTAAATACAGCTGGTGTAGGGTGTAGTGTGTAGGGGTTAAATACAGCTGGTGTAGGGTGTAGTGTGTAGGGGTTAAATACAGCTGGTGTAGGGTGTAGGGGTTAAATACAGCTGGTGTAGGGTGTAGGGGTTAAATACAGCTGGTGTAGGGTGTAGTGTGTAGGGGTTAAATACAGCTGGTGTAGGGTGTAGTGTGTAGGGGTTAAATACAGCTGGTGTAGGGTGTAGTGTGTAGGGGTTAAATACAGCTGGTGTAGGGTGTAGTGTGTAGGGGTTAAATACAGCTGGTGTAGGGTGTAGGGGTTAAATACAGCTGGTGTAGGGTGTAGTGTGTAGGTGTTAAATACAGCTGGTGTAGTGTGTAGGGGTTAAATACAGCTGGTGTAGGGTGTAGGGGTTAAATACAGCTGGTGTAGTGTGTAGGGTGTAGGGGTTAAATACAGCTGGTGTAGTGTGTAGGGGTTAAATACAGCTGGTGTAGGGTGTAGGGGTTAAATACAGCTGGTGTAGGGGTTAAATACAGCTGGTGTAGGGGTTAAATACAGCTGGTGTAGTGTGTAGGGTGTAGGGGTTAAATACAGCTGGTGTAGGGTGTAGGGGTTAAATACAGCTGGTGTAGGGTGTAGTGTGTAGGGGTTAAATACAGCTGGTGTAGGGTGTATGGTGTAGGGGTTAAATACAGCTGGTGTAGGGTGTAGGGGTTAAATACAGCTGGTGTAGGGTGTAGTGTGTAGGGGTTAAATACAGCTGGTGTAGGGTGTAGGGGTTAAATACAGCTGGTGTAGGGTGTAGTGTGTAGGGGTTAAATACAGCTGGTGTAGGGTGTATGGTGTAGGGGGTAAATACAGCTGGTGTAGGGTGTATGGTGTAGGGGGTAAATACAGCTGGTGTAGGGTGTAGGGGTTAAATACAGCTGGTGTAGGGTGTAGTGTGTAGTGTGTAGGGGTTAAATACAGCTGGTGTAGTGTGTAGGGGTTAAATACAGCTGGTGTAGTGTGTAGGGGTTAAATACAGCTGGTGTAGGGCGTAGTGTGTAGGGGTTAAATACAGCTGGTGTAGGGTGTAGTGTGTAGGGATTAAATACAGCTGGTGTAGGGTGTAGTGTGTAGGGGTTAAATACAGCTGGTGTAGTGTGTAGGGGTTAAATACAGCTGGTGTAGTGTGTAGGGTGTAGGGGTTAAATACAGCTGGTGTAGGGTGTAGGGGTTAAATACAGCTGGTGTAGTGTGTAGGGGTTAAATACAGCTGGTGTAGGGTGTAGGGTGTAGGGGTTAAATACAGCTGGTGTAGGGTGTAGGGGTTAAATACAGCTGGTGTAGGGTGTAGGGGTTAAATACAGCTGGTGTAGGGTGTAGGGGTTAAATACAGCTGGTGTAGGGGTTAAATACAGCTGGTGTAGGGGTTAAATACAGCTGGTGTAGGGTGTAGGGGTTAAATACAGCTGGTGTAGGGTGTAGTGTGTAGGGGTTAAATACAGCTGGTGTAGTGTGTAGGGGTTAAATACAGCTGGTGTAGGGTGTAGTGTGTAGGGGTTAAATACAGCTGGTGTAGGGTGTAGGGGTTAAATACAGCTGGTGTAGGGTGTAGGGGTTAAATACAGCTGGTGTAGGGTGTAGTGTGTAGGGGTTAAATACAGCTGGTGTAGGGTGTAGTGTGTAGGGGTTAAATACAGCTGGTGTAGGGTGTAGGGTGTAGGGGTTAAATACAGCTGGTGTAGTGTGTAGGGGTTAAATACAGCTGGTGTAGGGTGTAGGGGTTAAATACAGCTGGTGTAGGGTGTAGTGTGTAGGGGTTAAATACAGCTGGTGTAGGGTGTAGTGTGTAGGGGTTAAATACAGCTGGTGTAGGGTGTAGGGGTTAAATACAGCTGGTGTAGGGTGTAGGGGTTAAATACAGCTGGTGTAGTGTGTAGGGGTTAAATACAGCTGGTGTAGGGTGTAGGGGTTAAATACAGCTGGTGTAGGGTGTAGGGGTTAAATACAGCTGGTGTAGTGTGTAGGGGTTAAATACAGCTGGTGTAGGGTGTAGGGTGCAGGGGTTAAATACAGCTGCTCCAGGGTGTAGGGTGTAGGGGTTAAATACAGCTGCTCTAGGGTGCAGGGGTTAAATACAGCTGCTCTAGGGTGCAGGGTGTAGTGTGTAGGGTGTAGTGTGTAGGGTGTAGTGTGTAGGGGTTAAATACAGCTGCTCTAGGGTGTAGGGGTTAAATACAGCTGCTCTAGGGTGTAGGGGTAAAATACAGCTGCTCTAGGGTGCAGGGTGTAGTGTGTAGGGTGTAGTGTGTAGGGTGTAGTGTGTAGGGGTTAAATACAGCTGCTCTAGGGTGCAGGGTGTAGGGTGTAGGGGTTAAATACTGCTCT
Source organism: Oncorhynchus mykiss (assembly GCF_013265735.2). NCBI lineage: Eukaryota > Metazoa > Chordata > Actinopteri > Salmoniformes > Salmonidae > Oncorhynchus > Oncorhynchus mykiss. The sequence goes on along the minus strand of NC_050570.1, from coordinate 4,924,429 downwards.
CACCCCCTCTTCTGCTTTCTTCTTATTGGCCTCTTCCTTCTCCTCCTCCTCTTTCCTTGTCTTGTCTCTCTCTTTGTCCGTCTGTGCGGTCTTCATTGTCTTGTCTCTCCCTTCGTCCGTCTGTGCGGTCTTCATTGTCTTCTCAGCTTCCTTCAGGTCTGTGAGCGTCACCCCCTGATTGGACAACAGACCCAAGGTTTTAGTCATGTCCTTGTCAGACAGACAAATCACAATGCCTGCCAATCTACTGGATCGTTCCATGTCATTTGCGTTTGAAATCTCTTCTCTCCTTCACTGATTGGAGAAGACTTATCAGGTGAAGACAATATGGTGAAAGGAAGCTCATTGATTCCTCAGATCAGATGAAGGAGAGAAGGAAATGCTGTGCATCTCCTGTCTGGATATATCTGACCTGAGTGGATCGCCGTGACTGTCTGGCGTGTCTGGAGCGAGCCTTCCTCTGAGCCTCAGCCTCCTCATCACGTACCGGGGTCAAGTAGGACCTGGATCAGGGAAACACAAAACATTATTTATTACCCATAACATTATCATAAAATGATTTAGACATCAGGCACCATTTAGACATCAGGCACCATTTAGACATCAGGCACTGGGGTCAGGTAGGACTTGGACCAGGGAACACAAATGATATAACTACATGGAACTATATTTAACAACAGTTGCCTACATTTAACTAATATTTAGCTACATAGATAACATAGACAGCAGGAAAGAAAACAAGGACAAAGATAAGGAGAAAGGTAAGAGGGGGGAGAAAGGTGAGAGGGGAGAAAGGTAAGAGGGGGGAGAAAGGTGAGAGGGGAAAAAGGTGAGAGGGGAGAAAGGTAAGAGGGGAATTGACAGAATTGAAAGGTCACAGATCATTATCCCAGGAGGCTGTGCATGATCCAGAGTCCGCTTAGTAGACCACTACACCACTCTGGCACATAACTTTCAACTACATTTAATCACATTCAACAACACTCAACTACAACTGCAGCCTCACACCCTCGGCACACCACTGTGTTTAAAGGTGAAAGTTCAAACATCTAGAAAACAAATAGGCTCTGTAAACTCTAAACGCTGGAACATCGTTGAAACATCGTTGTCGTCATGGTGAGAAAGACTCACTTGCGCCTCTGCTTGGTCTCCAGATCGCTGCCCCCGCCGGTCGTGGTGGTGACAGAACCCTGCTCCTTCTCCTTCTTCTCTGCCTGCTCCTGAGCCAGTCTGAAATAGAGGGAGAGAGAGGGGAGAGATAGATAAGAGGGGGGGGTAGAGAGGAGACAGACAGGGGGAGGAGAGAGAGAGGGCAGAGGAGACAGACAGGGGGTTGAGAGGAGAGAGAGAGGGCAGAGGAGACAGACAGGGGGAGGAGACAGACAGGGGGTAGAGAGGAGAGAGAGAGATGGTAGAGAAGAGAGAGAGAGATTGAGGGGAGAGAGACAGGGTAGAGGAGAGAGAGAGCGAGGGTAGAGAGGAGAGAGCGAGGGTAGAGAGGAGAGAGAAAGGGTGGAGAGAGAAAGGGTAGAGAGAAAGGGTAGAGAGACAGGGTAGAGAGACAGGGTAGAGAGACAGGGTAGAGAGACAGGGTAGAGAGACAGGGTAGAGAGACAGGGTAGAGAGACAGGGTAGAGAGGAGACAGACAGGAGTAGAGGAGAGAGAGAGCGAGGGTAGAGAGGAGAGAGCGAGGGTAGAGAGGAGAGAGAGAGGGTAGAGGAGAGAGAGAGAGAGAGAGAGAGAGGGTAGATAGAGAGGAATACATATTTAGTCCTTGCATCCATAACTATGACTTTGAGAGTGGTTACATTTCTCCAGCCCCACACCTAAGCTTTACAGCAAACCAAGTGGCAGGGCTGCTGTGTCGTTTGCTCTAAAAGGAATTAAGGACCGTGCCATTATCAGACACACCCACCTCTGGGCCACCAGGATGTTGAGTCGACTGAGTCCAACAGAGGAGCTACTTCCTGTCCCCGTGGGGTCATCCGGTTTGTGTCCATAGGATGAGCTGGGAATACCAACCAGACCTATTGACCATCATATCTACAGCATATTCTCTACCACAGCCACATAAACAGTGTCTATGGCAAGGTCTCCCATGTAAACAGAGGTCCACTACTTTTTCACAGTTGAATCAGTTTGGAAGCCTGACGAGGACGAATAATGGGACAAGCTGGTTAAATAAAGACAATATACTCAGAGACAATATACTCAGAGACAATATACTCAGAGACAACGCATCCAGCAGTGTAATATTGAACACAGAATAAGAGTGTATGGAGGAGAGACCACATCCAACCAGAAGTCCTAAGAGTGGACAACACACCAATGAGTAGAGCCAAGGCTGTAGGACATACCTGAGAGGCAAGGAGGGAGTGGAGCTACTAAGATCACTTCCAGTACTATTGAGGCGTCGGGTGTAAGAGGAGCTACGACTCAGCCAGCTGAGGGAGAGAGGCGGGGGAGGGTGGGGTGTGAGGGAGAGAGGCGGGGGAGGGTGGATGTGAGAGAAGAGAGAGAGAGAGAGAGAGAGAGAGAGAGAGAGAGAGAGAGAGAGAGAGAGAGAGAGAGAGAGAGAGAGAGAGAGAAGAATGGTGGTGAAGCAGTGAAGCTCAAAACCGGTTTATCTTTCCTCACACAGACACACAGTGAAGCTGATGAGCAGCCTTTCACTGCCACTCCATACTGTGGTACGTGACAGCATCTTGTGAGGCAAGCTGAGCCCACCTGCTAGTGCCCTCTGGGTTGGTGTCTGGCATACTGAAGAGACGTCTGGTTGGACTGGGGTTCACTCTGGCAGTCCTGGGTTCCTGAAAGTACAAGGCTATGTAGTTGGTCCAGTCTAAGAGGGCAGTAGTGTATTAGAGGTGCTGATGTAGTTGGTCCAGTCTAAGAGGACAGTACTGATGTAGTTGGTCCAGTCTAAGAGGACAGTACTGATGTAGTTGGTCCAGTCTAAGAGGACAGTAGGGATGTAGGTGGTCCAGTCTAAGAGGACAGTAGTGTATTAGAGGTGGTGATGTAGTTGGTCCAGTCTAAGAGGATAGTAGTGATATAGTTGGTCCAGTCTAAGAGGACAGTAGTGATGTAGATGGTCCAGTCTAAGAGTACAGTAGTGTATTAGAGGTGCTGATGTAGTTGGTCAAGTCTAAGAGGACAGTAGTGATGTAGTTGGTCCAGTCTAAGAGGGCAGTAGTGTATTAGAGGTGGTGATGTAGTTGGTCCAGTCTAAGAGGATAGTAGTGATATAGTTGGTCCAGTCTAAGAGTACAGTAGTGTATTAGAGGTGCTGATGTAGTTGGTCAAGTCTAAGAGTACAGTGGTGTATTAGAGGTGCTGATGTAGTTGATCCAGTCTAAGAGGACAGTAGTGATGTAGTTGGTCCAGTCTAAGAGGACAGTAGTGATGTAGTTGGTCCAGTCTAAGAGGACAGTACTGATGTAGTTGGTTCAGTCTAAGAGGACAGTAGTGATGTAGTTGGTCCAGTCTAAGAGGACAGTAGTGTATTAGAGGTGCTGATGTAGTTGGTCCAGTCTACGAGGACAGTAGTGATGTAGTTGGTCCAGTCTAAGAGGGCAGTACTGATGTAGTTGGTTCAGTCTAAGAGGACAGTAGTGATGTAGTTGGTCCAGTCTAAGAGGACAGTAGTGATGTAGTTGGTCCAGTCTAAGAGGGCAGTACTGATGTAGTTGGTCCAGTCTAAGAGGACAGTAGTGATGTAGTTGGTCCAGTCTAAGAGGACAGTAGTGATGTAGATGGTCCAGTCTAAGAGGACAGTAGTGATGTAGTTGGTCCAGTCTAAGAGGGCAGTACTGATGTAGTTGGTCCAGTCTAAGAGGACAGTAGTGATGTAGTTGGTCCAGTCTAAGAGGACAGTAGTGTATTAGAGGTGCTGATGTAGTTGGTCCAGTCTAAGAGGACAGTAGTGATGTAGTTGGTCCAGTCTAAGAGGACAGTAGTGATGTAGTTGGTCCAGTCTAAGAGGACAGTACTGATGTAGTTGGTTCAGTCTAAGAGGACAGTAGTGATGTAGTTGGTCCAGTCTAAGAGGACAGTAGTGATGTAGATGGTCCAGTCTAAGAGGACAGTAGTGATGTAGATGGTCCAGTCTAAGAGGGCAGTACTGATGTAGTTGGTCCAGTCTAAGAGTACAGTAGTGATGTAGTTGGTCCAGTCTAAGAGGACAGTAGTGTACTGGAGGTTGCTGAGTGGGCATTCTTTGAGCCTATTGGTGAATCTCAGTTGTCTTTCCTTGATTCCCCATGTCCTCTTTCCTTTCCTACTTCTCAAGAGAAGGAAACGAGGACAGAAGATGTGAGGAATCAAGGATATACAACTAGTTTTAACATGTAAACAAAGTCAATGACATCAATAACAATGATTTCTCTACCTTGGTGTCTGTGGTGGTGTTGTTGGAGCTGAGGCGTGGGCTGGAGGCAGAGCGGGTCATCCCTATGCCCAGGCCAGACTCAGGGGCCCCGCGGGTGGACTCCTGGCTGGGGTCGTTGGCCCCTGAAGGACCCAGGGTCACAGAGCTGCCTGCCTTACGAAGAGAGGTCCTCCAGGAGCCGGGGGCCGCGCCAGGGGCCGAGCTAGGGGCCACTTCGGGGGCTGGGGGCTTCCCTGGGTCCTGCTACTTACACAACATAGAGAAAGAGAGTTAACTTTGAGTAATCTCATCACTTTGGGTGCGAGGAATCAAATAGACTCAAATCAACAGCCTTCCCAGAGCGATATTAAAGGCAATTTCTCAGGAGTTCACAGGTCAAGCAGAATTCAATAGCAGAGAGAGGTTGTTAATCTGAGCTTGTTTAAAACCTGTCTTAGTCGATTCCATTATGAGGAGCTACAATCTCCTAAAGAGAATGTTGTTGTTGTTCAAAACTGCAATAGAAAATCTGTGTCGTACCTTTTTGGCCGGGTCTCCTGAAGTGCTGGTTGCCGTGGAGGTAGCGTGGGTGGAGGAGCTGTTGCATTTGTTGTTCAAGTTGTTGATGATCTCTCGGTTTTTGGCTTTCTCTGCAACAACAACACAACCGATCAGTCAGTCCATGTGACTGGGACCATGAAAACAACAGCATCTGTACCAGAACATTTTATTTTTTTTACCTTTATTTAACTTGGCAAGTTAGTTAAAAGAACAAATTCTTATTTTCAATGACGGCCTAGGAACAGCATAACGACAGATTTGTAGCTTGTCAGCTTGGGGGTTTGAACTTGCAACCTTCAGGTTACTAGTCCAACGCTCTAACCACTAGGCTACCCTGTCGCCCCGAAGTATTGGTGTACGGAACCAATACCATTAAAGAATAACTGCCGTTTCTTCGAATGGTTGGAGATAATAAGCGAGAATTGGAATTTCAGTTTACTTCCTGAATCGACCCCCCCCCCCCCAAAAAAAAACGGTGTATTATAAATCTTCAGAGTGTCCCTCAGGGCCCTGGTCAAAAGTAGTGCACTATATAGGGAATAGGGGGCCACTTGGGAAGTAAACTCAGTCTCTTACCTGATTCAGCATCACTCTCAGATTCGTCGTCCTCCTCTTCTGAACTGGAGCTGCTGGAGGCCTTGCCCTGTCCCTGTGTCCCCTGCGTCCCAGGCTGGCCCGGTCCCTGCGTCCCAGGCTGGCCCGGTCCCTGAGTCCCAGGCAGGCCCGGTCCCTGAGTCCCAGGCAGGCCCGGTCCCTGAGTCCCAGGCAGGCCTTGTCCTCCCTCCTCTTCTTCTTCTTCGGCTGGGCTGCTGGTCAGGGCAGGGGGAGGGTGCTTCTCTCTCTCGTGGAGGCAGATCTTCTCTCTGCTGCTCATACGAGAGATTGAGGTCCTGCAGGGGAGGGGCAGGGGGGCGGGGATAGGATGACAGGTAGGCATGCAGGAGGCAATCAGTGAGGGCGATCACTCAGGGTGCAGCAAACCAGAGTGTGTGTGTGGGCAAAAACAAAGTAGGATGTCGACTGTGTCTGAATCTGGGCTGAAAACTGGACCAACATTTAACAGATGTGTAACAACAACAATCTAGAAAATATCTCTTTGATGTAGGTTTCCAAACATACATCGTCATAGCAACAAACATCTGGAAAACCAACCCAGTGTGAGGAGGGCGTGACTAGAGGAGGGCGTGACTAGAGGAGGGTGTGACTAGGGGAGGGTTTGACTAGAGGAGGGTGTGACTAGAGGAGGGTTTGACTAGAGGAGGGTGTGACTAGAGGAGGGTTTGACTAGAGGAGGGCGTGACTAGAGGAGAGCGTGACTAGAGGAGGGGGTGACTAGGGGAGGGCGTGACTAGAAGAGGGTGTGACTAGCAGAGGGCGTGGCTAGGGGAGGGCGTGACTAGGGGAGGGCGTAACTAGGTTGGTTCTCCTCCTCCATCCATATCACTCCTGTGGCAGTGTGAGGATGGAGTGACTAGAGGAGGGCGTGACTAGAGGACTAGTGTGAGGATGGAGTGACTAGCTTGCAAGGCAGCTGACACTGGTGAAATACAAACAGTAAAACACAAAGGACTGATTCAGTGACTCAGGTCAGTAAAACACAAAGGACTGATTCAGTGATTCAGGTCAGTAAAACACAAAGGACTGATTCAGTGATTCAGGTCAGTAAAACACAAAGGACTGATTCAGTGACTCAGGCCAGTAAAACACAAAGGACTGATTCAGTGATTCAGGTCAGTAAAACACAAAGGACTGATTCAGTGATTCAGGTCAGTAAAACACAAAGGACTGATTCAGTGACTCAGGTCAGTAAAACACAAAGGACTGATTCAGTGATTCAGGTCAGTAAAACACAAAGGACTGATTCAGGTCAGTAAAACACAAAGGACTGATTCAGTGATTCAGGTCAGTAAAACACAAAGGACTGATTCAGTGACTCAGGTCAGTAAAACACAAAGGACTGATTCAGTGACTCAGGTCAGTAAAACACAAAGGACTGATTCAGTGACTCAGGTCGGTAAAACAAAGGGCTGATTCAGGTCAGTAAAACACAACGGACTGATTCAGTGACTCAGGTCAGTAAAACACAACGGACTGATTCAGTGACTCAGGTCAGTAAAACGCAATGGACTGATTCAGTGACTCAGGTCAGTAAAACTAAAAGGACTGATTCAGTGACTCAGGTCAGTAAAACACAAAGGACTGATTCAGTGATTCAGATCAGTAAAACACAAAGGACTGATTCAGTGATTCAGGTCAGTAAAACACAAAGGACTGATTCAGTGACTCAGGTCAGTAAAACACAAAGGACTGATTCAGTGACTCAGGTCAGTAAAACACAAAGGACTGATTCAGTGATTCAGGTCAGTAAAACACAAAGGACTGATTCAGTGACTCAGGTCAGTAAAACACAAAGGACTGATTCAGTGATTCAGGTCAGTAAAACACAAATCAAATCAAATTTTATTTGTCACATACACATGGTTAGCAGATGTTAATGCGAGTGTAGCGAAATGCTTGTGCTTCTAGTTCCGACAATGCAGTAATAACAAGTAATCTAACTAACAATTCCAAAACTACTGTCTTGTACACATTGTAAGGGGATAAAGAATATGTACATAAGGATATATGAATGAGTGATGGTACAGAGCAGCATAGGCAAGATACAGTAGATGGTATCGAGTACAGTATGTACAAATGAGATGAGTATGTAAACAAAGTGGCATAGTTTAAAGTGGCTAGTGATACATGTATTACATAAGGATACAGTCGATGATATAGAGTACAGTATATACGTATGCATATGAGATGGATAATGTAGGGTAAGTAACATTATATAAGGTAGCATTGTTTAAAGTGGCTAGTGATATATTTACATCATTTCCCATCAATTCCCATTATTAAAGTGGCTGGAGTTGAGTCAGTGTCAGTGTGTTGGCAGCAGCCACTCAGTGTTAGTGGTGGCTGTTTAACAGTCTGATGGCCTTGAGATAGAAGCTGTTTTTCAGTCTCTCGGTCCCAGCTTTGATGCACCTGTACTGACCTCGCCTTCTGGATGATAGCGGGGTGAACAGGCAGTGGCTCGGGTGGTTGATGTCCTTGATGATCTTTATGGCCTTCCTGTGACATCGGGTGGTGTAGGTGTCCTGGAGGGCAGGTAGTTTGCCTCCGGTGATGCGTTGTGCAGACCTCACTACCCTCTGGAGAGCCTTACGGTTGAGGGCGGTGCAGTTGCCATACCAGGCGGTGATACAGCCCGCCAGGATGCTCTCGATTGTGCATCTGTAGGAGTTTGTGAGTGCTTTTGGTGACAAGCCGAATTTCTTCAGCCTCCTGAGGTTGAAGAGGCGCTGCTGCGCCTTCTTCACGATGCTGTCTGTGTGAGTGGACCAATTCAGTTTGTCTGTGATGTGTATGCCGAGGAACTTAAAACTTGCTACCCTCTCCACTACTGTTCCATCGATGTGGATAGGGGGGTGTTCCCTCTGCTGTTTCCTGAAGTCCACAATCATCTCCTTAGTTTTGTTGACGTTGAGTGTGAGGTTATTTTCCTGACACCACACTCCGAGGCCCCTCACCTCCTCCCTGTAGGCCGTCTCGTCGTTGTTGGTAATCAAGCCTACCACTGATGTGTCGTCCGCAAACTTGATGATTGAGTTGGAGGCGTGCGTGGCCACGCAGTCGTGGGTGAACAGGGAGTACAGGAGAGGGCTCAGAACGCACCCTTGTGGGGCCCCAGTGTTGAGGATCAGCGGGGAGGAGATGTTGTTGCCTACCCTCACCACCTGGGGGCGGCCCGTCAGGAAGTCCAGTACCCAGTTGCACAGGGCGGGGTCGAGACCCAGGGTCTCGAGCTTGATGACGAGCTTGGAGGGTACTATGGTGTTAAATGCCGAGCTGTAGTCGATGAACAGCATTCTCACATAGGTATTCCTCTTGTCCAGATGGGTTAGGGCAGTGTGCAGTGCGGTTGAGATTGCATCGTCTGTGGACCTATTTGGGCGGTAAGCAAATTGGAGTGGGTCTAGGGTGTCAGGTAGGGTGGAGGTGATATGGTCCTTGACTAGTCTCTCAAAGCACTTCATGATGATGGATGTGAGTGCTACGGGGCGGTAGTCGTTTAGCTCAGTTACCTTAGCTTTCTTGGGAACAGGAACAATGGTGGCCCTCTTGAAGCATGTGGGAACAGCAGACTGGCATAGGGATTGATTGAATATGTCCGTAAACACACCGGCCAGCTGGTCTGCGCATGCTCTGAGGGCGCGGCTGGGGATGCCGTCTGGGCCTGCAGCCTTGCGAGGGTTAACACGTTTAAATGTCTTACTCACCTCGGCTGCAGTGAAGGAGAGACCGCATGTTTTCGTTGCAGGCCGTGTCAGTGGCACTGTATTGTCCTCAAAGCGGGCAAAAAAGTTATTTAGTCTGCCTGGGAGCAAGACATCCTGGTCCGTGACTGGGCTGGATTTCTTCCTGTAGTCCGTGATTGACTGTAGACCCTGCCACATGCCTCTTGTGTCTGAGCCGTTGAATTGAGATTCTACTTTGTCTCTGTACTGGCGCTTAGCTTGTTTGATAGCCTTGCGGAGGGAATAGCTACACTGTTTGTATTCGGTCATGTTACCAGATACCTTGCCCTGATTAAAAGCAGTGGTTTGCGCTTTCAGTTTCACACGAATGCTGCCATCAATCCACGGTTTCTGGTTAGGGAATGTTTTAATCGTTGCTATGGGAACGACATCTTCAACGCACATTCTAATGAACTCGCACACCGAATCAGCGTATTCGTCAATGTTGTTATCTGACGCAATACGAAACATCTCCCAGTCCACGTGATGGAAGCAGTCTTGGAGTGTGGAGTCAGCTTGGTCGGACCAGCGTTGGACAGACCTCAGCGTGGGAGCCTCTTGTTTTAGTTTCTGTCTGTAGGCAGGGATCAACAAAATGGAGTCGTGGTCAGCTTTTCCGAAAGGGGGGCGGGGCAGGGCCTTATATGCGTCGTGGAAGTTAGAGTAACAATGATCCAAGGTCTTTCCACCCCTGGTTGCGCAATCGATATGCTGATAAAATTTAGGGAGTCTTGTTTTCAGATTAGCCTTGTTAAAATCCCCAGCTACAATGAATGCAGCCTCCGGATAAATCGTTTCCAGTTTGCAGAGAGTTAAATAAAGTTCGTTCAGAGCCATCGATGTGTCTGCTTGGGGGGGATATATACGGCTGTGATTATAATCGAAGAGAATTCTCTTGGTAGATAATGCGGTCTACATTTGATTGTGAGGAATTCTAAATCAGGTGAACAGAAGGATTTGAGTTCCTGTATGTTTCTTTCATCACACCATGTCACGTTGGCCATGAGGCATACGCCCCCGCCCCTCTTCTTACCAGAAAGATGTTTGTTTCTGTCAGCGCGATGCGTGGAGAAACCCGTTGGCTGCACCGCTTCGGATAGAGTCTCTCCAGTGAGCCATGTTTCAGTGAAGCAAAGGACGTTACAGTCTCTGATGTCCCTCTGGAATGCTACCCTTGCTCGGATTTTATCAACCTTGTTGTCAAGAGACTGGACATTGGCAAGAAGAATGCTAGGGAGTGGTGCACGGTGTGCCCGTCTCCGGAGTCTGACCAGAAGACCGCCTCGTTTCCCTCTCTTTCGGAGTCGTTTTTTTGGGTCGCTGCATAGGATCCACTCCGTTGTCCTGTTTGTAAGGCAGAACACAGGATCCGCGTCGCGAAAAACATATTCTTGGTCGTACTGATGGTGAGTTGACGCTGATCTTATATTCAGTAGTTCTTCTCGACTGTATGTAATGAAACCTAAGATGACCTGGGGTACTAATGTAAGAAATAACACGTAAAAAAACAAAAAACTGCATAGTTTCCTAGGAACGCGAAGCGAGGCGGCCATCTCTGTCGGCGCCGGAAGTATGTTATCTCGAACGGACTGATTCATCTCAAAGGACTGATTCAGTGATTCAGGTCAGTAAAACACAAAGGACTGATTCAGTGACTCAGGTCAGTAAAACACAAAGGACTGATTCAGTGACTCAGGTCAGTAAAACACAAAGGACTGATTCAGTGACTCAGGTCAGTAAAACACAAAGGACTGATTCAGTGATTCAGGCCAGTAAAACACAAAGGACTGATTCAGTGATTCAGGTCAGTAAAACACAAAGGACTGATTCAGTGACTCAGGTCAGTAAAACACAAAGGACTGATTCAGTGACTCAGGTCAGTAAAACACAAAGGACTGATTCAGTGACTCAGGTCAGTAAAACACAAAGGACTGATTCAGTGATTCAGGTCAGTAAAACACAAAGGACTGATTCAGTGACTCAGGTCAGTAAAACACAAAGGACTGATTCAGTGATTTGTGCCATTAGGATGGTAATGTAGTACATTATGTCTGGTTCAGGTTACATCATGCTGTTGGTAGAAAGGTGTGCTACCTAATGCTGTGTGGTTCAGTATCAGTGATTCCTGGGTCAGTAACAGAAGGGTTAGTCAGTAAGAGATGGGTCAGTATCAGAGACGGGTCAGTAAAAGAGACGGGTCAGTAACAGAGACGGGTTGGTAACAGAGACGGGTCAGTAACAGAGACGGGTCAGTCAGTAAGAGACGGGTCAGTCAGTAAGAGACGGGTCAGTCAGTAAGAGAAGGGTCAGTCAGTAAGAGACGGGTCAGTAACAGAAACGGGTCAGTAACAGAGACGGGTCAGTAACAGAGACGGGTCAGTCAGTAAGAGAAGGGTCAGTCAGTAAGAGACGGGTCAGTCAGTAAGAGAAGGGTCAGTCAGTAAGAGACGGGTCAGTAACAGAAACGGGTCAGTAACAGAGACGGGTCAGTAACAGAGACGGTCAGTCAGTAAGAGAAGGGTCAGTCAGTAAGAGACAGGTCAGTCACAGAGACGGGTCAGTCACAGAGACGGGTAAGTCACAGAGACGGGTAAGTCACAGAGACGGGTTAGTAACAGAGACGGGTCAGTCACAGAGACGGGTCAGTAAAAGAGATGGGTCAGTCAGTAAGAGACGGGTCAGTCAGTAAGAGACGGGTCAGTCACAGAGACGGGTCAGTCAGTAAGAGAAGGGTCAGTCAGTAAGAGAAGGGTCAGTCAGTAAGAGAAGGGTCAGTCAGTAACAGAAGGGTCAGTCAGTAACAGACGGGTCAGTAACAGAAATGGGTCAGTAACAGAGACGGGTCAGTAACAGAGACGGGTCAGTAACAGAGACGGGTCAGTAACAGAGACGGGTCAGTAACAGAGACGGGTCAGTCACAGAGACGGGTCAGTCACAGAGACGGGTCAGTCAGTAAGAGACGGGTCAGTCACAGAGACGGGTCAGTCACAGAGACGGGTTAGTAACAGAAACGGGTCAGTCAGTAAGAGACGGGTCAGTAACAGAGACGGGTCAGTAACAGAGACGGGTCAGTAACAGAGACATGCTGGGGCACTGACCTGCGTGGTCTAACTGGTGCCATATTGATAGAAGGACTGGTTTCAATGACCGGAGGCTGGGACAGCTTGGCTTTCTCTGTACGCAACTACAGAGAGAGACAGAGAGACACAGAGTAAATACACAGGAAGAGCTATACAGAGATATATACATTGATAAACTATTTATATATATTTATACAGTGGGGCAAAAAAGTATTTAGTCAGTCACCAATTGTGCAAGTTCTCCCACTTAAAAAGATGAGAGAGGCCTGTAATTTTCATCATAGGTACACTTCAACTATGACAGACAAAATGAGAAAAAAATCCAGAAAATCACATTGTGAAAAACGCATGTCAAAAATGTTATAAATTGATTTGAATTTTAATGAGGGAAATAGGTATTTGACCCCCTTTCAATCAGAAAGATTTCTGTCTCCCAGGTGTCTTTTATACAGATAACGAGCTGATATTCGGAGCACACTTAAAGGGAGTGCTACTAATCTCAGTTTGTTACCTCTATAAAAGACACCTGTCCACAGAAGCAGTCAATCAATCAGATTCCAAACTCTCCACCATGGCCAAGACCAAAGAGCTCTCCAAGGATGTCAGAGACAGGATTGTAGACCTACTCAAGGCTGGAATGGGCTATAAGACCATCTCCAAGCAGCTTGGTGAGAAGGTGACAACAGTTGGTGTGATTATTCGCAAATGGAAGAAACACAAAAGAACTGTCAATCTCCCTCCGGCCTGGGGCTCCATGCAAGATCTCACCTCGTGGAGTTGCAATGATCATGAGAACGGTGAGAAATCAGCCCAGAACTACACAGAAGGATGACCTCAAGGCAGCTGGGACCATAGTCACCAAGAAAACAATTGGTAACACACTAAGCCGTGAGGGACTGAAATCCTGCAGCGCCCGCAAGGTCCCCCTGCTCAAGAAAGCACATATACATGCCCGTCTGAAGTTTGCCAATGAACATCTGAATGATTCAGAGGACAACTGGGTGAAAGTGTTGTGGTCAGATGAGACCAAAATGGAGCTCTTTGGCGTCAACTCAACTCGCTGTGTTTGGAGGAGGAGGAATGCTGCCTATGACCCCAAGAACACCATCCCCACCGTCAAACATGGAGGTGAAAACATTATGCTTTGGGGGTGTTTTTCTGCTAAGGGGCAGGACAACTTCACTGCATCAAAGGGACGATGGACGGGGCCATGTACTGTCAAATATTGGGTGAGAACCTCCTTCCCTCAGCCAGGGCATTGAAAATGGGCCGTGGTTGGGTATTCCAGCATGACAATGACCCAAAACACACGGCCAAGGCAACAAAGGAGTGGCTCAAGAAGAAGCACATTAAGGCCTAGCCAGTCACCAGACCTTAATCCCATAGAACATCTGTGGAGGGAGTTGAAGGTTCGAGTTGCCAAACGTCAGCCTCGAAACCTTAATAACTTGGAGAAGATCTGCAAAGAGGAATGGGACAAAATCCCTCCTGAGATGTGTGCAAACCTGGTGTCCAACTACAAGAAACGTCTGACCTCTGTGATTGGCATCAAGGGTTTTGCCACCAAGTACTAAGTCATGTTTTGCAGAGGGGTCAAATACTTATTTCCCTCATTAAAATGCAAATCAATTTATAACATTGTTGTTATTCTGGATTTCTTTGTTGTTATTCTGTCTCTCCCTGTTCAAATAAACCATTAAAATTATAGACTGGTCATTTCTTTGTCAGTGGGCAAACGTACAAAATCAGCAGGGGATCAAATAATTTTTTACCTCACTGTATACATACATACACAATACCAGTCAAAAGATAGGACACACCTACTCATTTTTACTATTTTCTACATTGTAGAATAATAGTGAAGACATCAAAACTATGACATAGCACATATGGAATCACGTAGTAACCAAAAAAACTGTTAAACAAATCAAAATATATTTCATATTTGAAATTCTTCAAAGTAGCATTCCTTTGCCTTGATGACGGCTTTGCACACTCTTGGCATTCTCTCAACCAGCTTCATAAGGCACCTGGAATGCATTTCAATTAACAGGTGTGCCTTGTTAAAATGTTATATTGAGGAATTTCTTTCCTTCTTAATGCATTTGAGGCAATCAGTTGTGTTGTGACAATGTAGGGGTGATATACAGAAGATCGCTCTATTTGGTAAAATACCAAGTCCATATAATGACAAGAACAGCTGAAATAAACTGGCTCTCTTGAGGACCCGCCAAAGGAAAGGAAGACCCAGAGTTACCTCTGCTGCAGAAGATAAGTTCATTAGAGTTACCAGCTTCACAGAGTCCAAGTAACAGACACATCTCAACATCAACTGTTCAAAGGAGACTGTGTGAATCAGACCTTCATGGTCGAATTGCTGCAAAGAAACCACTACTAAAGGACACCAATAATAATTGACTTGCTTGGTATAAGAAACACGAGCAATGGACATTAGACCGGTGGAAATCTGTCCTTTGGTCTGATGAATCCAAATTTGAGATTTTTGGTTCCAACCGCCATGTCTTTGTGAGAAGCAGAGTAGGTGAACGGACGATCTCCGCATGTGTGGTTCCCATCGTGAAGCATGGAGGAGGTGATGTTATGGTGTGGGGGTGCTTTACTGGTGAAACTGTCTGTGATTTATTTAAAATTCAATGCACACTTAACCAGCATGGCTATCACAGCATTCTGCAGCGTTACACCATCCCATCTGGTTTGTGCTTAGTGGGACTATCATTTGTTTTTCAACAGGACAATAACCCAACACAACTCCAGGCTGTGTAAGAGCTATTTGACCAAGAATGAGAGTGATGGAGTGCTGCATCAGATGACCTGGGCTCCACAATCACCTGACCTAAACCCAATTGAGATGGTTTGGGATGAGTTGGACCGCAGAGTGAAGCAAAAGCAGCCAACAAGTGCTCAGCATATGTGGGAACTCCTTAAAAACTGTTGGAAAAGCATTCCAGGTGAAGCTGGTTGAGAGAATGCCAAGAGTGTGAAAAGCTGTCATCAAGGCAAAGGGTGGCTACTTTGAAGAACCTAAAATATATTTTGTTTGTTTTTTGCACATTTTTGGTTACTACATGATTCCATATGTGTTGTTACATAGTTTTGACTGGTACTGTAATATATTTCAATGAACCACAGAACACAACACACTTCAGTAGGACAATGAAGACACAGTAAAGGTCAAAAGTCAACACGATGTTTGGATAGAGACATAAATAGGGAAATAATTCAACCAGTGGCATGCTGAGAGAGACAGAGAGAGAGAGACAGATATAGACAGAGGGAGAGAGACAGAGAGAGAGAGACAGAGAGAGAGAGAGACAGAGAGAGAGACAGAGAGAGAGAGAGAGAGAGAGAGAGAGACAGAGAGAGAGAGAGAGAGAGACAGAGAGAGAGACAGAGAGAGAGAGAGAGACAGAGAGAGAGAGAGAGAGAGAGACAGATATAGACAGAGAGAGAGAGACAGATATAGACAGAGGGAGAGAGACAGAGAGAGAGAGAGACAGAGAGAGAGAGAGAGAGAGAGAGAGAGACAGATATAGACAGATATAGACAGAGGGAGAGAGACAGACATACAGACAGACAGACAGACAGAGCGAGAAAGTGAAAGTGAGAGAGAGCAGAGAGAGACAGACACACAGAGAGAGAGAGAAAGAGAGAGAGAGAGAGAGAGAGAGAGAGAGCAGAGACAGAGAGAAAGCGAGAGACAGAGAGAGAGACAGACAGAGGAACAGACAGAGAGAGAGAGAAAGTGAGTGAGAGAGAGAGAGAGCAGACAGAGAGAGCAGAGACAGAGAGAAAGGGAGAGACAGAGAGAAAGCGAGAGACAGAGAGAGATCATGTACTCTAGCTATATAAGGTCACTCAGAGATAGAGGTAGCGCCCCATATAGGGAATAGGGTGGCATTTGGGACATAAACAGAGACTCACAGCATTCTGTTTCTTAGTCAGCTGCTCCAGAGTGTCCACTAGGGTGTCATCTGCTACCTCTATAGGGGTTTGTCCCTGGAACAAGGACACACATGGTTTAAAGTAGAGCACCAGAGTCCACTAGGGTGTCATCTGCTACCTCTATAGGGGTTTGTCCCTGGAACAAGGACACATATTTACTGTAATACATGTAATTTAACATAGTGTGTCCCAAATGGCACCCTATTCCCTATTTAGTGCACTACTTTTTTGCACTATATAGGGAATAGGGTGCCATGTGAGATGTTGACATTAACAATGCCTGTTGAGTCAGAATGTAGTAGAGGTGTTACTCTGCCAGACTGAGCTTCTGTGTGTGTGTGTGTGTGTGTGTGTGTGTGTGTGTGTGTGTGTGTGTGTGTGTGTGTGCATACGCATATGTGTGTGTCTCAGTGTGTGTGCGAGTACATCAGTGTGTGTGTGTGTGTGAGTACATCAGTGTGTGTGTGTGTGTGTGTGTGTGTGTGTGTGTACATCAGTGTGTGTGTGTGTGTGTGTGTGTGTGTACATCAGTGTGTGTGTGTGTGTGTGTGTGTGTGTGTGTGAGTACATCAGTGTGTGTGTCATCTCCAACTCACCACGTTGTTGAGAGAGGCCATGTCACACATGTTGTCAGCCAGCAGAGAACACACCTCCTGCTGTCCCCAGTGAGCAGCAGCATGCAGGGCTGTCCAGCCATCCACATCACCACTGTCCAAATCCAGACCACACTGGAGCAGGACCCTGTGGGGGGGTTGATTAGATAGAGGTGATAGAGAGGAAACACGAGGATGGGAGGACAACAGGACGGGAGGACACGAGGACAAGAAGACATGAGGATATGAGGACAAGAAGACACGAGAGGACACGAGGATGGGAGGAAAATAACCACACGAGGATGGGAGGACAAGAAGACACAAGGATGGGAGGACAAGAGGACACGGGGATGGGAGGACAAGAGAACGGGAGGACAACAGAACGGGAGGACATGAGGACAACAGGATGGGAGGACACGAGGATGGGAGGACAAAGGACACGAGGACAAGAACCACAAGAGGATGGGAGGACAAGAAGACACGAGGACAAGAGGACAAGAAGACACGAGGACACGAGGATGGGAGGACAGAGAACACGAGGACAGGAGGTCACGAGGATGGGAGGACAGAGGACACGAGGATGGGAGGACACAAGGATGGGAGGACAAGAACCACACGAGGACATGAGGACAACAGGACAGGAGGACAACAGGACAACAGGACAGGAGGACAACAGGATGGGAGGACAACAGGACAGGAGGAAGGGAGGACAACAGGACAGGAGGAAGGGAGGACAACAGGACAACAGGACGGGAGGACAACAGGACAGGAGGACAACAGGACGGGAGGACAACAGGACGGGAGGACAACAGGACAGGAGGAAGGGAGGACAACAGGACAACAGGACAACAGGACGGGAGGACAACAGGACGGGAGGACAACAGGACGGGAGGACAACAGGACGGGAGGATAACAGGACGGGAGGACAGGAGGACAACAGGACGGGGGGACAACAGGACGGGAGGACAACAGGACGGGAGGACAACATTACGGGAGGACACGAGGACAGGAGGACAACAGGACAGGAGGATGACTAACAGCTGCTGTTTGCTGGTCTACTGTGGTACAAAACTAGAAACACTCGCCGTCTAGCACCTGACTCACCGACTAGCACCTGACTCGCCGTCTAGCACCCGACTCGCCGACTAGCACCCGACTCGCCAACTAGCACCTGACTCGCCGACTAGCACCTGACTCACCGACTAGCACCTGACTCGCCGTCTAGCCCCTGACTAGCACCTGACTCGCCGTCTAGCACCTGACTCGCACCTGACTCACCGACTAGCACCTGACTCACCGACTAGCACCTGACTCACACCTGACTCGCCGTCTAGCCCCTGACTAGCACCTGACTCGCCGTCTAGCACCTGACTCGCACCTGACTCACCGACTAGCACCTGACTCACCGACTAGCACCTGACTCACACCTGACTCACCGACTAGCACCTGACTCGCCGTCTAGCACCCGTCTAGCACCCGACTAGCACCCGACTAGCACCCGACTCGCCGACTAGCACCCGACTCACTTCATGACCTCTATGTAGCCCTTGGCCGCGGCCACGTGCAGCGCTGTGGCCTTGGTGTTGGGGTGAGGTGTCAGCACGCCACTTCCTGCCAGCACCGCGTTGGCATCCGCCAGCATCACCCGCTCCTCTTCCCTCCTCGCCAGATCTACATCCACCCCTGGGGACAGAGAGAGACGGACATAGTTAGGGGAGATTAAATAAAGGCTACATTGAGAGAGGGAGAGTAATAATCTGTGTATTCTCTGTTGGTGAGTCTAAAAATGTTACTTAACAGAAACCGATAGCTTTTAAAGATCAACGATGATGGTTAAATCAGAACTTGTCACCTTGTAAAAAAAACAGTAGTAATCCCCCAGCTTTTACCTTTGATTATCAACACTGACAATGTCAACATAATACATCTAAAAGTCCAATATTACATTTAAAAAAAAAAAAATTTCCTGTCATATATTATTATTATTCCTCTTATGCCCGTTTCTGATTTTGTTTCAGAATCTTAAAAAGGGTGTAGTCATTCTAACCATGACTTAAAATACAGCAGTTGCATTAGGAGCAGCACTAATGACATTTTGTTACGTCACAATATCACAAGGACGTGGAATTCAACAGCAGGCGTTATTGTGTTTTGGAGGAAGAGAGAAAGCGTGTACTGTGCTTCTCCGAGGACGGTTGACATGGCTACTTAACAATTCCCTGATAACCTAAAAAAAAAAAACTGATGGTGAAGATGGTGAACCTCATTTACCACAAGTTTTACTCAGTCCAGCAGCCACGTTATGTAACACGCAGACTACATAACAATTCATAGTTACCCTGCTTCTAGATCACTCCCTTCAAATGTAGCCTACATAGACACTACATAACAATTCATAGTTTACCCTGCTTCTAGACCGCTCAATTCAAATGTAGCCTACATAGACACTACATAACAGTTCATATCATGTTTCTAGATCTCTTCAAATGTAGCCTACATAGACACTACATAACAGTTCATATCATGTTTCTTGATCTCTCTTCAAATGTAGCCTACATTGACACTATATAACAGTTCTTATGTTTCTAGATCTCTCTCTTCAAATGTAGCCTACATAGAGCCTACATAACAGTTCATACCTTGTTTCTTGATCTCGCCCTTCAGCAGTCTCTCCATAGCATCCTCAGTGGCAACATCCAGAGGAAGCTCTCCTTCACTGTTCACCGCTCCCACACGGGCACCGTGCTCTATCAGGTACCTGCAACATACACACATATTATAAAGGTTCCTACACACAGAACGGTTCCCACACCCAGAAAGGTTCCTACACACAGAACGGTTCCCACACACAGAACGTTTCCTACACCCAGAACGGTTCCCACACCCAGGAAGGGTCCCACACCCAGGAAGGGTCCTACACCCAGAACGGTTCCGACACCAAGCACAGAAAGGTTCCTAGTCTACGCAGAATGGTTCCTAGTCCACGCAGGAAGGTTCCTAGTCCACGCAGGAAGGTTCCTAGTCCACGCAGGAAGGTTCCTAGTCCACGCAGGAAGGTTCCTAGTCCACGCAGAAAGGTTCCTAGTCCACGCAGAAAAGTTCCTAGTCCACGCAGAAAGGTTCTTAGTCCACGCAGAAAGGTTCCTAGTCCACACAGAACCGGTTCCTAGTCCACACAGAAAGGTTCCTAGTCCACACAGAAAGGTTCCTAGTCCACACAGAAAGGTTCCTAGTCCACACAGAAAGGTTCCTAGTCTACACAGCTATACTTGTACACGGAGAGAACGAGCTCGGGAATTGAAGTTCATCAGATATGATCATCAGCTGTGTAGATGTGTTAGTGCTGACGTTACCTCTCATGGTCATGCTATTTACTGCCAAACGGTGTGAGACCATGAGCATAGGAGTTGGCTATTCAGAACAAACAGATACCCATCAGCTATCAGGCTGCAGTACACACTCAAAGTTACACTTTTTGGTGTACTATTGTATAGTAACATTACACAGCATCACATCTATGTCAATGTATTGTACAGTTCAGTAGTGTTTCTTATCCTGTTGCTGAGGATACAAATGGGTGTACATCGTTTAGTTTTTTTGCCCTAATACGAACACATCTGATTTCACTAATCAAAGACATTGATGATGAGTTGATTAGTGGAATCGTCTGTGTAGTGCTAGGGGGGGGGGGGGGGGGGGATCTACAATGTGCATCCATTTGGGACGAAGAAACACAGGTATGATGTTCGTCTGTGTAGCGTCCCCAGGACGAAGAAGGTATGACGTAACATTAGAGAAGAGAGAGGACCCACTTGGTGATCTGTATGAACCCGCAGGAGGCAGCAGCGTGGAGGGGAGTCCACCCTTCGTTGTCCCCCCGGTTCACATCACTCCCACTCTCCACCAGGAACTGGACCATCTCTGCATTCTCATCTATACACGCCTGGAGACGACAGGAAACACATGATCAAACTCTGAATCAGACTGGACAGGAGACACATGATCAAACTCTGAATCAGACTGGACAGGAGACATGATCAAACTCTGAATCAGACTGGACAGGAGACACATGATCAAACTCTGAATCAGACTGGACAGGAGACATGATCAAACTCTGAATCAGACTGGACAGGAGACACGATCAAACTCTGAATCAGACTGGACAGGAGACACATGATCAAACTCTGAATCAGACTGGACAGGAGACATGATCAAACTCTGAATCAGACTGGACAGGAGACACATGATCAAACTCTGAATCAGACTGGACAGGAGACACATGATCAAACTCTGAATCAGACTGGACAGGAGACACATGATCAAACTCTGAATCAGACTGGACAGGAGACACATGATCAAACTCTGAATCAGACTGGACAGGAGACACGATAAAACTCTGAATCAGACTGGACAGGAGACATGATCAAACTCTGAATCAGACTGGACAGGAGACACATGATCAAACTCTGAATCAGACTGGACAGGAGACACATGATCAAACTCTGAATCAGACTGGACAGGAGACATGATCAAACTCTGAATCTGACAGGACAGGAGACACATGATCAAACTCTGAATCAGACTGGACAGGAGACACATGATCAAACTCTGAATCAGACTGGACAGGAGACATGATCAAACTCTGAATCTGACAGGACAGGATACACATTATCAAACACTGTATCAGACAGGACAGGAGACACGATCAAACTCTGAATCAGACTGGACAGGAGACACGATCAAACTCTGAATCAGACTGGACAGGAGACACATGATCAAACTCTGAATCAGACTGGACAGGAGACACATGATCAAACTCTGAATCAGACTGGACAGGAGACACGATAAAACTCTGAATCAGACTGGACAAGAGACATGATCAAACTCTGAATCAGACTGGACAGGAGACATGATCAAACTCTGAATCAGACTGGACAGGAGACACATGATCAATCTCTGAATCAGACTGGACAGGAGACACATGATCAAACTCTGAATCAGACTGGACAGGAGACATGATCAAACTCTGAATCAGACTGGACAGGAGACATGATCAAACTCTGAATCTGACAGGACAGGATACACATTATCAAACACTGTATCAGACTGGACAGGAGACACGATCAAACTCTGAATCAGACAGGACAGGAGACACGATCAAACTCTGAATCAGACAGGACAGGATACACATGATCAAACTCTGAATCAGACAGGACAGGAGACATGATCAAACTGAATCAGACTGGACAGGAGACACATGATCAAAAGCTGAATCTTGACACATTGATTAAAACACTTTTTCTCATCCTAGAGATAGGCCATACATATTTGAGGTTCCAATGTCTAAGTGGGTTAGTGGGTTGGAGAAGGGTGTTAGAAACACCAGGGTTGTTGGTTCAACTCCAAGATGAATAAATACAGTCACTATCAATGTTTGCATTTGTGTCTCTTTGGATTAAAATAAATCAGCGAAATTAGCATATTTCTTCTTCTGGACTAATATGGATTTATATGGGGCAGTAGCCTGACTGTGTAGGGCAGTAGCCTGACTGTGTAGGGCAGTAGCCTGACTGTGTAGGGCAGTAGCCTGACTGTGTAGGGCAGTAGCCTGACTGTGTAGGGCAGTAGCCTGACTATGTAGGGCAGTAGCCTGACTATGTAGGGCAGTAGTCTGACTATGTTAGGCAGTAGCCTGACTGTGTAGGGCAGAATCCTGACTGTGTAGGGCAGTAGTCTGACTATGTAGGGCAGTAGCCTGACTATGTAGGGCAGTAGCCTGACTATGTAGGGCAGTAGCCTGACTATGTAGGGCAGTAGTCTGACTATGTAGGGCAGTAGCCTGACTGTGTAGGGCAGTAGCCTGACTGTGTAGGGCAGTAGCCTGACTGTGTAGGGCAGTAGCCTGACTATGTAGGGCAGTAGCCTGACTATGTAGGGCAGTAGTCTGACTATGTTAGGCAGTAGCCTGACTGTGTAGGGCAGAATCCTGACTGTGTAGGGCAGTAGTCTGACTACTGTGGACTACATAGGGCAGTAGTCTGACTATGTAGGGCAGTGGTCTGACTATGTAGGGCAGTAGCCTGACTGTGTAAGGCAGTAGTCTATGTAGGGCAGTAGTCTATGTAGGGCAGTAGTCTGACTATATAGGGCAGTAGTCTGACTACCGTGGAGTATATAGGGCAGTGGTCTGACTATGTAGGGCAGTAGTCTGACTATATAGGGCAGTAGTCTGACTACCGTGGACTACATAGGGCAGTGGTCTGACTATGTAGAGCAGTAGTCTGACTACCGTGGACTACATAGGGCAGTGGTCTGACTATTTGGGCAGTAGTCTGACTATATAGGGCAGTAGTCTGCCTACTGTGGAGTATATAGGGCAGTAGTCTGCCTATATAGGGCAGTAGTCTAACTACTGTGGACTACGTAGGGCAGTAGTCTGACTACTGTGGACTATATAGGGCAGTGGTCTGACTATATAGGGCAGTAGTCTGACTATGTAGGGCAGTAGTCTGCCTACCGTGGAATACATAGGGCAGTGGTCTGACTAAGTAGGGCAGTAGTCTGACTATGTAGGGCAGTAGTCTGACTATATAGGGCAGTAGTCTGACTATATAGGGCAGTAGTCTGACTATGTAGGGCAGTAGTCTGACTATGTAGGGCAGTAGTTTGACTATGTAGGGCAGTAGTCTGCCTACCATGGAATACATAGGGCAGTAGTCAGACTATGTAGGGCAGTAGTCAGACTATGTAGGACAGTAGTCAGACTATGTAGGGCAGTAGTCAGTCTATGTAGGGCAGTAGTCAGTCTATGTAGGGCAGTAGTCAGACTATGTAGGGCAGCAGTCAGACTATGTAGGGCAGTAGTCAGACTACGTAGGGCAGTAGTCTGACTACTGTGGACTACATAGGGCAGTGGTCTGACTATGTAGGGCAGTAGTCTGCCTACCGTGGACTACATAGGGCAGTGGTCTGACTATGTAGGGCAGTAGTCTGACTATGAAGGGCAGTAGTCTGACTATGTAGGGCAGCAGTCAGACTATGTAGGGCAGTAGTCAGACTACGTAGGGCAGTAGTCTGACTACTGTGGACTACATAGGGCAGTGGTCTGACTATGTAGGGCAGTAGTCTGCCTACCGTGGACTACATAGGGCAGTGGTCTGACTATATCGGGCAGTAGTCTGACTTTATAGGGCAGTAGTCTGACTACTGTGGACTATATAGGGCAGTAGTGCGACTATATAGGGCAGTGGTCTGCCTACTGTGGAGTATGTAGGGCTGGAGTCAGACTATGTAGGGCAGTAGTCTGACTACTGTGGACTACGTAGGGCAGTGGTCTGACTATATAGGGCAGTGGTCTGACTATATAGGGCAGTAGTCTGACTACTGTGGACTATATAGGGCAGTAGTGTGACTATATAGGGCAGTGGTCTGAATATGTAGGGCTTCTCTGACTACTATGGACAATGTAGGGCAGAAGTCTGACTACCGTGGACTATATAGGGCAGTAGTCTGACTATGTAGTGGAGTATTCTGACTATGTAGGGCAGTAGTCTGACTATATAGGGCAGTAGTCTGCCTACTGTGGACTATATAGGGCAATGGTCTGACTATGTAGGGCAGTAGTCTGCCTACCGTGGACTACATAGGGCAGTGGTCTGACTATGTAGGGCAGTAGTTTGACTATGAAGGGCAGTAGTCTGACTATGTAGGGTAGTAGTCTATGTAGGGCAGTAGTCTGACTATGTAGGGCAGTAGTCTGACTATGTAGGGCAGTAGTCTGACTATGTAGGGCAGTAGTCTGACTATGTAGGGCAGTAGTCTGACTATGTAGGGCAGTAGTCTGACTACTGTGGAGTATGTAGGGCAGTAGTCTGCCTACTATGGACTCTATAGGGCAGTAGTCTGCCTATGTAGGGCAGTAGTCTGACTATGTAGGGCAGTAGTCTGACTATGTAGGGCAGTTGTTTGACTACGTAAGACAGTAGTCTGCCTACTATGGACTCTATAGGGCAGTAGTCTGCCTATGTAGGGCAGTAGTCTGACTACGTAAGACAGTAGTCTGCCTATATAGGCCAGTAATCTGACTACTTGGCAGACATGAGTAAGTGTTTCTGTTTTATTTCCAGCTATCCAGGAGTGTGTCCACTTGATTAGCGGCACCCCTGGATAGCTGACTTTGGGTAGGTAGCTCATAAAAAGAGGTATTCTGTTTGTCTGTGTGTAGAAGGTACTGGGTAGACAGAGCCATTCTGTTTGTCTGTGTGTAGAAGGTACTGGGTAGACAGAGCCATTCTGTTTGTCTGTGTGTAGAAGGTACTGGGTAGACAGAGCCATTCTGTTTGTCTGTGTGTAGAAGGTACTGGGTAGACAGAGCCATTCTGTTTGTCTGTGTGTAGAAGGTACTGGGTAGACAGAGCCATTCTGTTTGTCTGTGTGTAGAAGGTACTGGGTAGACAGAGCCATTCTGTTTGTCTGTGTGTAGAAGGTACTGGGTAGACAGAGCCATTCTGTTTGTCTGTGTGTAGAAGGTACTGGGTAGACAGAGCCATTCTGTTTGTCTGTGTGTAGAAGGTACTGGGTAGACAGAGCCATTCTGTTTGTCTGTGTGTAGAAGGTACTGGGTAGACAGAGCCATTCTGTTTGTCTGTGTGTAGAAGGTACTGGGTAGACAGAGCCATTCTGTTTGTCTGTGTGTAGAAGGTACTGGGTAGACAGAGCCATTCTGTTTGTCTGTGGGTAGAAGGTACTGGGTAGACAGAGCCATTCTGTTTGTCTGTGGGTAGAAGGTACTGGGTAGACAGAGCCATTCTGTTTGTCTGTGTGTAGAAGGTACTGGGTAGACAGAGCCATTCTGTTTGTCTGTGTGTAGAAGGTACTGGGTAGACAGAGCCATTCTGTTTGTCTGTGTGTAGAAGGTACTGGGTAGACAGAGCCATTCTGTTTGTCTGTGTGTAGAAGGTACTGGGTAGACAGAGCCATTCTGTTTGTCTGTGTGTAGAAGGTACTGGGTAGACAGAGCCATTCTGTTTGTCTGTGTGTAGAAGGTACTGGGTAGACAGAGCCATTCTGTTTGTCTGTGTGTAGAAGGTACTGGGTAGACAGAGCCATTCTGTTTGTCTGTGTGTAGAAGGTACTGGGTAGACAGAGCCATTCTGTTTGTCTGTGTGTAGAAGGTACTGGGTAGACAGAGCCATTCTGTTTGTCTGTGTGTAGAAGGTACTGGGTAGACAGAGCCATTCTGTTTGTCTGTGTGTAGAAGGTACTGGGTAGACAGAGCCATTCTGTTTGTCTGTGTGTAGAAGGTACTGGGTAGACAGAGCCATTCTGTTTGTCTGTGTGTAGAAGGTACTGGGTAGACAGAGCCATTCTGTTTGTCTGTGTGTAGAAGGTACTGGGTAGACAGAGCCATTCTGTTTGTCTGTGTGTAGAAGGTACTGGGTAGACAGAGCCATTCTGTTTGTCTGTGTGTAGAAGGTACTGGGTAGACAGAGCCATTCTGTTTGTCTGTGTGTAGAAGGTACTGGGTAGACAGAGCCATTCTGTTTGTCTGTGTGTAGAAGGTACTGGGTAGACAGAGCCATTCTGTTTGTCTGTGTGTAGAAGGTACTGGGTAGACAGAGCCATTCTGTTTGTCTGTGGGTAGAAGGTACTGGGTAGACAGAGCCATTCTGTTTGTCTGTGGGTAGAAGGTACTGGGTAGACAGAGCCATTCTGTTTGTCTGTGTGTAGAAGGTACTGGGTAGACAGAGCCATTCTGTTTGTCTGTGTGTAGAAGGTACTGGGTAGACAGAGCCATTCTGTTTGTCTGTGTGTAGAAGGTACTGGGTAGACAGAGCCATTCTGTTTGTCTGTGTGTAGAAGGTACTGGGTAGACAGAGCCATTCTGTTTGTCTGTGTGTAGAAGGTACTGGGTAGACAGAGCCATTCTGTTTGTCTGTGTGTAGAAGGTACTGGGTAGACAGAGCCATTCTGTTTGTCTGTGTGTAGAAGGTACTGGGTAGACAGAGCCATTCTGTTTGTCTGTGTGTAGAAGGTACTGGGTAGACAGAGCCATTCTGTTTGTCTGTGTGTAGAAGGTACTGGGTAGACAGAGCCATTCTGTTTGTCTGTGTGTAGAAGGTACTGGGTAGACAGAGCCATTCTGTTTGTCTGTGTGTAGAAGGTACTGGGTAGACAGAGCCATTCTGTTTGTCTGTGGGTAGAAGGTACTGGGTAGACAGAGCCATTCTGTTTGTCTGTGTGTAGAAGGTACTGGGTAGACAGAGCCATTCTGTTTGTCTGTGTGTAGAAGGTACTGGGGTAGACAGAGCCATTCTGTTTGTCTGTGTGTAGAAGGTACTGGGTAGACAGAGCCATTCTGTTTGTCTGTGTGTAGAAGGTACTGGGTAGACAGAGCCATTCTGTTTGTCTGTGTGTAGAAGGTACTGGGTAGACAGAGCCATTCTGTTTGTCTGTGTGTAGAAGGTACTGGGTAGACAGAGCCATTCTGTTTGTCTGTGTGTAGAAGGTACTGGGGTAGACAGAGCCATTCTGTTTGTCTGTGTGTAGAAGGTACTGGGTAGACAGAGCCATTCTGTTTGTCTGTGTGTAGAAGGTACTGGGTAGACAGAGCCATTCTGTTTGTCTGTGTGTAGAAGGTACTGGGTAGACAGAGCCATTCTGTTTGTCTGTGTGTAGAAGGTACTGGGTAGACAGAGCCATTCTGTTTGTCTGTGTGTAGAAGGTACTGGGGTAGACAGAGCCATTCTGTTTGTCTGTGTGTAGAAGGTACTGGGTAGACAGAGCCATTCTGTTTGTCTGTGTGTAGAAGGTACTGGGTAGACAGAGCCATTCTGTTTGTCTGTGTGTAGAAGGTACTGGGTAGACAGAGCCATTCTGTTTGTCTGTGTGTAGAAGGTACTGGGGTAGACAGAGCCATTCTGTTTGTCTGTGTGTAGAAGGTACTGGGGTAGACAGAGCCATTCTGTTTGTCTGTGTGTAGAAGGTACTGGGGTAGACAGAGCCATTCTGTTTGTCTGTGTGTAGAAGGTACTGGGGTAGACAGAGCCATTCTGTTTGTCTGTGGGTAGAAAGCACTAGGTTATTTTCTGAGAGAGGGGGACCCACTACTTAACTACAGGCTAGTAGTCTACTCCCATCCCAGCTAGCTGAATGAACAGAGGACACTTATTTTCCTCCTTGTTGTAAATGTGATTGTGGTACAGAGAGAGAGTTTTCTACTGACGTGGGTCAGTGGTTCCTTCATTGGGTCATCAAGTGACTCATTCGTTGTGGAAATGGCCTTTTGACAACAGCAGTTAGAACGAGCAGTTAGATCGAGAATGTTTTCCATTTCTTCATCTGAAATCCCCAAAGTCCCCACCGTGGGGAAAGGAGGAACAGACAGACAGAGAGAGAGAGAGAGAGAGAGAGAGAGGAGGGGGAAGAGGGGAGAGAGAGAGAGAGAGAGAGAGAGAGAGAGAGAGAGAGAGAGAGAGAGAAAGAGAGGAGGGGGCAGAGGGGAGAGAGAGAGAGGAGGGGTCAGAGGGGAGAGAGAGAGGGGAGGAGAGCGAGGGAGAAGACAGAGAGGGGAGGAGAGCGAGGGAGATGACAGAGAGGGGAGGAGAGCGAGGGAGAAGACAGAGAGGGGACGAGAGCGAGGGAGAAGACAGAGAGGGGACGAGAGCGAGGGAGAAGACAGAGAGGGGACGAGAGCGAGGGAGAAGACAGAGAGGGGAGGAGAACGAGGGAGAAGACAGAGAGGGGAGGAGAACGAGGGAGAAGACAGAGAGGGGAGGAGAACGAGGGAGAAGACAGAGAGGGGACGAGAGCGAGGGAGAAGACAGAGAGGGGAGGAGAACGAGGGAGAAGACAGAGAGGGGAGGAGAACGAGGGAGAAGACGGAGAGGGGAGAAGAACGAGGGAGAAGACAGAGAGGGGAGGAGAACGAGGGAGAAGACAGAGGGGAGGAGAACGAGGGAGAAGACAGAGAGGGGAGGAGAACGAGGGAGAAGACAGAGAGGGGATGAGAACGAAGGAGAAGACAGAGAGGGGACGAGAACGAGGGAGAAGACAGAGAGGGGACGAGAGCGAGGGAGAAGACAGAGAGGGGAGGAGAACGAGGGAGAAGACAGAGAGGGGAGGAGAACGAGGGAGAAGACGGAGAGGGGAGAAGAACGAGGGAGAAGACAGAGAGGGGAGGAGAACGAGGGAGAAGACAGAGGGGAGGAGAACGAGGGAGAAGACAGAGAGGGGAGGAGAACGAGGGAGAAGACAGAGAGGGGATGAGAACGAAGGAATAGACAGATAGGGGAGGAGAACGAAGGAGAAGACAGAGAGGGGATGAGAGCGAGGGAGATGACAGAGAGGGGAGGAGAGCGAGGGAGAAGACAGAGAGGGGAGGAGAGCGAGGGAGAAGACAGAGAGGGGAGGAGAGCGAGGGAGATGACAGAGAGGCCTTGGACGGAAGGGATGGAAAGTTTAGAGTGTGGGCCTGTTTAATATCGGTTGCCAGGCAACTAGTGAGCAACAGGGTAGAAAAGGATGAACAGCAGGGGAATGACCACACTAGGTGACAGCAGGACCCGACCAACATATAGTCTACTTCCAAAATGGCACCCTGCTCCCCATATAAGGCCCATAAGACTCTGCCGAAAAGTAGTGTCCTATATAGGGGTCCAGTTGGGATGCAGTAAAAGCCTAGAGAGCAGAGCACTTCAACCTGTGTTGTTGTGAAAGCCAGGCTAATCTACTATAACTGATTATGATCATAATGATTGTGTCACCGAAGAGGGAACACAAATAGCCTAGTTCACTGCAGAGGTAGTACACATAGCCTAGTCCACTGCAGTGGCAATACACATAGCCTAGTCTACTGCAGTGACAATACACATAGCCTAGTCTACTGCAGTGACAATACACATGGCCTAGCCCACTGCAGTGACAATACACATAGCCTAGTTCACTGCAGTGACAATACACATGGCCTAGCCCACTGCATTGACAATACACATAGCCTAGTCTACTGCAGTGGCAATACACATAGCCTAGTTTACTGCAGTGGCAATACACATAGCCCACTGCATTGACAATACACATAGCCTAGCCCACTGCAGTGACAATACACATGGCCTAGCCCACTGCAGTGACAATACACATAGCCTAGTTCACTGCAGTGACAATACACATGGCCTAGCCCACTGCATTGACAATACACATAGCCTAGTCTACTGCAGTGGCAATACACATAGCCTAGTTCACTGCAGTGACAATACACATGGCCTAGCCCACTGCATTGACAATACACATAGCCTAGTTTACTGCAGTGGCAATACACATAGCCTAGTTTACTGCAGTGGCAATACACATAGCCTAGTTTACTGCAGTGACAATACACATAGCCCACTGCATTGACAATACACATAGCACAGTCTACTATAGTGACAATACACATAGCCTAGCCCACTGCATTGACAATACACATAGCCCACTGCATTGACAATACATATAGCCTAGCCCACTGCATTGACAATACACATATCCTAGTTTACTGCAGTGGCAATACACATAGCCTAGTTTACTGCAGTGACAATACACATAACCTAGTTCAATGCATTGACAATACACATAGCCCACTGCATTGACAATACACATATCCTAGTTTACTGCAGTGGCAATACACATAGCCTAGTTTACTGCAGTGACAATACACATAACCTAGTTCAATGCATTGACAATACACATAGCCCACTGCATTGACAATACACATAGCACAGTCTACTATAGTGACAATACACATAGCCTAGTTTACTGCAGTGACAATACACATAGCCCACTGCATTGACAATACACATAGCCCACTGCATTGACAATACATATAGCCTAGTTCACTGCAGTGACAATACACATAGCCCACTGCAGTGGCAATACACATAGCCCACTGCATTGACAATACACATAGCACAGTCTACTGCAGTGACAATACACATAGCCTAGTCTACTGCAGTGACAATACACATAGCCTAGCCTACTGCAGTGACAATACATATAGCCTAGCCTACTGCAGTGACAATACACATAGCCTAGCCTACTGCAGTGACAATACATATAGCCTAGCCTACTGCAGTGACAATACACATAGCCTACTGCAGTGGCAATACACGTAACCTAGTTCACTGCAGTGGCAATACACATAGCACAGTCTACTGCATTGACAATACACATAGCACAGTCTACTGCAGTGACAATACACATAGCACAGTCTACTGCAGTGACAATACACATAGCACAGTCTACTGCAGTGACAATACACATAGCCTAGCCTACTGCATTGACAATACACATAGCACAGTCTACTGCAGTGACAATACACATAGCCTACTGCATTGACAATATACATGGCCCACTGCATTGACAATACACATAGCCTAGTCTAATGCAGTGACAATACACATAGCCTAGCCTACTGCATTGACAATACACATAGCACAGTCTACTGCAGTGACAATACACATAGCCCACTGCATTGACAATACACATAGCCCACTGCATTGACAATACACATAGCCTAGTCTACTGCAGTGGCAATACATATAGCCTAGCCTACTGCAGTGGCAATACACATAGCATAGTATACTGCAGTGACAATACACATAGCCCACTGCATTGACAATACACATAGCCTAGTTTACTGCAGTGACAATACATATAGCCTAGTCTACTGCAGTGACAATACACATAGCCTACTGCAGTGACAATACACATAGTACAGTCTACTGCAGTGACAATACACATAGTACAGTTTACTGCAGTGACAATACACATAGCCTAAAGCAGTGACAATACACATAGCCCAGTCTACTGCAATGACAATACATATAGTACAGTCTACTGCAATGACAATACACATAGTCTACTGCAGTGACAATACACATACCCTACTGCAGTGACAATACACACAGTACATAGGCTACGACAGTGACAATACACATAGTACAGTCTACTGCAGTGACAATACACATAGTACAGTTTACTGCAGTGACAATACACATAGCCTACTGCAGTGACAATACACATAGCCCAGTCTACTGCAATGACAATACACATAGTACAGTATACTGCAATGACAATACACATAGTCTACTGCAGTGACAATACACACAGTACATAGGCTACGACAGTGACAATACACATAGTACAGTCTACTGCAGTGACAATACACACAGTACATAGCCTACTGCAGTGACAATACACATAGTACAGTCTACTGCAGTGGCAATACACATAGCCTACTGCAGTGGCAATACACATAGCCTACTGCAGTGACAATACACATAGCCTATTGCAGTGACAATACATATAGCCTAGTCTACTGCAGTGACAATACACATAGCCTAGCCTACTGCAGTGGCAATACACATAGCCTAGCCTACTGCAGTGACAATACACATAGCCTAGCCTACTGCAGTGACAATACACATAGCCTAGACTACTGCAGTGACAATACACATAGCCTAGCCTACTGCAGTGACAATACACATAGCCTAGCCTACTGCAGTGACAATACACATAGCCTATTGCAGTGACAATACACATGGTACAGTCTACTGCAGTGACAATACACATAGCCTATTGCAGTGACAATACACATGGTACAGTCTACTGCAGTGACAATACACATAGCCTATTGCAGTGACAATGTTAGAGTAAGTTAAGAGATAAACAATGGCTCAAGGTTCTCATCATAAGGTGGTATAATGAGCTTTATAACATACAGGCCCGTTTAGTTGTCTTCGTGTATATTAATTAGCCCCAGCACAGAGGAGGTGTGTGACCTCAAAACCTTTTTCAAGCTGGTTTCCGGCGAATCAAACACGACTGTAAGCCATCGTTCTGAAAGGTTGGAGCCTCTACGTAAGGAGACAGCTATGTGTTTATGTATCGTAAAAGCAGAGGAAATACTGTACGTGTGGATCGGTCCAGTCACAGTCTGACAGAGATGGAGTCCAGACTAGTGGGGGTGGTAGTTCCCCCCCCCCCAAGCAAGGTGGTTGGGAGGGTCATTACATGTGTGGGGGGGGGGGGGGGGGGGCCTAAATGGTGAATCGTCCTACTTTCTTCATTTATAACATCATTTTAATCTGAAACAGGGCCTATGACATTTTCTACACATAGAACCAATTACATACATCTTCTCTGCTGAGGGGGTTGTCAGACATCCTCTCTACTGAGGGGGTTGTCAGACATCCTCTCTGCTGAGGGGGTTGTCAGACATCCTCTCTGCTGAGGGGGTTGTCAGACATCCTCTCTGCTGAGGGGGTTGTAAGACATCCTCTCTACTGAGGGGGTTGTCAGACATCCTCTCTACTGAGGGGGTTGTCAGACATCCTCTCTACTGAGGGGGTTGTCAGACATCCTCTCTACTGAGGGGGTTGTCAGACATCCTCTCTGCTGAGGGGGTTGTCAGACATCCTCTCTGCTGAGGGGGTTGTCAGACATCCTCTCTACTGAAGGGGTTGTCAGACATCCTCTCTACTGAGGGGGTTGTCAGACATCCTCTCTGCTGAGGGGGTTGTCAGACATCCTCTCTACTGAGGGGGTTGTCAGACATCCTCTCTGCTGAGGGGGTTGTCAGACATCCTCTCTACTGAAGGGGTTGTCAGACATCCTCTCTACTGAGGGGGTTGTCAGACATCCTCTCTGCTGAGGGGGTTGTCAGACATCCTCTCTACTGAGGGGGTTGTCAGACATCCTCTCTACTGAGGGGGTTGTCAGACATCCTCTCTACTGAGGGGGTTGTCAGACATCCTCTCTACTGAGGGGGTTGTCAGACATCCTCTCTACTGAGGGGGTTGTCAGACATCCTCTCTGCTGAGGGGGTTGTCAGACATCCTCTCTACTGAGGGGGTTGTCAGACATCCTCTCTACTGAAGGGGTTGTCAGACATCCTCTCTACTGAGGGGGTTGTCAGACATCCTCTCTGCTGAGGGGGTTGTCAGACATCCTCTCTACTGAGGGGGTTGTCAGACATCCTCTCTGCTGAGGGGGTTGTCAGACATCCTCTCTACTGAAGGGGTTGTCAGACATCCTCTCTACTGAGGGGGTTGTCAGACATCCTCTCTGCTGAGGGGGTTGTCAGACATCCTCTCTACTGAGGGGGTTGTCAGACATCCTCTCTACTGAGGGGGTTGTCAGACATCCTCTCTACTGAGGGGGTTGTCAGACATCCTCTCTGCTGAGGGGGTTGTCAGACATCCTCTCTACTGAGGGGGTTGTCAGACATCCTCTCTACTGAAGGGGTTGTCAGACATCCTCTCTACTGAGGGGGTTGTCAGACATCCTCTCTACTGAAGGGGTTGTCAGACATCCTCTCTACTGAGGGGGTTGTCAGACATCCTCTCTGCTGAGGGGGTTGTCAGACATCCTCTCTACTGAGGGGGTTGTCAGACATCCTCTCTACTGAGGGGGTTGTCAGACATCCTCTCTACTGAGGGGGTTGTCAGACATCCTCTCTGCTGAGGGGGTTGTCAGACATCCTCTCTACTGAGGGGGTTGTCAGACATCCTCTCTACTGAGGGGGTTGTCAGACATCCTCTCTGCTGAGGGGGTTGTCAGACATCCTCTCTACTGAGGGGGTTGTCAGACATCCTCTCTACTGAAGGGGTTGTCAGACATCCTCTCTACTGAGGGGGTTGTCAGACATCCTCTCTGCTGAGGGGGTTGTCAGACATCCTCTCTACTGAGGGGGTTGTCAGACATCCTCTCTGCTGAGGGGGTTGTCAGACATCCTCTCTACTGAAGGGGTTGTCAGACATCCTCTCTACTGAGGGGGTTGTCAGACATCCTCTCTGCTGAGGGGGTTGTCAGACATCCTCTCTACTGAGGGGGTTGTCAGACATCCTCTCTACTGAGGGGGTTGTCAGACATCCTCTCTGCTGAGGGGGTTGTCAGACATCCTCTCTGCTGAGGGGGTTGTCAGACATCCTCTCTACTGAGGGGGTTGTCAGACATCCTCTCTGCTGAGGGGGTTGTCAGACATCCTCTCTACTGAAGGGGTTGTCAGACATCCTCTCTACTGAGGGGGTTGTCAGACATCCTCTCTGCTGAGGGGGTTGTCAGACATCCTCTCTACTGAGGGGGTTGTCAGACATCCTCTCTACTGAGGGGGTTGTCAGACATCCTCTCTACTGAGGGGGTTGTCAGACATCCTCTCTGCTGAGGGGGTTGTCAGACATCCTCTCTACTGAGGGGGTTGTCAGACATCCTCTCTACTGAAGGGGTTGTCAGACATCCTCTCTACTGAGGGGGTTGTCAGACATCCTCTCTACTGAAGGGGTTGTCAGACATCCTCTCTACTGAGGGGGTTGTCAGACATCCTCTCTGCTGAGGGGGTTGTCAGACATCCTCTCTACTGAGGGGGTTGTCAGACATCCTCTCTACTGAGGGGGTTGTCAGACATCCTCTCTACTGAGGGGGTTGTCAGACATCCTCTCTGCTGAGGGGGTTGTCAGACATCCTCTCTACTGAGGGGGTTGTCAGACATCCTCTCTACTGAGGGGGTTGTCAGACATCCTCTCTGCTGAGGGGGTTGTCAGACATCCTCTCTACTGAGGGGGTTGTCAGACATCCTCTCTACTGAAGGGGTTGTCAGACATCCTCTCTACTGAGGGGGTTGTCAGACATCCTCTCTGCTGAGGGGGTTGTCAGACATCCTCTCTACTGAGGGGGTTGTCAGACATCCTCTCTGCTGAGGGGGTTGTCAGACATCCTCTCTACTGAAGGGGTTGTCAGACATCCTCTCTACTGAGGGGGTTGTCAGACATCCTCTCTGCTGAGGGGGTTGTCAGACATCCTCTCTACTGAGGGGGTTGTCAGACATCCTCTCTACTGAGGGGGTTGTCAGACATCCTCTCTACTGAGGGGGTTGTCAGACATCCTCTCTGCTGAGGGGGTTGTCAGACATCCTCTCTGCTGAGGGGGTTGTCAGACATCCTCTCTGCTGAGGGGGTTGTCAGACATCCTCTCTGCTGAGGGGGTTGTCAGACATCCTCTCTACTGAGGGGGTTGTCAGACATCCTCTCTACTGAGGGGGTTGTCAGACATCCTCTCTACTGAGGGGGTTGTCAGACATCCTCTCTGCTGAGGGGGTTGTCAGACATCCTCTCTGCTGAGGGGGTTGTCAGACATCCTCTCTGCTGAGGGGGTTGTCAGACATCCTCTCTGCTGAGGGGGTTGTCAGACATCCTCTCTACTGAGGGGGTTGTCAGACATCCTCTCTACTGAGGGGGTTGTCAGACATCCTCTCTACTGAGGGGGTTGTCAGACATCCTCTCTGCTGAGGGGGTTGTCAGACATCCTCTCTGCTGAGGGGGTTGTCAGACATCCTCTCTGCTGAGGGGGTTGTCAGACATCCTCTCTGCTGAGGGGGTTGTCAGACATCCTCTCTACTGAGGGGGTTGTCAGACATCCTCTCTACTGAGGGGGTTGTCAGACATCCTCTCTACTGAGGGGGTTGTCAGACATCCTCTCTGCTGAGGGGGTTGTCAGACATCCTCTCTACTGAGGGGGTTGTCAGACATCCTCTCTGCTGAGGGGGTTGTCAGACATCCTCTCTGCTGAGGGGGTTGTCAGACATCCTCTCTACTGAGGGGGTTGTCAGACATCCTCTCTGCTGAGGGGGTTGTCAGACATCCTCTCTACTGAGGGGGTTGTCAGACATCCTCTCTGCTGAGGGGGTTGTCAGACATCCTCTCTGCTGAGGGGGTTGTCAGACATCCTCTCTGCTGAGGGGGTTGTCAGACATCCTCTCTGCTAATCATGTTTATCTGAAATAAACACTACAAATGATTAGGTTATCATCAGACCAATTAGTCAGCATACAGTGTGTATGCTGCCATAACAATCGATAACGTTATAACGTTGATTGTTACAATGCTCACGGAAAAAAAGAAATCTAAGTCTACAAAGACCCAATCACAGGCTTCATCTGAAAGATTGAATTAAATTATTGTCAACATCCTGAAGGTCACAAATCTTGTGTTGATGCAAATATGAAAATAGTTGATTCACAGTATGCCTATATTTTTTAAAAATATTTTCTGATTTGGAAAACTCTTGATTATATTACATTTTTTAAATGTACTTCTACAAGCGACACTCTTTTCCGTTGTTTTTTTTGGTCGAGTTCAGCCGAGTGAAAAACACGAACTTGAACGCAACAGTTTCAAAAGGACCCAACCTACTTATATTACACATAGCGGAATGACTACCATCACAATGGCCCCAACATCACGACTGGAAAGTTCTGTGTGGTTTCATAAACATATTCAAATCACCGACTTGTCTTAGATTGGGAGAGAAACAAGTTGTTTTAGTGTTTTCTGCCTACCAGTCGATGGTCGCTCAAACGGTTACCGTAACTAATTTAACATTTTTGTTTCGCCGAAGGCTACAACACAGATCGCTACATTGTTTCCACCCTGCCATTCCACTACTCAAACAAGCCGTAACAATGTAGCGAATTTATACCCGCTGGTCAAGCTGAAGTAGCTAGTTGAGTACCTGATGAAGCGCGGTCAGTCCGTCTATATTGGCGTGGTTGATGTCAGCGCCCTGTCGTAGGAGCACCGCTACCTCCTCTCTGTCCCCGGCCGAACAGGCTGCCATAAACACGGCTCCCTGAGCGAACCGAACCCGGGCCCTCCGCGTCCCGGTTCCCGTCGACCCGTCCCGCGTCCCCGGTCCCGTCTGATCGGTTTCCGAGCCTAGCCATCGCTGTAACTGATCCTGCCGTCGCTGTTTTGCAGCTTCGGATCGGGAACGATCAGTCGCCGCCATCTTCCTCGGTCTCTCCCGGGTAGATTCAGTTCATGTTGCCGGCGGAGCCAAAGTAGAGCTGCATTAGGGATGTCCTTTCCGAGAGACTGCGCCCCCTGGCGGTAACAACTCATACGACAGTCGAACTTTGGAAGGACAGGACAGGGCATTCTCCCAAGAGTGTGTCAGGCCGGGCCAATGCTGATTTGAGTAGGCTACTGTAAAAAAAAAAATCAGGCATGCTGATGACGCATTGTAGGACTCCCACGCAGGCAGCAACGTCTTGGATATAAGCTGTAGGGCCCTAGGCAAACCATGCAGAAAAAACAACTTTACTTATGCACCAAAGTGTAGCCTAAGTGCTGTAATTTGTCAACAGTCGGCCGTTGAGGATCTCTATTTGGAAATGGTTCAATTGAGTGGCCATGGAAAGTTGACCTTTTTTTTCTATGACAAACATACAGTATATGATAACACACACTATCAATGCATGGTACGGTATCATGATCAATACACACATAGGCATATTACGATATTATCAGAAAAGTGCCAGATTACATTTAAGCCAAGTATTTGTCCGTACATCGAAGCATACCTCTTGAGCTGTCTGTATCCTCCTGACGGGCTCCTGACTGGCTGGTGGTTATTTATTCGTTTGTTTGTTTTAAAGAAACTAAATATTGCTGTTGTCTGATGAAAAGCTAGAAACATACATTTACATTTATTTCTTCATTGAAAACAATGTACTTTTGAACATTTTATGAATCCAGGACCAAGAAAATGCCTTCTAAATAGCTTCTATAGTTTCATAATTGTATGTTAGCGTAACGGATGTGAAACGGCTAGCTTAGTTAGACAAGCTACTCTAAATGGATTGATAGCCTGAAATGGCTTGGTAGCTAGTTATGAGGTTAGGAGATTGTGAACCCATATGGCTGCCTAGCTAAAGCGGAACTTCATAAAATTGCTAGGTGGCTAGTATTACAGAGAAACAACAAAACATTTTTGCTTTGTTTTATTTATTCATCATGGAATCAATAGGTTACATAGCGTGATCAAATTAATTTATAAACGTGAGTCCTGCCCGCCAAGGTACCCTCTCTCTCTCTCTCTCTCCTCCTCCACCCAGGATACTGCTCTCTAGACCAGGGGTACCATTCCACCGAGGGCCTAGTGTCTGCGTTTTTAAAAAGGTTTTTCCTCTCAATGAAGCCCTAGAAAACCAGGTGAGGGGAGTTCTTTACTAATTAGTGACCTAAATTCATCGCTCAAGTACAAAGGAGGAGCGAAAACCCGCAGACACTCAGTCCTCCGGTGTTTGAGTTTGACACGTGCACTGGAGTGAGTACACCGTATCTAGTATTCTGTCTAGCATATCTGCGCTCCGTGCACCTTGGACTGAACCACTTACTTGTGAGAATAAGGGGGAAGGGTACTCTTTGCCTGCTCCAGTTAGTGTGCCCCCTCCACAAAACACCAGACAGACAAATAATGATGATCAAATGTGGACAAAAAGTTTAGTAAAGTTTAGTAAATTAATTTAACGTCTGAAAAATAACAAAAACAGGACAAATCCGATGGGGGTACATGCCCTGGTTCCCCCTATTGAGTATGACACTTCTGTAGCAGAATTAACATCTTTATTAAAATATGAGGCACTTAATTAAAGCACTTAGAAATTCCAAGATTTAGTCAACATTGTAAACATTTATAGGCATTTTAAACCCTGCTCATAACATACTTTATTTCATCTGCAGTGAAAACGTATGCACGTGAACCATGCATCAGAATCATCACCTTTATCCGGTACATTGGCACATAACCAGGATGTGCCTTGGTGAGAAGCTACTGTCAGCATTACACTAAACAGAATACAGACAAGCCAACATTACACATATCGTTCACATCTGGCCCTTTTCTGTGATTTCCTACAGGCAGATGGTGAACAACAGTAACAAGCAGTGTTGGAGATAAATAACACTACAGCTGTTAAGAGATATGGTCTACTGCAGTATATAACACCACAGCTGTTAGAGATATAGTCTACTGTAGTATCGACCAATGGAGATGAATAACACCACAGCTGTTAAGAGATATAGTCTACTGCAGTATATAACACTACAGCTGTTAGAGATATAGTCTACTGTAGTATATAACACTACAGCTGTTAGAGATATGGTCTACTGCAGTATATAACACTACAGCTGTTAGAGATATAGTCTACTGTAGTATCGACCAATGGAGATGAATAACACCACAGCTGTTAGAGATATAGTCTACTGCAGTATATAACACTACAGCTGTTAGAGATATGGTCTACTGCAGTATATAACACTACAGCTGTTAGAGATATGGTCTACTGCAGTATATAACACTACAGCTGTTAGAGATATGGTCTACTGCAGTATATAACACTACAGCTGTTAGAGATATAGTATACTGCAGTATATAACACTACAGCTGTTAGAGATATAGTCTACTGTAGTATATAACACTACAGCTGTTAGAGATATAGTCTACTGTAGTATATAACACTACAGCTGTTAGAGATATAGTATACTGCAGTATATAACACTACAGCTGTTAGAGATATAGTCTACTGTAGTATATAACACTACAGCTGTTAGAGATATAGTCTACTGCAGTATATAACACTACAGCTGTTAGAGATATAGTCTACTGTAGTATATAACACTACAGCTGTTAAGAGATATAGTCTACTGCAGTATATAACACTACAGCTGTTAGAGATATAGTCTACTGCAGTATCGACCAATGGAGATGAATAACACTACAGCTGTTAGAGATATAGTATACTGTAGTATCGACCAATGGAGATGAATAACACTACAGCTGTTAGCGATATAGTCTACTGCAGTATCGACCAATGGAGATGAATAACACTACAGCTGTTAGAGATATAGTATACTGTAGTATCGACCAATGGAGATGAATAACACTACAGCTGTTAGAGATATAGTATACTGTAGTATCGACCAATGGAGATGAATAACACTACAGCTGTTAGAGATATAGTATACTGTAGTATCGACCAATGGAGATGAATAACACTACAGCTGTTAGAGATATAGTATACTGTAGTATCGACCAATGGAGATGAATAACACTACAGCTGTTAAGAGATATAGTCTACTGTAGTATCGACCAATGGAGATGAATAACACTACAGCTGTTAGAGATATGGTCTACTGCAGTATATAACACTACAGCTGTTAGAGATATAGTCTACTGTAGTATCGACCAATGGAGATGAATAACACCACAGCTGTTAGAGATATAGTCTACTGTAGTATCGACCAATGGAGATGAATAACACCACAGCTGTTAAGAGATATAGTCTACTGCAGTATATAACACTACAGCTGTTAGAGATATAGTCTACTGCAGTATATAACACTACAGCTGTTAGAGATATAGTCTACTGTAGTATATAACACTACAGCTGTTAGAGATATAGTCTACTGTAGTATATAACACTACAGCTGTTAGAGATATAGTCTACTGCAGTATATAACACTACAGCTGTTAGAGATATAGTCTACTGTAGTATATAACACTACAGCTGTTAGAGATATAGTCTACTGCAGTATATAACACTACAGCTGTTAGAGATATAGTCTACTGCAGTATATAACACTACAGCTGTTAGAGATATAGTCTACTGCAGTATATAACACTACAGCTGTTAGAGATATAGTCTACTGTAGTATATAACACTACAGCTGTTAGAGATATAGTCTACTGCAGTATATAACACTACAGCTGTTAGAGATATAGTCTACTGCAGTATATAACACTACAGCTGTTAGAGATATAGTCTACTGTAGTATCGACCAATGGAGATGAATAACACCACAGCTGTTAAGAGATATAGTCTACTGCAGTATATAACACCACAGCTGTTAAGAGATATAGTCTACTGCAGTATATAACACTACAGCTGTTAGAGATATAGTCTACTGTAGTATCGACCAATGGAGATGAATAACACCACAGCTGTTAAGAGATATAGTCTACTGCAGTATATAACACTACAGCTGTTAGAGATATAGTCTACTGTAGTATCGACCAATGGAGATGAATAACACCACAGCTGTTAAGAGATATAGTCTACTGCAGTATATAACACTACAGCTGTTAGAGATATAGTCTACTGTAGTATCGACCAATGGAGATGAATAACACTACAGCTGTTAGAGATATAGTATACTGCAGTATATAACACTACAGCTGTTAGAGATATAGTCTACTGTAGTATATAACACTACAGCTGTTAGAGATATAGTCTACTGTAGTATATAACACTACAGCTGTTAGAGATATAGTCTACTGTAGTATATAACACTACAGCTGTTAGAGATATAGTCTACTGCAGTATATAACACTACAGCTGTTAGAGATATAGTCTACTGCAGTATATAACACTACAGCTGTTAGAGATATAGTCTACTGTAGTATATAACACTACAGCTGTTAGAGATATAGTCTACTGTAGTATATAACACTACAGCTGTTAGAGATATAGTCTACTGCAGTATATAACACTACAGCTGTTAGAGATATAGTCTACTGCAGTATATAACACTACAGCTGTTAGAGATATAGTCTACTGTAGTATATAACACTACAGCTGTTAGAGATATAGTCTACTGCAGTATATAACACTACAGCTGTTAGAGATATAGTCTACTGCAGTATATAACACTACAGCTGTTAGAGATATGGTCTACTGCAGTATATAACACTACAGCTGTTAGAGATATAGTCTACTGTAGTATATAACACTACAGCTGTTAGAGATATAGTCTACTGCAGTATATAACACTACAGCTGTTAGAGATATAGTCTACTGCAGTATATAACACTACAGCTGTTAGAGATATAGTCTACTGTAGTATCGACCAATGGAGATGAATAACACTACAGCTGTTAGCGATATAGTATACTGTAGTATATAACACTACAGCTGTTAGAGATATAGTCTACTGTAGTATCGACCAATGGAGATGAATAACACTACAGCTGTTAGAGATATAGTCTACTGCAGTATATAACACTACAGCTGTTAGAGATATGGTCTACTGCAGTATATAACACTACAGCTGTTAGAGATATAGTCTACTGTAGTATATAACACTACAGCTGTTAGAGATATGGTCTACTGCAGTATATAACACTACAGCTGTTAGAGATATAGTCTACTGCAGTATATAACACTACAGCTGTTAGAGATATAGTCTACTGTAGTATATAACACTACAGCTGTTAGAGATATGGTCTACTGCAGTATATAACACTACAGCTGTTAGAGATATAGTCTACTGTAGTATCGACCAATGGAGATGAATAACACTACAGCTGTTAGCGATATAGTCTACTGTAGTATCGACCAATGGAGATGAATAACACCACAGCTGTTAAGAGATATAGTCTACTGCAGTATCGACCAATGGAGATGAATAACACCACAGCTGTTAAGAGATATAGTCTACTGTAGTATCGACCAATGGAGATGAATAACACCACAGCTGTTAAGAGATATAGTATACTGTAGTATATAACACTACAGCTGTTAGAGATATAGTCTACTGTAGTATCGACCAATGGAGATGAATAACACCACAGCTGTTAAGAGATATAGTCTACTGCAGTATCGACCAATGTGTGCAATAAGAATGTGAATGAACATGTTTGTACTTAGCTAATA
Organism: Oncorhynchus mykiss; assembly: GCF_013265735.2. Classification (NCBI taxonomy): domain Eukaryota; kingdom Metazoa; phylum Chordata; class Actinopteri; order Salmoniformes; family Salmonidae; genus Oncorhynchus; species Oncorhynchus mykiss. Next base: position 4,880,998 of record NC_050570.1, on the reverse strand, counting down.
ACAGACATGTTTCTATTTTCAGTATTTCTCCCATGTGTTCCCTCATGTAGTCTTTATTATATTGCAGTCAAGTGCAGTAATAAATGGTGATATGTGAAATGAATTCTCATTGGATCTCCTTGTATATCCTCCCCCTTCAGAGCCATGCTGATTGTTGTTAAGACAGAATCAGGTGTCCATGTACATTTTAAATACTGTAATAGCAAGGTATTGGCATATTACTCATATAAATATTGGTAAAACGAGTTGACGTACACATAGAAAAACACAGACACAGAAACAGTACGCTTGGTTTCAGAATGAATAGTACATTGGTTGGGCGTGTGCATTACGTCCCTCAGTCAAGAAGCCACCCACACATAACCTGTCAGTCATTCACAGCTCTCCTTCACTCTTCACTAGTCCACCAGAACACAAACATTCTAGAAAACAGTCCACCAGAACACAAACATTATAGAAAACAGTCCACCAGAACACAAACATTCTGAAAACAGTCCACCAGAACACAAACATTCTGAAAACAGTCCACCAGAACACAAACATTCTGAAAACAGTCCACCAGAACACAAACATTCTGAAAACAGTCCACCAGAACACAAACATTCTGAAAACAGTCCACCAGAACACAAACATTATAGAAAACAGTCCACCAGAACACAAACATTCTGAAAACAGTCCACCAGAACACAAACATTCTGAAAACAGTCCACCAGAACACAAACATTCTGAAAACAGTCCACCAGAACACAAACATTCTGAAAACAGTCCACCAGAACACAAACATTCTGAAAACAGTCCACCAGAACACAAACATTCTAGAAAACAGTCCACCAGAACACAAACATTCAAAAAAACAGTCCACCAGAACACAAACATTCTAAAAAACAGTCAATCAGAACACAAACATTCTAAAAACAGTCCACCAGAACACAAACATTCTGAAAACAGTCCACCAGAACACAAACATTCTGAAAACAGTCCACCAGAACACAAACATTCTAAAAACAGTCCACAAACATTCTAAAAACAGTCCACCAGAACACAAAAATTCTGAAAACAGTCCACGAGAACACAAACATTCTGAAAACAGTCCACCAGAACACAAACATTCTGAAAACAGTCCACGAGAACACAAACATTCTGAAAACAGTCCACCAGAACACAAACATTCTGAAAACAGTCCACCAGAACACAAACATTCTAAAAACAGTCCACAAACATTCTAAAAACAGTCCACCAGAACACAAACATTCTGAAAACAGTCCACCAGAACACAAACATTCTAAAAAACAGTCCACCAGAACACAAACATTCTGAAAACAGTCCACCAGAACACAAACATTCTAGAAAACAGTCCACGAGAACACAAACATTATAGAAAACAGTCCACCAGAACACAAACATTCTGAAAACAGTCCACGAGAACACAAACATTCTGAAAACAGTCCACGAGAACACAAACATTCTGAAAACAGTCCACGAGAACACAAACATTCTAGAAAACAGTCCACGAGAACACAAACATTCTGAAAACAGTCCACCAGAACACAAACATTCTGAAAACAGTCCACCAGAACACAAACATTCTGAAAACAGTCCACGAGAACACAAACATTCTGAAAACAGTCCACCAGAACACAAACATTCTGAAAACAGTCCACCAGAACACAAACATTCTGAAAACAGTCCACCAGAACACAAACATTCTGAAAACAGTCCACCAGAACACAAACATTCTGAAAACAGTCCACCAGAACACAAACATTCTAAAAACAGTCCACAAACATTCTAAAAACAGTCCACCAGAACACAAACATTCTGAAAACAGTCCACCAGAACACAAACATTCAAAAAAACAGTCCACCAGAACACAAACATTCTGAAAACAGTCCACCAGAACACAAACATTCTGAAAACAGTCCACAAACATTCTGAAAACAGTCCACCAGAACACACAAGTTTTAAACAGTTGGTTGTACATAAGTGTTGATAAAATGAAACAAAATGGCCGATCCAATTTGCCCACTGATGAGCACTACCCTTATGGCCCTGTCACACTGTATGATTATAGCTTAAAATTACATTATATATATATATTATATATGACACATTGGAATATAAAATACTGTTTGTTTTTCCTTTTAGAAAGTTCTGTTAGGTTATAATCAGACTCGGGTGTCATCGTGACTTGACTAATTGAGCTCCATTTTCGTGCCAAACGTACGTTAGTGTGCAATTTCAGCATGTAAAAACTGGCACTCTGGCATTTTCCACCCCATGTGCCCGGTTCAGCAATTTACCTGTCTAACATCAGCTTGCTTGTCCTGAGGTGGGAGGGGTGGCAACATTTTAAGGTGTGTCCTTGAAAACAAGCGCAAACATTTCATGCAGCGCATATCAGGAGATTTAAGATCAACCAAACAGCAGGTCTTAGCGGTGCCCTTACAGTATGCTCATGGTATAGCAGGTCTTAGCGGTGCCCTTACAGTATGCTCATGGTATAGCAGGTCTTAGCGGTGCCCTTACAGTATGCTCATGGTATAGCAGGTCTTAGCGGTGCCCTTACAGTATGCTCATGGTATAGCAGGTCTTAGCGGTGCCCTTACAGTATGCTCATGGTACAGCAGGTCTTAGTGGTGCCCTTACAGTATGCTCATGGTATAGCAGGTCTTAGCGGTGCCCTTACAGTATGCTCATGGTATAGCAGGTCTTAGCGGTGCCCTTACAGTATGCTCATGGTATAGCAGGTCTTAGCGGTGCCCTTACAGTATGCTCATGGTATAGCAGGTCTTAGCGGTGCCCTTACAGTATGCTCATGGTACAGCAGGTCTTAGTGGTGCCCTTACAGTATGCTCATGGTATAGCAGGTCTTAGCGGTGCCCTTACAGTATGCTCATGGTATAGCAGGTCTTAGCGGTGCCCTTACAGTATGCTCATGGTATAGCAGGTCTTAGCGGTGCCCTTACAGTATGCTCATGGTATAGCAGGTCTTAGCGGTGCCCTTACAGTATGCTCATGGTATAGCAGGTCTTAGCGGTGCCCTTACAGTATGCTCATGGTATAGCAGGTCTTAGCGGTGCCCTTACAGTATGCTCATGGTATAGCAGGTCTTAGCGGTGCCCTTACAGTATGCTCATGGTATAGCAGGTCTTAGCGGTGCCCTTACAGTATGCTCATGGTATAGCAGGTCTTAGCGGTGCCCTTACAGTATGCTCATGGTATAGCAGGTCTTAGCGGTGCCCTTACAGTATGCTCATGGTATAGCAGGTGTTCGCGGTGCCCTTACAGTATGTTCATGGTACAGCAGGTGTTCGCGGTGCCCTTACAGTATGCTCATGGTACAGCAGGTCTTAGCGGTGCCCTTACAGTATGCTCATGGTATAGCAGGTCTTAGCGGTGCCCCTACAGTATGTTCATGGTATAGCAGGTCTTAGCGGTGCCCTTACAGTATGCTCATGGTATAGCAGGTCTTAGCGGTGCCCTTACAGTATGCTCATGGTACAGCAGGTCTTAGCGGTGCCCTTACAGTATGCTCATGGTATAGCAGGTCTTAGCGGTGCCCTTACAGTATGCTCATGGTACAGCAGGTGTTTGCGGTGCCCTTACAGTATGCTCATGGTATAGCAGGTCTTAGCGGTGCCCTTACAGTATGCTCATGGTATAGCAGGTCTTAGCGGTGCCCTTACAGTATGCTCATGGTATAGCAGGTCTTAGCGGTGCCCTTACAGTATGCTCATGGTATAGCAGGTCTTAGCGGTGCCCTTACAGTATGCTCATGGTATAGCAGGTCTTAGCGGTGCCCTTACAGTATGCTCATGGTATAGCAGGTCTTAGCGGTGCCCTTACAGTATGCTCATGGTATAGCAGGTGTTCGCGGTGCCCTTACAGTATGTTCATGGTACAGCAGGTGTTCGCGGTGCCCTTACAGTATGCTCATGGTACAGCAGGTCTTAGCGGTGCCCTTACAGTATGCTCATGGTATAGCAGGTCTTAGCGGTGCCCCTACAGTATGTTCATGGTATAGCAGGTCTTAGCGGTGCCCTTACAGTATGCTCATGGTATAGCAGGTCTTAGCGGTGCCCTTACAGTATGCTCATGGTACAGCAGGTCTTAGCGGTGCCCTTACAGTATGCTCATGGTACAGCAGGTCTTAGCGGTGCCCTTACAGTATGCTCATGGTACAGCAGGTGTTCGCGGTGCCCTTACAGTATGCTCATGGTATAGCAGGTCTTAGCGGTGCCCTTACAGTATGCTCATGGTATAGCAGGTCTTAGCGGTGCCCTTACAGTATGCTCATGGTATAGCAGGTGTTCGCGGTGCCCTTACAGTATGTTCATGGTACAGCAGGTGTTCGCGGTGCCCTTACAGTATGCTCATGGTACAGCAGGTCTTAGCGGTGCCCTTACAGTATGCTCATGGTATAGCAGGTCTTAGCGGTGCCCCTACAGTATGTTCATGGTATAGCAGGTCTTAGCGGTGCCCTTACAGTATGCTCATGGTATAGCAGGTCTTAGCGGTGCCCTTACAGTATGCTCATGGTACAGCAGGTCTTAGCGGTGCTCTTACAGTATGCTCATGGTACAGCAGGTCTTAGCGGTGCCCTTACAGTATGCTCATGGTATAGCAGGTCTTAGCGGTGCCCTTACAGTATGCTCATGGTACAGCAGGTCTTAGCGGTGCCCTTACAGTATGCTCATGGTATAGCAGGTCTTAGCGGTGCCCTTACAGTATGCTCATGGTACAGCAGGTCTTAGCGGTGCCCTTACAGTATGCTCATGGTATAGCAGGTCTTAGCGGTGCCCTTACAGTATGCTCATGGTACAGCAGGTCTTAGCGGTGCCCTTACAGTATGCTCATGGTACAGCAGGTCTTAGCGGTGCCCTTACAGTATGCTCATGGTACAGCAGGTCTTAGCGGTGCCCTTACAGTATGCTCATGGTACAGCAGGTCTTAGCGGTGCCCTTACAGTATGCTCATGGTACAGCAGGTCTTAGCGGTGCCCTTACAGTATGCTCATGGTACAGCAGGTCTTAGCGGTGCCCTTACAGTATGCTCATGGTACAGCAGGTCTTAGCGGTGCCCTTACAGTATGCTCATGGTACAGCAGGTGTTCGCGGTGCCCTTACAGTATGCTCATGGTATAGCAGGTCTTAGCGGTGCCCTTACAGTATGCTCATGGTATAGCAGGTCTTAGCGGTTCCCTTACAGTATGCTCATGGTATAGCAGGTCTTAGCGGTGCCCTTACAGTATGCTCATGGTATAGCAAGTCTTAGCGGTGCCCTTACAGTATGCTCATGGTATAGCAGGTCTTAGCGGTGCCCTTACAGTATGCTCATGGTATAGCAGGTCTTAGCGGTGCCCTTACAGTATGCTCATGGTACAGCAGGTCTTAGCGGTGCCCTTACAGTATGCTCATGGTATCGCAGGTCTTAGCGGTGCCCTTACAGTATGCTCATGGTATAGCAGGTCTTAGCGGTGCCCTTACAGTATGCTCATGGTATAGCAGGTCTTAGCGGTGCCCTTACAGTATGCTCATGGTATAGCAGGTCTTAGCGGTGCCCTTACAGTATGCTCATGGTATAGCAGGTCTTAGCGGTGCCCTTACAGTATGCTCATGGTATAGCAGGTCTTAGCGGTGCCCTTACAGTATGCTCATGGTATAGCAGGTCTTAGCGGTGCCCTTACAGTATGCTCATGGTACAGCAGGTCTTAGCGGTGCCCTTACAGTATGCTCATGGTATAGCAGGTCTTAGCGGTGCCCTTACAGTATGCTCATGGTATAGCAGGTCTTAGCGGTGCCCTTACAGTATGCTCATGGTATAGCAGGTCTTAGCGGTGCCCTTACAGTATGCTCATGGTATAGCAGGTCTTAGCGGTGCCCTTACAGTATGCTCATGGTATAGCAGGTCTTAGCGGTGCCCTTACAGTATGCTCATGGTATAGCAGGTCTTAGCGGTGCCCCTACAGTATGCTCATGGTATAGCAGGTCTTAGCGGTGCCCTTACAGTATGCTCATGGTATAGCAGGTCTTAGCGGTGCCCTTACAGTATGCTCATGGTATAGCAGGTCTTAGCGGTGCCCTTACAGTATGCTCATGGTATAGCAGGTCTTAGCGGTGCCCTTACAGTATGCTCATGGTATAGCAGGTATTAGCGGTGCCCTTACAGTATGCTCATGGTATAGCAGGTCTTAGCGGTGCCCTTACAGTATGCTCATGATATAGCAGGTATTAGCGGTGCCCTTACAGTATGCTCATGGTATAGCAGGTCTTAGCGGTGCCCTTACAGTATGCTCATGGTATAGCAGGTCTTAGCGGTGCCCTTACAGTATGCTCATGGTATAGCAGGTCTTAGCGGTGCCCTTACAGTATGCTCATGGTACAGCAGGTGTTTGCGGTGCCCTTACAGTATGCTCATGGTACAGCAGGTGTTTGCGGTGCCCTTACAGTATGTTCATGGTACAGCAGGTGTTTGCGGTGCCCTTACAGTATGCTCATGGTATAGCAGGTCTTAGCGGTGCCCTTACAGTATGCTCATGGTATAGCAGGTCTTAGCGGTGCCCTTACAGTATGCTCATGGTACAGCAGGTGTTTGTGGTGCCCTTACAGTATGTTCATGGTACAGCAGGTGTTCGCGGTGCCCTTACAGTATGCTCATGGTATAGCAGGTGTTCGCGGTGCCCTTACAGTATGCTCATGGTATAGCAGGTCTTAGCGGTGCCCTTACAGTATGCTCATGGTATAGCAGGTGTTCGCGGTGCCCTTACAGTATGCTCATGGTATAGCAGGTCTTAGCGGTGCCCTTACAGTATGCTCATGGTATAGCAGGTGTTCGCGGTGCCCTTACAGTATGCTCATGGTACAGCAGGTGTTCGCGGTGCCCTTACAGTATGCTCATGGAACAGCAGGTGTTCGCGGTGCCCTTACAGTATGCTCATGGTATAGCAGGTCTTAGCGGTGCCCTTACAGTATGCTCATGGTATAGCAGGTCTTAGCGGTGCCCTTACAGTATGCTCATGGTATAGCAGGTCTTAGCGGTGCCCTTACAGTATGCTCATGGTATAGCAGGTCTTAGCGGTGCCCCTACAGTATGCTCATGGTATAGCAGGTCTTAGCGGTGCTCCTTACAGTATGCTCATGGTATAGCAGGTCTTAGCGGTGCCCTTACAGTATGCTCATGGTATAGCAGGTCTTAGCGGTGCCCTTACAGTATGCTCATGGTATAGCAGGTCTTAGCGGTGCCCTTACAGTATGCTCATGGTATAGCAGGTATTAGCGGTGCCCTTACAGTATGCTCATGGTATAGCAGGTCTTAGCGGTGCCCTTACAGTATGCTCATGGTATAGCAGGTATTAGCGGTGCCCTTACAGTATGCTCATGGTATAGCAGGTCTTAGCGGTGCCCTTACAGTATGCTCATGGTATAGCAGGTCTTAGCGGTGCCCTTACAGTATGCTCATGGTATAGCAGGTCTTAGCGGTGCCCTTACAGTATGCTCATGGTATAGCAGGTCTTAGCGGTGCCCTTACAGTATGCTCATGGTACAGCAGGTCTTAGCGGTGCCCTTACAGTATGTTCATGGTACAGCAGGTGTTCGCGGTGCCCTTACAGTATGCTCATGGTATAGCAGGTGTTCGCGGTGCCCTTACAGTATGTTCATGGTACAGCAGGTGTTAGCGGTGCCCTTACAGTATGCTCATGGTATAGCAGGTCTTAGCGGTGCCCTTACAGTATGCTCATGGTATAGCAGGTCTTAGCGGTGCCCTTACAGTATGCTCATGGTATAGCAGGTGTTCGCGGTGCCCTTACAGTATGCTCATGGTACAGCAGGTGTTTGCGGTGCCCTTACAGTATGCTCATGGTACAGCAGGTGTTCGCGGTGCCCTTACAGTATGCTCATGGTACAGCAGGTGTTCGCGGTGCCCTTACAGTATGTTCATGGTACAGCAGGTGTTCGCGGTGCCCTTACAGTATGCTCATGGTATAGCAGGTCTTAGTGGTGCCCTTACAGTATGCTCATGGTATAGCAGGTGTTCGCGGTGCCCTTACAGTATGTTCATGGTACAGCAGGTGTTTGCGGTGCCCTTACAGTATGTTCATGGTACAGCAGGTGTTTGCGGTGCCCTTACAGTATGTTCATGGTACAGCAGGTGTTCGCGGTGCCCTTACAGTATGCTCATGGTACAGCAGGTGTTTGCGGTGCCCTTACAGTATGCTCATGGTACAGCAGGTGTTCGCGGTGCCCTTACAGTATGCTCATGGTACAGCAGGTGTTCGCGGTGCCCTTACAGTATGCTCATGGTACAGCAGGTGTTCGCGGTGCCCTTACAGTATGTTCATGGTACAGCAGGTGTTTGCGGTGCCCTTACAGTATGCTCATGGTACAGCAGGTGTTCGCGGTGCCCTTACAGTATGTTCATGGTACAGCAGGTGTTCGCGGTGCCCTTACAGTATGCTCATGGTACAGCAGGTGTTCGCGGTGCCCTTACAGTATGTTCATGGTACAGCAGGTGTTTGCGGTGCCCTTACAGTATGCTCATGGTACAGCAGGTGTTCGCGGTGCCCTTACAGTATGCTCATGGTACAGCAGGTGTTCGCGGTGCCCTTACAGTATGTTCATGGTACAGCAGGTGTTTGCGGTGCCCTTACAGTATGTTCATGGTACAGCAGGTGTTCGCGGTGCCCTTACAGTATGTTCATGGTACAGCAGGTGTTTGCGGTGCCCTTACAGTATGCTCATGGTACAGCAGGTCTTAGCGGTGCCCTTACAGTATGCTCATGGTACAGCAGGTCTTAGCGGTGCCCTTACAGTATGTTCATGGTATAGCAGGTCTTAACGGTGCCCTTACAGTATGCTCATGGTACAGCAGGTGTTTGCGGTGCCCTTACAGTATGCTCATGGTACAGCAGGTCTTAGCGGTGCCCTTACAGTATGTTCATGGTATAGCAGGTCTTAACGGTGCCCTTACAGTATGCTCATGGTACAACAGATTAGATGTGTTTTTTTTGTGTGCAGGTAACCCTTTTATTACTAAACAAATGTGTTATGCCATTTGGTTTTATTTCTATTAAAAACCAAGCATTTGTTTGTCCTGCTCAATGCATTTGCCAAGCAGCCAAGTTAAGAGCCGTGAGACTGCTTTGAAATACATCTTAATCACCAAAACTTTATTAAGTTTGGCAGCATCCCCTTCTTATCTACAGTTGAAGTCTGAAGTTTACATACACCTTAGCCAAATACATTTAAACTCAGTTTTTCACAGTTCCTGACATTTAATCCTAGTAAAAATTCCCTGTTTTAGGTCAGTTAGGGTCACCACTTTATTTTAAGAATGTGAAATGTCAGAATAATAGTAGAGAGAATAATTTATTTCAGCTTTTATTACTTTCATCACATTCCCAGTGGGTCAGAAGTTCACATACACTCAATTAGTATTTGATTGCATTGCTTTTACAAACTAGCTTCCACAAGCTTCCCACAATAAGTTGGGTGAATTTTGGCCCATTCCTCCTGACAGAGCTGGTGTAACTGAGTCAGGTTCGTAGGCCTCCTTGCTCGCACATGCTTTTTCAGTTCTGCCCACAAATGTTCTATAGGATTGAGGTCAGGGCTTTGTGATGGCCACTCCAATATCTTGACTTTATTGTCCATTTTGCCACAACTTTGGAAGTATGCTTGGGGTCATTGTCCATTTGGAAGATCCATTTGTGACCAAGCTTTAACTTCCTGACTGAAGTCTTGAGATGTTGCTTCAAAATATCCACATAATTGTCTTTCCTCATGATGCCATCTATTTTGTGAAATGCACCAGTCCCTCCTGCAGCAAAGCACCCCCACAACATGTTGCTGCCACCCCTGTGCTTCACGGTTGGGATGGTGTTCTTTGGCTTGCAAGCCTCTCCCTTTTTCCTCCAAACACAACGATGGTCATTATGGCCAAACAGTTCTATTTTTTGTATCATCAGACCAGAGGACATTTCTCCAAAAAAGTACAGTCTTTGCCCCCATGTGCAGTTGCAAACCGTAGTTTGGCTTTTTTATGGCGGTTTTAGAGCAGTGGCTTCTTCCTTGCTGAGTGGCCTTTCAGGTTATGTCGATATAGGACTCGTTTTACTGTGGATATAGATAATTTTGTACCTGTTTCCTCCAGCATCTTCACAAAGTCCTTTGCTGTTGTTCTGGGATTGATTTGCACTTTTTCGCACCAAAGTAATTAACAGTAAAATGCCACCAAAAATATTGTTTTGAGTCAGTGTATGTTACACCTCTTTGTTACGGTTCGTTGTTTGTTTCGTTCTTTCTTTGTTGTTCTGTGCGTTTCTAGTAAATAATATGTGGAAACCATATCGTGCTACAGCTTGGTCCGATAATTAGTACGACGAACGTGACAATATCAGTGTGAATGCTATGTTTAACAATATACAGTATTTCCATATTGAAGCCATTTGGCAATTTGGCTTCTTACAATGTGGACTGCAAACATGTTCAACATATTTATGGGATAGATGGGCCTAAATACATTTTTTTTGTAATTTTTGTATCTGTAGGCTATTTAACAAACTATGCTATAACGGACTAACACTCAAATAAGAGACTGTAAAATACTCAACTTGAAGCGACCACATTATTTAGCCAAGGAGCACGTTCTGATTGGCCAGTGAGGGATCAAGCCTCAACACACACCCACAACTTGCTCATTCAATTCGCAACACAGCCAGCTACTGTGCCCATAATTCCAGTTGTGAAAAATAGCACAAAAAAAAATACATTCTGACCCCCCCCCACCCCCCCCCTGAACCTATAGTGATACTGCCAGCGCTTAGATTTACAATTGCGTTAGGTCTTGTTAAAAAATAGAGTCCGTTGTACGCCACTCAAATGACACCCTATTCCCTATTAAGTCCACTTCTTTCGTAGCGCACTATGTAGGGAATAGTGTACCGTTTAGAACACAACCGTTCCTTTTTAGCTCCTAGTGAAGCAACAGGGGGCCTCGGTGATGTCATAATGTCAAATCAATGAAGAGAAGTAGATGTCCATTGAGGGCTGGACATCCTAATGATGGAAGTAAGCACTTATAAAGGCACGTGTTAAAAAAAGAGACGAGAACGAACACTAGAACAAAAAAGGGAGTCATTTTAAGGTATGAATAAAAAGACACCTGTTAATTGAAATGCATTCCAGGTGCCGCATGAAGCTGGTTGAGAGAATGCCAAGAGTGTGCAAAGCTGTCATAGAGGCAAAGTTTGGCTACTTTGAAGAATCTAAAATCTAAAATATATTTTGATTTGTTTAACACCTTTTTGGTCACTACATGATTCCATGTGTTATTTCATAGTTATGATGTCTTCACTATTTTTCTACAATGTAGACAATAGTAAAACAAATAAAGAAAAACCCTGGAATGAGTAGTTGTGTCTAAACTTTTGACTGGTACTGAATGTCAAAGCACTGTGAGGCACTGTGTAACGACGAGCTGACGGACTTGTGATCAGAGTCTGAGGACGGATAACAACTCAATGAAAAGAAGTTACATGTCATTCTAAGGTGCTGTGTTCTGCAGACGAGATTCTGCAGATCGGTGACATGTTGTCGAAGGTCCCTGTAGGTTCCTAGGCGTCGACAGTCTGCGATCCTAATAGACATTCCACTAGGGCCCTAATAGCTACCAACAGCTCCTAGAGATCCAGTGTGGCTCAGTCGACAAATCAAACCAAATTGTATTTGTCACATGTGCTTGAAGACAACAGGTGTAGAACCTCACAGTGAAAATGTCCTTCTGACCAACAATGTAGTTTTAAGATAATACTGATAATAATAGTAACCGTGTGGTGTCAGCGACGCCAGTGTCATCGTGGCTTTGGTTCCCACTGGGGTCACGTACAATTAAATATATGCACTCGGGGTACTGAACGCGGGTTTGGCTCGGGGTACTGAACGTGGGTTTGGCTCGGTGTACTGAACGTGGGTTTGGCTCGGTGTACTGAACGTGGGTTTGGCTCGGTGTACTGAATGTGGGTTTGGCTCGGTGTACTGAATGTGGGTTTGGCTCGGTGTACTGAATGTGGGTTTGGCTCGGTGTACTGAACGTGGGTTTGGCTCGGGGTACTGAATGTGGGTTTGGCTCGGTGTACTGAACGTGGGTTTGGCTCAGTGTACTGAACGTGGGTTTGGTTCGGTGTACTGAACGTGGGTTTGGCTCAGTGTACCCTCTGGACACGCTCTCATGTACCCTCTGGACACGCCCTAATTTACCCTCTGGACGCGCCCTAATTTACCCTCTGGACACGCCCTCATTTACACTCTGGACACGCCCCCATTTACCCTCGGGACACGCCCTCATTTACCCTCTGGACACGCCCTAATTTACCCTCTGGACACGCCCTCATTTACACTCTGGACACGCACTAATTTACCCTCTGGGCACGCCCTCATTTACCCTCTGGACACGCCCTAATTCACAGTCCACCCTCGTCCTTTTCTTTAGGGATACATTATAATGTTAGAGTGAGGCTGGAGTAGAGTTGTGGTTTTCATTGAGCCTCCTCATCATCAGCCCCATCCCCTCGACGTCCTCTGGGTCTATAGGGGCCAGGGCTGGTCCTGGACTTCCTTCCCCAGCTTCGGGGCATCTTCCTGGGCCTGGGGTCCCCCTGGTGTATAAGGCGCCGTGGAGGTCCAGGTTGACACAGAAGGAGCCCGGCAGCAGCTGCCTCTGGTACTGGTCCAGACGACTGATAACATCCAGGACAGAGGAGCTGCCTCCACTCGCCCAGCTAGGGAGCAGTCTGGCAGGGTTGAGTTGGGCAGGCAGGGACTGGCAGTGACGCAGCTCCAACTGGTAGTAACAGCTGAAGAGAGACAGTCATTAGATGAGAAATAATGAGAAATGAGGACTTGAAGTGAGAATGTGGGAGAACCACCAGTAGAGAAAGACATTCATCTCAGACGATGCTGAAGAAAGAGTTCTGGTTGTTTTTTTGTGTGAAAAATCAATACAAATTTGATCTTTTTTTTTATTTTTACAAACAGTAAGTGAGAATGTTTGTCTATCTGTCCCTGTCTCTGTCTGTTTCTGTCTGTCTATGTGTCTGTATCTGTGTGTCTGTCTGTCTGTCTGTCTGTCTGTCTGTCTGTTTCTTTCTTTCTTTCTTTCTTTCTTTCTTTCTTTCTTTCTTTCTTTCTTTCTTTCTGTCTGTCTGTCTGTCTGTCTGTCTGTCTGTCTGTCTGTCTGTCTGTCTGTCTGTCTGTCTGTCTGTCTGTGTGTCTGTTTCTGTCTGTTTGTTTGTGTGTCTGTTTCTGTCTGTCTGTCTGTCTGTCTGTCTGTCTGTCTGTTTCTCTCTGTTTGTTTGTGTGTCTGTATCCCTACTTACTTTGCAGAGACGTGGTTGGAGACAGTCTTGGTGGCCCGGCTCACAGCACACTGCAACACCTTAACGACCTGCTCCCTGATCCAACCCACATCCTCATGAACATCAGGCAGCCACTCTAACAGTCTGGCAGAAGAGACAGCCATTAGTCATATATAATAATATAGTCACTCTAACAGTCTGGCAGAAGAGACAGGCCATTAGTCATATATAATAATATAGTCACTCTAACAGAAGAGACAGGCCATTAGTCATATATAATAATATAGTCACTCTAACAGGAGAGACAGGCCATTAGTCATATATAATAATATAGTCACTCTAACAGAAGAGACAGGCCATTAGTCATATATAATAATATAGTCACTCTAACAGAAGAGACAGGCCATTAGTCATATATAATAATATAGTCACTCTAACAGAAGAGACAGGCCATTAGTCATATATAATACTATAGTCACTCTAACTGAAGAGACAGGAGAGACAGGCCATTAGTCATATATAATAATATAGTCACTCTAACAGAAGAGACAGGCCATTAGTCATATATAATAATATAGTCACTCTAACAGAAGAGACAGGCCATTAGTCATATATAATAATATAGTCACTCTAACAGAAGAGACAGGCCATTAGTCATATATAATAATATAGTCACTCTAACAGTCTGACAGAAGAGACAGGCCATTAGTCATATATAATAATATAGTCACTCTAACAGAAGAGACAGGCCATTAGTCATATATAATAATATAGTCACTCTAACAGTCTGACAGGAGAGACAGGCCATTAGTCATTAATAATAATATAGTCACTCTAACAGAAGAGACAGGCCATTAGTCATATATAATAATATAGTCACTCTAACAGAAGAGACAGGCCATTAGTCATATATAATAATATAGTCACTCTAACAGGAGAGACAGGCCATTAGTCATATATAATAATATAGTCACTCTAACAGGAGAGACAGGCCATTAGTCATATATAATAATATAGTCACTCTAACAGTCTGACAGGAGAGACAGGCCATTAGTCATGTATAATAATATAGTCACTCTAACAGAAGAGACAGGCCATTAGTCATATATAATAATATAGTCACTCTAACAGTCTGACAGGAGAGACAGGCCATTAGTTATATATAATAATATAGTCACTCTAACAGTCTAACAGAAGAGACAGGCCATTAGTCATATATAATAATATAGTCACTCTAACAGAAGAGACAGGCCATTAGTCATATATAATAATATAGTCACTCTAACAGAAGAGACAGGCCATTAGTCATATATAATAATATAGTCACTCTAACGGAAGAGACAGGCCATTAGTCATATATAATAATATAGTCACTCTAACAGTCTGACTGAAGAGACAGGCCATTAGTCATATATAATAATATAGTCACTCTAACAGAAGAGACAGGCCATTAGTCATATATAATAATATAGTCACTCTAACAGAAGAGACAGGCCATTAGTCATGTATAATAATATAGTCACTCTAACAGAAGAGACAGGCCATTAGTCATATATAATAATATAGTCACTCTAACAGTCTGACTGAAGAGACAGGCCATTAGTCATATATAATAATATAGTCACTCTAACTGAAGAGACAGAAGAGACATGCCATTAGTCATATATAATAATATAGTCACTCTAACAGAAGAGACAGGCCATTAGTCATATATAATAATATAGTCACTCTAACAGTCTGACAGAAGAGACAGGCCATTAGTCATATATAATAATATAGTCACTCCAACAGAAGAGACAGGCCATTAGTCATGTATAATAATATAGTCACTCTAACAGAAGAGACAGGCCATTAGTCATATATAATAATATAGTCACTCTAACAGTCTGACTGAAGAGACAGGCCATTAGTCATATATAATAATATAGTCACTCTAACAGAAGAGACAGGCCATTAGTCATATATAATAATATAGTCACTCTAACAGGAGAGACAGGCCATTAGTCATATATAATAATATAGTCACTCTAACAGAAGAGACAGGCCATTAGTCATGTATAATAATATAGTCACTCTAACAGAAGAGACAGGCCATTAGTCATATATAATAATATAGTCACTCTAACAGAAGAGACAGGCCATTAGTCATATATAATAATATAGTCACTCTAACAGAAGAGACAGGCCATTAGTCATGTATAATAATATAGTCACTCTAACAGAAGAGACAGGCCATTAGTCATATATAATAATATAGTCACTCTAACAGTCTGACTGAAGAGACAGGCCATTAGTCATATATAATAATATAGTCACTCTAACAGAAGAGACAGGCCATTAGTCATATATAATAATATAGTCACTCTAACAGGAGAGACAGGCCATTAGTCATATATAATAATATAGTCACTCGAACAGAAGAGACAGGCCATTAGTCATATATAATAATATAGTCACTCTAACAGAAGAGACAGGCCATTAGTCATATATAATAATATAGTCACTCTAACAGGAGAGACAGGCCATTAGTCATATATGATAATATAGTCACTCTAACGGAAGAGACAGGCCATTAGTCATATATAATAATATAGTCACTCTAACAGAAGAGACAGGCCATTAGTCATATATAATAATATAGTCACTCGAACAGAAGAGACAGGCCATTAGTCATATATAATAATATAGTCACTCTAACAGAAGAGACAGACCATTAGTCATATATAATAATATAGTCACTCTAACAGAAGAGACAGGCCATTAGTTATATATAATAATATAGTCACTCTAACAGAAGAGACAGGCCATTAGTCATATATAATAATATAGTCACTCTAACAGAAGAGACAGGCCATTAGTCATATATAATAATATAGTCACTCTAACGGAAGAGACAGGCCATTAGTCATATATAATAATATAGTCACTCTAACAGAAGAGACAGGCCATTAGTCATATATAATAATATAGTCACTCTAACAGAAGAGACAGGCCATTAGTCATATATAATACTATAGTCACTCTAACAGAAGAGACAGGAGAGACAGGCCATTAGTCATATATAATAATATAGTCACTCTAACAGAAGAGACAGGCCATTAGTCATATATAATAATATAGTCACTCTAACAGGAGAGACAGGCCATTAGTCATATATAATACTATAGTCACTCTAACAGAAGAGACAGGAGAGACAGGCCATTAGTCATATATAATAATATAGTCACTCTAACAGGAGAGACAGGCCATTAGTCATATATAATAATATAGTCACTCTAACAGTCTGACTGAAGAGACAGCCCATTAGTCATATATAATAATATAGTCACTCTAACAGAAGAGACAGGCCATTAGTCATATATAATAATATAGTCACTCTAACAGTCTGACAGAAGAGACGGCCATTAGTCATATATAATAATATAGTCACTCCAACAGAAGAGACAGGCCATTAGTCATGTATAATAATATAGTCACTCTAACAGAAGAGACAGGCCATTAGTCATATATAATAATATAGTCACTCTAACAGTCTGACTGAAGAGACAGGCCATTAGTCATATATAATAATATAGTCACTCTAACAGAAGAGACAGGCCATTAGTCATATATAATAATATAGTCACTCTAACAGAAGAGACAGGCCATTAGTCATGTATAATAATATAGTCACTCTAACAGAAGAGACAGGCCATTAGTCATATATAATAATATAGTCACTCTAACAGTCTGACTGAAGAGACAGGCCATTAGTCATATATAATAATATAGTCACTCTAACAGAAGAGACAGGCCATTAGTCATATATAATAATATAGTCACTCTAACAGGAGAGACAGGCCATTAGTCATATATAATAATATAGTCACTCGAACAGAAGAGACAGGCCATTAGTCATATATAATAATATAGTCACTCTAACAGAAGAGACAGGCCATTAGTCATATATAATAATATAGTCACTCTAACAGGAGAGACAGGCCATTAGTCATATATGATAATATAGTCACTCTAACGGAAGAGACAGGCCATTAGTCATATATAATAATATAGTCACTCTAACAGAAGAGACAGGCCATTAGTCATATATAATAATATAGTCACTCGAACAGAAGAGACAGGCCATTAGTCATATATAATAATATAGTCACTCTAACAGAAGAGACAGACCATTAGTCATATATAATAATATAGTCACTCTAACAGAAGAGACAGGCCATTAGTCATATATAATAATATAGTCACTCTAACAGAAGAGACAGGCCATTAGTCATATATAATAATATAGTCACTCTAACGGAAGAGACAGGCCATTAGTCATATATAATAATATAGTCACTCTAACAGAAGAGACAGGCCATTAGTCATATATAATAATATAGTCACTCTAACAGAAGAGACAGGCCATTAGTCATATATAATACTATAGTCACTCTAACAGAAGAGACAGGAGAGACAGGCCATTAGTCATATATAATAATATAGTCACTCTAACAGAAGAGACAGGCCATTAGTCATATATAATAATATAGTCACTCTAACAGGAGAGACAGGCCATTAGTCATATATAATACTATAGTCACTCTAACAGAAGAGACAGGAGAGACAGGCCATTAGTCATATATAATAATATAGTCACTCTAACAGGAGAGACAGGCCATTAGTCATATATAATAATATAGTCACTCTAACAGTCTGACTGAAGAGACAGCCCATTAGTCATATATAATAATATAGTCACTCTAACAGAAGAGACAGGCCATTAGTCATATATAATAATATAGTCACTCTAACAGTCTGACAGGAGAGACAGGCCATTAGTCATATATAATAATATAGTCACTCCAACAGAAGAGACAGGCCATTAGTCATATATAATAATATAGTCACTCTAACAGAAGAGACAGGCCATTAGTCATATATAATAATATAGTCACTCTAACAGAAGAGACAGGCCATTAGTCATATCAAATAATATAGTCACTCTAACAGAAGAGACAGGCCATTAGTCATATATAATAATATAGTCACTCTAACAGTCTGACAGGAGAGACAGGCAATTAGTCATATATAATAATATAGTCACTCTAACAGGAGAGACAGGCCATTAGTCATATCAAATAATATAGTCACTCTAACAGAAGAGACAGGCCATTAGTCATATATAATAATATAGTCACTCTAACAGTCTGACAGGAGAGACAGGCCATTAGTCATATATAATAATATAGTCACTCTAACAGTCTAACAGAAGAGACAGGCCATTAGTCATATATAATAATATAGTCACTCTAACAGGAGAGACAGGCCATTAGTCATATATAATAATATAGTCACTCTAACAGAAGAGACAGGCCATTAGTCATATATAAAAATATAGTCACTCTAACAGTCTGACTGAAGAGACAGGCCATTAGTCATATATAATAATATAGTCACTCTAACAGAAGAGACAGGCCATTAGTCATATATAATAATATAGTCACTCTAGTCTTACCTAACAGTCATAGACAGAGCAGACTCCAGGGTATAGGGTCTAGTCTTACCTAACAGTCATAGACAGAGCAGACTCCAGGGGAGGGTATAGGGTCTAGTCTTACCTAACAGTCATAGAAAGAGCAGACTCCAGGGGAGGGTATAGGGTCTAGTCTTACCTAACAGTCATAGACAGAGCAGACTCCAGGGGAGGGTATAGGGTCTAGTCTTACCTAACAGTCATAGACAGAGCAGACTCCAGGGGAGGGTGTAGAGTCTAGTCTTACCTAACAGTCATAGACAGAGCAGACTCCAGGGGAGGGTGTAGAGTCTAGTCTTACCTAACAGTCATAGACAGAGCAGACTCCAGGGAAGGGTGTAGGGTCTAGTCTTACCTAACAGTCATAGACAGAGCAGACTCCAGGGGAGGGTGTAGAGTCTAGTCTTACCTAACAGTCATAGACAGAGCAGACTCCAGGGGAGGGTATAGGGTCTAGTCTTACCTAACAGTCATAGACAGAGCAGACTCCAGGGGAGGGTATAGAGTCTAGTCTTACCTAACAGTCATAGACAGAGCAGACTCCAGGGGAGGGTGTAGAGTCTAGTCTTACCTAACAGTCATAGACAGAGCAGACTCCAGGGGAGGGTGTAGAGTCTAGTCTTACCTAACAGTCATAGACAGAGCAGACTCCAGGGGAGGGTATAGGGTCTAGTCTTACCTAACAGTCATAGAAAGAGCAGACTCCAGGGGAGGGTATAGGGTCTAGTCTTACCTAACAGTCATAGACAGAGCAGACTCCAGGGGAGGGTATAGGGTCTAGTCCTACCTAACAGTCATAGACAGAGCAGACTCCAGGGTATAGGGTCTAGTCTTACCTAACAGTCATAGACAGAGCAGACTCCAGGGGAGGGTATAGGGTCTAGTCCTACCTAACAGTCATAGACAGAGCAGACTCCAGGGTATAGGGTCTAGTCTTACCTAACAGTCATAGACAGAGCAGACTCCAGGGGAGGGTATAGGGTCTAGTCTTACCTAACAGTCATAGACAGAGCAGACTCCAGGGGAGGGTATAGGGTCTAGTCCTACCTAACAGTCATAGACAGAGCAGACTCCAGGGGAGGGTATAGGGTCTAGTCCTACCTAACAGTCATAGACAGAGCAGACTCCAGGGTATAGGGTCTAGTCTTACCTAACAGTCATAGACAGAGCAGACTCCAGGGGAGGGTATAGGGTCTAGTCTTACCTAACAGTCATAGACAGAGCAGACTCCAGGGGAGGGTGTAGAGTCTAGTCTTACCTAACAGTCATAGACAGAGCAGACTCCAGGGGAGGGTGTAGAGTCTAGTCTTACCTAACAGTCATAGACAGAGCAGACTCCAGGGGAGGGTGTAGGGTCTAGTCTTACCTAACAGTCATAGACAGAGCAGACTCCAGGGGAGGGTATAGGGTCTAGTCTTACCTAACAGTCATAGACAGAGCAGACTCCAGGGGAGGGTATAGGGTCTAGTCATACCTAACAGTCATAGACAGAGCAGACTCCAGGGGAGGGTATAGGGTCTAGTCTTACCTAACAGTCATAGACAGAGCAGACTCCAGGGGAGGGTATAGGGTCTAGTCTTACCTAACAGTCATAGACAGAGCAGACTCCAGGGGAGGGTATAGGGTCTAGTCTTACCTAACAGTCATAGACAGAGCAGACTCCAGGGGAGGGTATAGGGTCTAGTCCTACCTAACAGTCATAGACAGAGCAGACTCCAGGGTATAGGGTCTAGTCCTACCTAACAGTCATAGACAGAGCAGACTCCAGGGGAGGGTATAGGGTCTAGTCCTACCTAACAGTCATAGACAGAGCAGACTCCAGGGGAGGGTATATGGTCTAGTCTTACCTAACAGTCATAGACAGAGCAGACTCCAGGGTATAGGGTCTAGTCTTACCTAACAGTCATAGACAGAGCAGACTCCAGGGGAGGGTATAGGGTATAGTCTTACCTAACAGTCATAGACAGAGCAGACTGCAGGGGAGGGTATAGGGTCTAGTCTTACCTAACAGTCATAGACAGAGCAGACTCCAGGGGAGGGTATAGGGTCTAGTCCTACCTAACAGTCATAGACAGAGCAGACTCCAGGGGAGGGTATAGGGTCTAGTCCTACCTAACAGTCATAGACAGAACAGACTCCAGGGGAGGGTATAGGGTCTAGTCTTACCTAACAGTCATAGACAGAGCAGACTCTAGGGGAGGGTATAGGGTTTAGTCCTACCTAACAGTCATAGACAGAGCAGACTCCAGGGAAGGGTGTAGGGTCTAGTCTTACCTAACAGTCATAGACAGAGCAGACTCCAGGGGAGGGTATACGGTCTAGTCTTACCTAACAGTCATAGACAGATCAGACTCCAGGGGAGGGTATAGGGTCTAGTCCTACCTAACAGTCATAGACAGAGCAGACTCCAGGGGAGGGTGTAGGGTCTAGTCTTACCTAACAGTCATAGACAGAGCAGACTCCAGGGGAGGGTATAGGGTCTAGTCCTACCTAACAGTCATAGACAGAGCAGACTCCAGGGTATAGGGTCTAGTCTTACCTAACAGTCATAGACAGAGCAGACTCCAGGGGAGGGTATAGGGTCTAGTCCTACCTAACAGTCATAGACAGAGCAGACTCCAGGGTATAGGGTCTAGTCTTACCTAACAGTCATAGACAGAGCAGACTCCAGGGGAAAGGTGTATGGAAGCATCATAGCCGTCGCCATCCTGACTGGCAGCAGGTTGCTTAGCGACTGGCCCAGACTGTATCTCTCCTTGCAGGCTTCCACCAGAGCTATAGAGAGAGACAGAGAGAACAACTTTCTACAGTCATGGTAGACTACAATACACGACAACACATACAGAGGGAGACAGAGAGAAGAGAGAACAACTTACTACAGTCATAGTAGACTACAATACACGACAACACATACAGAGGGAGACAGAGAGGAGAGAGAACAACTCACTACAGTCATATAGACACAATATACCACAACACATACAGACAGAGAGAACAACTCACTCCAGACTGGCTGACTGACTGGCTGGCTGGCTGGCTGACTGGCTGGCTGGCTGGCTGGCTGACTTGCTGGGTGGCTGACTCACTCACATTTCCCATGGCAGACAATAGTTGAAGCAAGGCCAGGTTACCCAGTGGATCCCCTAACCTAGCAAGGCCAGGTTACCCAGTGGATCCCCTAACCTAGCAAGGCCAGGTTACCCAGTGGATCCCCTAACCTAGCAAGGCCAGGTTACCCAGTGGATCCCCTAACCTAGCACGGCCAGGTTACCCAGTGGATCCCCTAACCTAGCACGGCCAGGTTACCCAGTGGATCCCCTAACCTAGCAAGGCCAGGTTACCCAGTGGATCCGCTAACCTAGCAAGGCCAGGTTACCCAGTGGATCCCCTATCCTAGCACGGCCAGGTTACCCAGTGGATCCCCTAACCTAGCAAGGCCAGGTTACCCAGTGGATCCCCTAACCTAGCAAGGCCAGGTTACCCAGTGGATCCGCTAACCTAGCAAGGCCAGGTTACCCAGTGGATCCCCTAACCTAGCACGGCCAGGTTACCCAGTGGATCCCCTAACCTAGCAAGGCCAGGTTACCCAGTGGATCCCCTAACCTAGCAAGGCCAGGGTAACACAGTGG
This sequence comes from Oncorhynchus mykiss, assembly GCF_013265735.2. NCBI lineage: Eukaryota > Metazoa > Chordata > Actinopteri > Salmoniformes > Salmonidae > Oncorhynchus > Oncorhynchus mykiss. The sequence goes on along the minus strand of NC_050570.1, from coordinate 4,858,503 downwards.
ATCCCCTAACCTAGCAAGGCCAGGGTTACACAGTGGATCCCCTAACCTAGCAAGGCCAGGGTAACACAGTGGATCCCCTAACCTAGCAAGGCCAGGGTAACACAGTGGATCCCCTAACCTAGCAAGGCCAGGGTAACACAGTGGATCCCCTAACCTAGCAAGGCCAGGGTAACACAGTGGATCCCCTAACCTAGCAAGGCCAGGGTAACACAGTGGATCCCCTAACCTAGCAAGGCCAGGGTAACACAGTGGATCCCCTAACCTAGCAAGGCCAGGGTAACACAGTGGATCCCCTAACCTAGCAAGGCCAGGTTACCCAGTGGATCCCCTAACCTAGCAAGGCCAGGGTTACATAGTGGATCCCCTAACCTAGCACGGCCAGGTTACCCAGTGGATCCCCTAACCTAGCAAGGCCAGGGTTACACAGTGGATCCCCTAACCTAGCAAGGCCAGGGTTAGACAGTGGATCCCCTAACCTAGCACGGCCAGGTTACCCAGTGGATCCCCTAACCTAGCAAGGCCAGGGTAACACAGTGGATCCCCTAACCTAGCAATGCCAGGGTTAGACAGTGGATCCCCTAACCTAGCAAGGCCAGGGTAACACAGTGGATCCCCTAACCTAGCACGGCCAGGTTACCCAGTGGATCCCCTAACCTAGCAATGCCAGGGTTAGACAGTGGATCCCCTAACCTAGCAAGGCCAGGGTAACACAGTGGATCCCCTAACCTAGCAATGCCAGGGTTAGACAGTGGATCCCCTAACCTAGCAAGGCCAGGGTAACACAGTGGATCCCCTATCCTAGAGCTACAACTATAGTAGAAACAAGAGCAGGAGATCTGATCTGGCCAGCTTCTTCTCTACACCAGTCTCTGGTTGGTTGGATATTCTTCAGTAGTCTAGGGCTTTTCTGAGACTTGCTCTGGAGACTGGTCTAGAGAAAGGCCTTGTGCTGAGGAGTTGCCATCTCCCCTGACAACAATACATCACTAAAATGTAGCTGTGTTTGTGTTTTTTGATCAATTTTTCTGTTTTCCTCTCTTTATAGCTTGTACACTGTCCTTGTTCTTTATTGAAAGGCGTTTAAATACAATGTATTATGAATCTGATGTATTATTTTGGTGCATCCTACCTTTGTGTAGTCTGGGTGGCAGGTGCTCGAAGATATGATCCTCGATGTTGGATTTGGACTCGGAGGGGGCCACCACGGACTCTTTCTCAATGGGTCTGATCTCGTTCTGTACCAGCCGCTCCTCGTGTTCTTCATCGTCATCGTCATCATCATCATCATCCTCGATGACGTCATCTTCCTCACCGTCGGCTATTAGAGGTCTGTGGGGTCCTCGGGGATTCAACAGTCCTGAAACATAAACAAACAGAGTCAAGAAAACACACGCACGCACACGTAATAATAGAGCTACTCTATACCAAGCCTGATCTAGTATAGTCATATAACTACTCTATACCAAGCCTGATCTAGTATAGTCATATAACTACTCTATACCAAGCCTGATCTAGTATAGTCATATCTATACCAAGCCTGATCTAGTATAGTCATATCTATACCAAGCCTGATCTAATATAGTCAATAACTCTATACCAAGCCTGATCTAGTATAGTCATATCTATACCAAGCCTGATCTAGTATAGTCATATAACTACTCTATGCCAAGACTGATCTAGTATAGTCATATAACTACTCTATACCAAGCCTGATCTAGTATAGTCATATAACTACTCTATACCAAGCCTGCTCTAGTATAGTCATATAACTACTCTATACCAAGCCTGATCTAGTATAGTCATATCTATACCAAGCCTGATCTAGTATAGTCATATAACTACTCTATACCAAGCCTGATCTAGTATAGTCATATCTATACCAAGCCTGATCTAGTATAGTTATATAACTACTCTATACCAAGCCTGATCTAGTATATAATAATAGAACTACTCTATACCAAGCCTGATCTAGTATATAATAATATAACTACTCTATACCAAGCCTGATCTAGTATAGAGTTATATAACTACTCTATATCAAGCCTGATCTAGTATATAATAATTTAACTACTCTATACCAAGCCTGATCTAGTATATAATAATATAACTACTCTATACCAAGTGTGATCTAGTATATAATAATAGAGCTACTCTATACCAAGCGTGATCTAGTATATAATAATAGAGCTACTCTATACCAAGTGTGATCTAGTATATAATAATAGAGCTACTCTATACCAAGCCTGATCTAGTATAGAGTTATATAACTACTCTATATCAAGCCTGATCTAGTATATAATAATAGAGCTACCCTATACCAAGTGTGATCTAGTATATAATAATAGAGCTACTCTATACCAAGCGTGATCTAGTATATAATAATAGAGCTACTCTATACCAAGTGTGATCTAGTATATAATAATAGAGCTACTCTATACCAAGCCTGATCTAGTATATAATAATAGAGCTACTCTATACCAAGTGTGATCTAGTATATAATAATATAACTACTCTATACCAAGTGTGATCTAGTATATAATAATAGAGCTACTCTATACCAAGTGTGATCTAGTATATAATAATAGAGCTACTCTATACCAAGCCTGATCTAGTATATAATAATAGAGCTACTCTATACCAAGCGTGATCTAGTATATAATAATAGAGCTACTCTATACCAAGCCTGATCTAGTATATAATAATAGAGCTACTCTATACCAAGCGTGATCTAGTATATAATAATAGAACTACTCTATACCAAGCGTGATCTAGTATATAATAATAGAGCTACTCTATACCAAGCCTGATCTAGTATATAATAATAGAGCTACTCTATACCAAGCCTGATCTAGTATATAATAATAGAGCTACTCTATACCAAGTGTGATCTAGTATATAATAATATAACTACTCTATACCAAGTGTGATCTAGTATATAATAATAGAGCTACTCTATACCAAGCCTGATCTAGTATATAATAATAGAGCTACTCTATACCAAGTGTGATCTAGTATATAATAATAGAGCTACTCTATACAAAGCGTGATCTAGTATATAATAATAGAACTACTCTATACCAAGCCTGATCTAGTATATAATAATAGAGCTAATATAAAGGTCTCTTACCGTTCTTCTTCAGAAAGTGAAGAGCATCTTTGTACCCCTGTTTACACATGGCCTTCATAACCTGAAAAAACACAGATAAACAGACACATTAGATATCTTCCCACAGACAGTGTAGATATCTTCCCACAGACACATTAGATATCTTCCCACAGACAGTTAGATATCTTCCCACAGACAGTTTAGATATCTTCCCACAGACAGTTTAGATATCTTCCCACAGACACATTAGATATCTTCCCACAGACAGTTTAGATATCTTCCCACAGACAGTGTAGATATCTTCCCACAGACACATTAGATATCTTCCCACAGACAGTTTAGATATCTTCCCACAGACAGTTTAGATATCTTCCCACAGACAGTTTAGATATCTTCCCAAAGACAGTTTAGATATCTTCCCACACGCGTGTGCGTGCGTGTGTGTGTACCTGTGGCTCAGGGGGAAACAGAGCTTTGGACACTCTGTAGAGGTTGGTGAGTGTGTGTGTGTGTGCGTGTGTGTGTGTGTACCTGTGGCTCAGGGGGAAACAGAGCTTTGGACACTCTGTAGAGGTTGGTGAGTGTAAACTGGATGGAGGTGTTGGTGAATCGTAGTTCATGCATGTTGGTGGATCGGTCTCTAGGGCAGATGTCACTCTCTCCAGAGAACGGAGACACAGTGATGGTGTTCTTCAGCTCATACTGAGGCAGATTATCACTGATACCACCGTCCACGTAACGCTGGAGGGGGAGGAGGGAGGGAGGGGAAAGAGTGGGAGGGAAGGAGAGAGAGAGGAGGGAAGGAGAATAGGGAGAGAGGGAGGGAGGGAGGAGAGAGAGAGAGAGAGAGAGAGAGAGAGAGAGAGAGAGAGAGAGAGAGAGAGAGAGAGAGAGAGAGAGAGAGAGAGAGAGGAGAAAGAGAGGGAGAGAAAGAGGGGGAGGGAAGGCGAGAGAGAGGGAGAGAGAGAGTTAGACACAGAGAGATAACTAAATACCAACGATTTTAAGTCAGTGAGACAATATATTATAAGCTTTATAACGTCACAGTATAAAGACTAGCGCAAGTTCTCAAGCATCATCTTGGCTTTAAGTAAATACCCTGTAGGGTAGAAGTGTGAAAACTGGCAGGGGGGCATGGGATGTGTTATATAGTGACGTCTCGTCCAGTGTCCAGACATTCAGAGGACAGGAGAGGACAACCTTGAGAGAGTTGGCGTGTCTCAATAATAGATCCTAGAAAAGCCCTGTACAAAGAAAAGCCCTGTCCGGTCCAAGAAAAGCCCTGTACCAAACTGAGAGATGGTCCGGTCCAAGAGAAGCCCTGTACCAAACAGAGACATGGTCCGGTCCTAGGAAAGCCCTGTACCAAACTGAGAGATGGTCCGGTCCTAGGAAAGCCCTGTACCAAACAGAGACATGGTCCGGTCCTAGGAAAGCCCTGTACCAAACAGAGACATGGTCCGGTCCTAGGAAAGCCCTGTACCAAACTGAGAGATGGTCCGGTCCTAGGAAAGCCCTGTACCAAACAGAGACATGGTCCGGTCCTAGGAAAGCCCTGTACCAAACAGAGACATGGTCCGGTCCTAGGAAAGCCCTGTATCAAACTGTGAGATGGTCCGGTCCTAGAAAAGCCCTGTACCAAACAGAGACATGGTCCAGTCCTAGGAAAGCCCTGTACCAAACAGAGACATGGTCCGGTTCTAGAAAAGCCCTGTACCAAACAGAGACAATACTATCTTCCACTCATGACGTCTAATTCTGAACTAATGTGAACTCCAATACATATGGGTACTTACCTTGTCATATAAACCTGTTATACGCTACTTGTCTCTCTCACCCAGAGAGAGAAAGGGAGAGAGGGAGAGAGAGAGACAGAGACAGAGAGAGAGAGAGAGAGAGGGGGGGGGATAGAGAGAGCGAGAGAGAGAGAGAGAGAGAGAGAGAGAGAGAGAGGGAGAGAGAGAGAGAGAGCGAGCGAGAGAGAGGGGGATAGAGAGAGAGAGAGAGAGAGAGAGAGAGAGAGAGAGAGAGAGAGAGACAGAGACAGACAGAGAGAGAGAGAGGGAGAGATGGAGAGAGAGAGAGAGAGAGAGAGAGAGAGAGAGAGAGAGAGAGAGAGAGAGAAAGAAAGAGACAGAGAGAGAGAGAGAGGGGGAGAGGGGTGGGGGTGTAGAAAAGGAGAACACAGAGCCAAGAACAATGACAACGACAATGACAACAATCCAAGGAAACCACAGCCAGGGAACAGAATTAAAGGGGAATAGGCTGAGTTGAAGAGAGATGGAGAGTCAACAATGACTTCTGAAAACAATCACATCTGTTCTGATATTGTTGCTAATGACAACAGCTGTGCTTTCTCAAAGCTAATTTATGCACAAAACACTTGGTTTGTTTGGCAACAGAAAAGTGTATGCACAGATGTAAGATCTAAATTTGAGCCAGTTTGCTACAGCAGGAAAATAATCCTGCAGCAACAGGAAGTGTTAATTAGTATGTAGATTATAACTAATGGGCATTCTTTGTAGGGGTTGATGCGTTTTTCTATAGGGCAAATCAAGTCTGAAATGTAAAAACTTTAAAAACTTTTTTAAACCTTGAATACACTACCAGTTTTCAAATTCTCAGCAACAAAAGAGTGATCAAATTAAGATCCACCTGTTTGTTTTGAAATGGTGGTAAGTATATCCTCTTTGAATGTACAGTAGGCTAATCACACACACACACACACACACACACACACACACACACACACACACACAGAGAAAGATAAGAAGGTAGTGTACTCACCACACCCTGCAGTGTAGGGGGGATCAGTCCACAGTACACAGGGATGTAAGCACTGCAGACACACGCCTGGATAAAGAACACACAACACATTATTATGAGTCCACAGGACACAACAACAAATTATTATGAGTCCACAGGACACACAACACATTATTACGAGTCCACAGGACACACAACACATTACTATGAGTCCACAGGACACATCATTATGAGTCCACAGGACACACAACACATTATTACGAGTCCACAGGACACACAACACATTATTACGAGTCCACAGGACACACAACACATTATTATGAGTCCAAAAGACACATCATTATGAGTCCACAGGACACACAACACATTATTACGAGTCCACAGGACACACAACACATTATTACGAGTCCACAGGACACACAACACATTATTATGAGTCCACAGGACACATCATTATGAGTCCACAGGACACACAACACATTATTACGAGTCCACAGGACACACAACACATTATTACGAGTCCACAGGACACACAACACATTATTATGAGTCCACAGGACACATCATTATGAGTCCACAGGACACACAACACATTATTACGAGTCCACAGGACACACAACACATTATTACGAGTCCACAGGACACACAACACATTATTATGAGTCCACAGGACACATCATTATGAGTCCACAGGACACACAACACATTATTACGAGTCCACAGGACACACAACACATTATTACGAGTCCACAGGACACACAACACATTATTATGAGTCCACAAGACACATCATTATGAGTCCACAGGACACACAACACATTATTACGAGTCCACAGGACACATCATTACGAGTCCACAGGACACACAACACATTATTATGAGTCCACAGGACACATCATTATGAGTCCACAGGACACACAACACATTATTACGAGTCCACAGGACACACAACACATTATTACGAGTCCACAGGACACACAACACATTATTATGAGTCCACAGGACACACAACACATTATTACGAGTCCACAGGACACACAACACATTATTACGAGTCCACAGGACACACAACACATTATTACGAGTCCACAGGACACACAACACATTATTACGAGTCCACAGGACACATTATTACGAGTCCACAGGACACACAACACATTATTACGAGTCCACAGGACACACAACACATTATTACGAGTCCACAGGACACACAACACATTATTACGAGTCCACAGGACACACAACACATTATTACGAGTCCACAGGACACATTATTACGAGTCCACAGGACACATCATTATGAGTCCACAGGACACACAACACATTATTATCGTTAGAGAACATTGCAACAACACAAATATGTGTGTGTGTGTGTGTGTGTGTGTGTGTGTGTGTGTGTGTGTGTGTGTGTGTGTGTGTGTGTGTGTGTGTATAACTGCGTAAAACACACTCATTCTGACATGAACTCAACAGGTCTGGATCCAAGTAACTGTTTGTGTCTCGGACTCTCACAATCTAAGCCAGTTTATGTATCTGAGTCTCTGAGTACAGTCCTCTGTCAGACCGTCACAATCAGTGTTTGTTCAGGTTAGTGTCTGAGTTTATGGGATGTGTCCCACCGGTATGTAACTAGTAGGTATGAATACTGTCAGTTTTCGTTCATAAAATATCCTACTTTGTCAGCAAGTCACTATTTTGTGACACTCACCTGCCCCGAGCCAATGAGTCAGCAGGAGTATCCTATTTGTGCAAGTCAATGTCTGGGTTTATAGTTATGAGATGAGATCATTGATGAGGGCGCCCCGAGTGGCGCAGTGGTTTAAGGCTCTGTATCTCAGTGCTAGAGGCGTCACTACAGACACCCTGGTTCGGATTCCAGGCTGTAACACAACCGGCTGTGATTAGGAGTCCCATAGGGCGGCGCACGATTGGCCCAGCGTCGTCCGGGTTTGGCCCGGGGGGGGGGGGTGGGGTAGACCCTCATTGTAAATAAGAATTTGTTCTCAACTGACTCGCCAAGTTAAATAAAGGTTGAATAAAAATAAAATGTGAATAAAAAGGTGTATGTAGATACGGCGCTTTCAGAACGTATTCAGACCCCTTCACTTTTTCCACATTTTTTTACGTTACAGCCTTATTCTAAAGTGTATTAAATAAATAAATAAATAATAAATACAAATCCTCAGCAGTCTACACAGAATACCCCATAATAACAAAGTGAAAACAGGTTTTAAGTAATGTTTGCAAATGTATTAGAAATAAAAAACATAATAAATAAAATCCTTATTAACATTAGTATTCAGACCCTTCGCTATGAAACTCAACATTGACCTCAGGTTGCATCCTGTTTCCATTGATCATCCTTGAGATGTTTCTACAACTTGATTGGCGTCCACCTGTGGTAAATTTAATTGATTGGACATGATTTGGAAAGGCACACACCTATCTATATAAGGTCCCACAGTTGACAGTGCATGTCAGAGCAAAAACCAAGCCATGAGGTCGAAGGAATTGTCCTTAGAGCTCCGAGACAGGATTGTGTCGAGGTACAGATCTGGGGAAGGGTACCAACACATGTCTGCATCATTGAAGGTCCCTCAAGAACACAGTGGCCTCCATCATTCTTAAATGGAAGAAGTTTAGAAACATCAAGACTCTTCCTAGAGCTGGCTGCCCGGCCAAACTGAGCAATCGGGGGAGAAGGGCCTTGGTCAGGGAGGTGACCAAGAACCCGATGGTCACTCTGACAGAACTCTAGAGTTCCTCTGTGGAGATGGGAGAACCTTCAGTGGCAGGGACTGGGAGACTCGTCAGGGTCGAGGGGAAGATGAGCGGAGGAAAGTACGGAGAGATCCTGAATGAGTTCTGGCTTCCGTAGCTAGGGCTGTTGCTAGGGCTGTTGCTAGGGATGTTGCTAGGGCTGTTGCTAGAATTTTCTACATTCTGACCGGATTCCGTAATGAACCAAAGCGTCCGTTGCTATGCTGGTTGCTATGCTGGTTGCTATGCTGGTTGGCTGGGGGGACATTACTTGGCATGACAGGCCTCTCATTTCTTTATCTACGTCAAAAACTTTGTCACAGGGTTGGGGTAAAATACATTCACGTTTAAATTACAGTCAATTCAGGAAGTACATTGAAATTCCAATTCCAATTCCCTTCAATTAGACACATTTTGAATGAGAATTGTCATTTGGTTTACTTTCTGAATTGACTAGAATTCAAATTAAATTGACCTCAACCTTGCTTTGTCAGCAAGTCAGTGTTTGAGGTAGGAGACGCTCACCTGCACCAGTTCCTCCTTGCTGTTAAAGTGGGACACCAAGACATTCTCTCCGTCCGTCACCCTGGTGAGTGATATGCCCAGCCTCCCTGTGGCACGGTGGTGGGCATCGGGTGGCAGCGTTTTATACAGCATGTTACGCATGATCTTGACCAGGTTGAAAGACGGGTGCATAGGACCCAGGAAACGCTTCCGGGCATCTTTGGCCACATCAATGATGTTGGCACCTGCCTCACCTGATGAGGAAACAATAAGGTACAGAATATTGTTCATGTCAGAGACGGTCTATTAGTATAATGTGGTAACATTATATCGGGCATTGCTATTGCTGGCAATTGGGGGGAAAAAATACATCGTGTGTACTCATTTCGCAACGATAATGTCAAGGAAAACGGGGGTGGGTAAAAGTAGACAATCGATATACAGACAGTGCACAGGCCGGGCAAGAGACACAGCAATGAAAGACAAGAAACTGACACACACACACACAGACAGTGTCATTACTATGCAATAAGTAGAGGAAAGTTTATCTCTGCCTACCTAAACAAGCTCCGCTGACCAGTGCAGTGGCGGTGAGCGCCCCAGCTGATGCCCCGTAGATGTGCCGGGCGTTATGCACTAGAAACGGACACTGTTCCTGCAGACAACTCGCTACACCGATATGATAGATGCCTAAGAAACCGCAACCTGCAAAGGAAATGTTCCACGTCGAATCTAACGGAAACATAACTACTGAGGGAAATAATGCCTCTCTTATTAACTCAGACAGAAAGCTCTGTTCACAGTTCACAGCTGCCGAGTTAGTTAACTACCTAACGAGCTAAAGTACTGGTAATTTCACGGTCCAAAATGTATGAAATATATCAGCTATTGGTGACGGACGGGTCCCTTGCGGTCCATTAGATTGCAAAGCGATCTGTATTCACATTGTTAACATCAGCAAGCAAGTTACACACTTGTCTGGCTGTCAACAAGTTGATTTTGTCTTCAAGTTCTCGAGGACATCTTCACCATTTCATATTCTTTAAAAGTTGTTTCTTTGTTTCTTCTATTTGTAAGACAGTTGCTTGTTGAAAACAGTAACGTTTTTTTTTTCTTCTCCAAAAACAATAACGTTATCCAGACGAAATGGTTGAACATCTCTGTCTTTGAAAGCTTCGTCCCAACCTTTTAAATCTCACTTTCGTTCATCTGTTGAATTTGTACACACACGGTGGAGGCGGGCGTATTCCGGTGGGTTTGACGTTTCAGCCCAATGTCCAATCAGAGTCGCTCTCTCTGAAACAGCCGTCCTATCAGTGTCTGAGTTCTCTGTGACCTATCCTTCGTCACCTTCTTCCAACTGTCATTCGGAATGTTTTGGTTTCCCGAGAGGGGTTTGCCGGTGTCCGCTTTGGCAACGCGTATCTGTCAAATATATATATATATATATTTTATTTCATCAGGGAAATCCCATTGAGATCAAGGCCTCTTTTACATAGGAGCACATTTTCTCTTTTAGCTTGCTCTTGATTTTAATTGTTTAACAAACGACATAATACTTTTATTCTAAGTTAGACAATATTAAGTTATACTCACTTTATACACAGGAATCTAATTTCTCTCCAATAAACTGTCTGTTTATAACAAAACAAAGTCAACGACGACCTCTAGGGAAAATAGATACATTCCACATCAGAAGGAATGTGTTTACATAGTTTAAAGACTCAACTGGCAATAATATTGTTTTTTTTTTTATAGCCATTTTTGTCCAACAGAAAAACTAGTCTGACTGTGTGTTTATCGAGCAAATATCCCACTTATTTTGGGCTTGCTTTTGTCTACATTTGTTTAAATGATCTATAATCTTCTAAACAACAAATAATGTGATCACCCCGTTGCAGAATCATTTTCCTCCAACGCAGAACATTTAAAACTTGATTTTCACTTACAATTTTTTTTTTTATCAACCCCTACAAAAATGTCCACGTAATAATTCAGATTTCCTGTTCCTGCAGGATTATTTTCCTGCTGTAGCAAACTGGCTCAAATTAAGATCCTACACCTGTATAGGTGCTATGAAAAAACTGTACATTTGCCTATACATTTTTCATTACTGTATATATACATCGTTTTTTTTCACATCTGTAGTGTTATTAATGCCATGGAAAGAACAAAGCTAAAGATATTACTATTTTTATAAAACAATAGTGCATTGAACAACTGTAAAAAAAAACAAAAAAAACTTGGAAATATTTATCACATAAACCAAGTAAAATTTTCTGCAATTCTCTAATGAATTATTTTAGAACATTAGGTTTAAAAACTCTTCGCAGAACACATTCCTGACGAGAATAACAACATTTCATGGATTTGTTTCTGGATTGGCTCTTAGCACATCTTGCACTAAGAGGATATCCTATTGTGAAACTACCCTCCTGTGACCACACACACGCACACACACACACACACACGCACACACGCACATACACAAACACACACACACACACACACGCACGCACGCACACACACACACACACACACACACACACACACACACACACACACACACACACACACACACACACACACACACACACACACACACACACACACACACACATTATTTCCCAATTACTCAAAAACAGATAGACATTTAGCTAGAAATAGACATGTGAGTAGTCCTAATCTTGACAACACCCGAACCAAATCTCAAGTGAACTCTGGCACCCTGGGGATCCATCATAAATTAAAATACTGGGCACACAGACGCACACACATTTAAAATGTTGTCATATTTCGTGAGAGACTACCATAATAAATATATCTGTGTTGTTGGTGTTTACCACTAGCACAGTGACTCTGTCGAAGGTTTAATTATCAGGTAAAACAAAAACCAGCAGTACTCTGGACCTTCAGGGTAGGATTATAATATAACCCTGTTCATTGGTCTTCAGGGTAGGATGATAATATAACCCTGTTCATTGGTCTTCAGGGTAGGATGATAATATAAACCTGTTCATTGGTCTTCAGGGTAGGATTAGAACACACTCTGTTCAATGGTATTCGGGGTAGGATGATAATATAAACCTGTTCATTGGTCTTCAGGGTAGGATGATAATATAAACCTGTTCATTGGTCTTCAGGGTAGGATGATAATATAAACCTGTTCATTGGTCTTCAGGGTAGGATTAGAACACACTGTTCAATGGTCTTCAGGGTAGGATGATAATATAACCCTGTTCAATGGTCTTCAGGGTAGGATGATAATATAACCCTGTTCAATGGTCTTCAGGGTAGGATGATAATATAAACCTGTTCATTGGTCTTCAGGGTAGGATGATAATATAAACCTGTTCAATGGTCTTCAGGGTAGGATTAGAACACACTCTGTTCAATGGTATTCGGGGTAGGATGATAATATAACCCTCTTCAATGGTCTTCAGGGTAGGATTTGAACACGTGAACCCGAGATCACTTTTATAGGACTTATGTTGATCAGCGCTCAAAGCTGACATCCCCTTCTGCAAAAATATCAATACTTGGCATACATATTGGCGGTAGGTATGCTATACATTCAGGAAATGAACACACCGAAGAGAGATAAGTAATGACTTTGACAAAGAACAAAATAGATAAAGTTGTGTTTATCAGGTAAAAGTAACAGATATATTATCAGGGACCAGGGACACGTCATTATTCCTGTGTTTACCAGAGATAACTCTTGACTAGTCGTTTTTTTATTTTTATTTCTGCTCTGAAAGTTATTGATTAAAGCGTCTGGAAAACCATTTTTCTCAGTAGTCCACCTAGTCTGATCCCAGATCTGTTTGTGTTGTTTTTCAAACTTCCCAATGTCACATGTTTTTAAATTTATTTTAATTTTATTCATTTATATCTCAACAAATTAAACCGATAGAAAGAGAACAATTTTGAAGTGAAAGTGATGTTGAGAGTTGAAAAAAGGGAGAGTTTTAACTTAACGTGACACTGTCCCTTTTAAGACCGGTGTCCCTCCCCGGGCTGGGGGGGGTCTGACGGGGCCGCAGCCTCATTGGTCTGGTTGATGACAACAAGCTGTTTGAAAAAACGTGTAGCCAACAAGGAAATAGTGAACCTTGCACTTTATAACAAATCAATCTGGCGTAGACGAGACGCAGTGGTTATCGCCGTGAACAGGAAACATTACTAACACGGTACAGTACATTTGTTAAATCCATAGTTAGTTTGTTCCGTGAACTTTTCAAGTGACATGGTAAATCAAATCAGTTAGCTTGTTGCTAACTAGGCTAGCTAGCAGTGGTTTACTAAGAAACTTCAAATCTTACTCACCATTACTGTCATACAATCATATTTATACATTTTATTCTAATTAAACATAGCCATGTAACGTTACGTGTTTATTGTTAGTGAAATATAGGCTATGTTCTTGTACTGGCGAGGCAATCAATGTTCTGGGAATTGTATCCTAGGACGCTCAAGTCCCAACATGCCCAAGTACAGCAGGAAGCAGGTGTCCCTTGAAGATTGGCCCTTCTAATCCATGAGAAGAAAAAAATCAATGTGTTTTGGATTTCAATTTAACACCTTCACACAAAAAAACAAGGTCCTCTGAGAGAAGAGGTGTGAGATGGAGAGAGAGAAGAAGAAGAAGAGGGAATGGAGGAGAAGAAGTGGACAAGAGAAAGCGGAGGGTGAGAATCAAGCCGGTGGGGGAACCATGGAAACGGGACATGATCCTCTTGGTCAGATGAGAAATAAGACTGTCCATAGAATAACACACTTTCCCGTAGATAAGATGACCCACCATCTTGGAGAGGAACTGTCACGTAGGGAAGGACAGACCGAGGGAGAAACTACCCGTGTGTCTGCAGTTAGAAACAAAGAAGAAAGTGGAATTCAAATGGGGACGGAGAAGATGGAGGAAATGAATACAGGACTGATAACAGTTACAGACCGAGATGACGACGACCCTCCCTCCATCCCTCCTGCTCCCTCCATCTCTCCTGCTCCCTCCATCCCTCCTGCTCCCTCCATCTCTCCTCTCTCCATCTCCACCCTCTCATCCCCCTCTCCCTCCTTCCTGGCTCCTCTCTCCTCGTTCTCTCCAGTTCCGTCCCTCACCCCTCCCCTTCCCCCGTCAGTAGAGCTGTGTGCGGTGCTCACCGACACTAGACTGACTCTGGATGTATACCAGGGCGGGACTGCTGTGCTACAGGTACTATGGGTGTCTGTCCCTGGGCAGCTGAGGGGCCTGCAGTACCTCCGACTGGGCTCGGAGGACAGGGGGGCGCTAGAGGGAGCCCTGGAGGTCCTACCGCACCTCACACAGCTACGCTCACTGGCTATTAGAGGTACTAGAGCTGAATGCTGATACATTCATTAATGCTGTGTAACGTGCTTGTAAAGTAACATTTGATCGATTTATTTAGTAGACGCTGAACATCAGACTCACATTATAGCACATAGTAGAAACACTGCAACGTTATCATACAATGTGTGTCTTTACATGTTAATAATTATGTTGGTATTTTCACACCCTTTTCAATCATTTGTCCCTTGCTCTTGTCTGTCCTCTCCCTCTCTCCTCCTGTCTGTCCTCTCCCTCTCTCCTCCTGTCTGTCCTCTCCCTCTCTCCTCCTGTCTGTCCTCTCCCTCTCTCCTCCTGTCTGTCCTCTCCCTCTCTCCATGCTTGCTCATCTTCTGACTCCTCCTCAGGACACTGTTTCCACGACGCCCATGGTGACCCCCTCCCCGGCCTTCTCACCTCTCTTCCTCCCTCTCTCTCATCCCTTTCTCTCCTCGTCCACCTGGACCTCTCCTTCAACCTCCTCTCCTCCTTCCCTCCCTGCCTCCTCACCCTCCCCCTCCTCTCCACCCTCCTCCTGGGTCACAACCACCTCACTGATCTCCCTCCCTCCTTCGGTCCTCTCCCTGCCCTCCGCTACCTCTCTCTCCTGGGGAACTGTCTGGCCTCTCTCCCCCCCAGCCTGGGTCAGTTGAAGACACTCCACACCCTGGATGTCTCCTATAACCTCCTGGAGACATTACCTGAGGAGATCGGTGCGCTGGAGGAGCTGGTAAAACTGGAGCTGTCACACAACAGGCTAAAGAGGCTGCCTGAGACCATGGGTAAGGGGAGGAGATTCTAGGGGGAAGATGGATAACAATGGGTAAGGGGAGGAGACTCTAGGGGGAAGATAGATAACAATGGGTAAGGGGTGGAGACTCTAGGGGGAAGATGGATAACAATGGGTAAGGGGAGGAGACTCTAGGGGGAAGATGGATAACAATGGGTAAGGGGAGGAGACTCTAGGGGGAAGATGGATAACAATGGGTAAGGGGAGGAGACTCTAGGGGGAAGATGGATAACAATGGGTAAGGGGTGGAGACTCTAGGGGGAAGATGGATAACAATGGGTAAGGGGTGGAGACTCTAGGGGGAAGATAGATAACAATGGGTAAGGGGTGGAGACTCTAGGGGGAAGATAGATAACAATGGGTAAGGGGAGGAGACTCTAGGGGGAAGATAGATAACAATAAGTTGTATGTTGTAAGCCTAAATATTACTGTGATACTATGGCAGTAAAAAAAATAAAAGCAAGGGTCAAAGGTTAGGAACATTCCCTCCATCTCCATCTGTCTGTCTACATCACCTCTTTCCTCTCCTCTTGTTTCCTCTCATCTCTCCCCTCTCTTCTGTCCCTTCTCTTCTGTCCCTTCTTTTCTGTCCCTTCTCTTCTGTCCCCTCTCTTCTGTCCCCTCTCATCTTTCGTCTCCTCTCATCTCCTCTCATCTCCTCTTTTCTCCTCTTTCTCCTCTTTCTCCTCTTTCTCCTCTTTCTCCTCTTTCTCCTCTCCTCTCCTCTCATCTCCTCTTTCTCCTCTCCTCTCCTCTCCTCTCCTCTCCTCTCGTCTCCTTCTCCTCTCCTCTCCTCTCCTCTCTCAGGCTGTCTCCTGTCTCTCAGGGACCTGGTGATCCACAGTAATGACCTGCGTGTTCTCCCCGTCTGTCTCTGTCTGGACAAACTGGATAAGTTAAAGATAGACGTAAGGAACAACCCCCTGGGAAGACCCCCTACCCCTCCACCACTACCACCCACACCTGGTGAGTACCAATCTACCCCCTACCCCTCCACCACTACCACCCACACCTGGTGAGTACCACTCTACCCCCTCCACCACTACCACCCACACCTGGTGAGTACCACTCTACCCCCAACCCCTCCACCACTACCACCCACACCTGGTGAGTACCACTCTACCCCCTACCCCTCCACCACTACCACCCACACCTGGTGAGTACCAATCTACCCCCTACCCCTCCACCACTACCACCCACACCTGGTGAGTACCACTCTACCACCTACCCCTCCACCACTACCACCCACACCTGGTGAGTACCACTCTACCCCCTACCCCTCCACCACTACCACCCACACCTGGTGAGTACCACTCTACCCCCAACCCCTCCACCTCTACCACCCACACCTGGTGAGTACCAATCTACCCCCTACCCCTCCACCACTACCACCCACACCTGGTGAGTACCAATCTACCCCCTCCACCACTACCACCCACACCTGGTGAGTACCAATCTACCCCCTCCACCTCTACCACCCACACCTGGTGAGTACCACTCTACCCCCTACCCCTCCACCACTACCACCCACACCTGGTGAGTACCACTCTACCCCCTCCACCACTACCACCCACACCTGGTGAGTACCAATCTACCCCCTACCCCTCCACCACTACCACCCACACCTGGTGAGTACCACTCTACCCCCTCCACCACTACCACCCACACCTGGTGAGTACCACTCTACCCCCAACCCTTCCACCACTACCACCCACACCTGGTGAGTACCACTCTACCCCCTACCCCTCCACCACTACCACCCACACCTGGTGAGTACCAATCTACCCCCTACCCCTCCACCACTACCACCCACACCTGGTGAGTACCACTCTACCCCCTACCCCTCCACCACTACCACCCACACCTGGTGAGTACCACTCTACCCCCTACCCCTCCACCACTACCACCCACACCTGGTGAGTACCACTCTACCCCCAACCCCTCCACCTCTACCACCCACACCTGGTGAGTACCAATCTACCCCCTACCCCTCCACCACTACCACCCACACCTGGTGAGTACCAATCTACCCCCTCCACCACTACCACCCACACCTGGTGAGTACCAATCTACCCCCTCCACCTCTACCACCCACACCTGGTGAGTACCACTCTACCCCCTAACCCTCCACCACTACCACCCACACCTGGTGAGTACCACTCTACCCCCTCCACCACTACCACCCACACCTGGTGAGTACCAATCTACCACCTACCTCTCCACCACTACCACCCACACCTGGTGAGTACCACTCTACCCCCTACCCCTCCACCACTACCACCCACACCTGGTGAGTACCAATCTACCCCCTCCACCACTACCACCCACACCTGGTGAGTACCACTCTACCCCCTCCACCACTACCACCCACACCTGGTGAGTACCACTCTACCCCCAACCCCTCCACCACTACCACCCACACCTGGTGAGTACCACTCTACCCCCTCCACCACTACCACCCACACCTGGTGAGTACCACTCTACCCCCAACCCCTCCACCACTACCACCCACACCTGGTGAGTACCAATCTACCCCCTCCACCTCTACCACCTGGTTAGTACCACTAACTCTACCCCCTCCACCTCTACCACCTGGTTAGTACCACTACCCCCTCCACCTCCACCTCTACCACCTGGTTAGTACCACTACCCCCTCCACCACTACCACCTGGTTAGTACCACTACCCCCTCCACCTCTACCACCTGGTTAGTACCACTACCCCCTTCACCTCTACCACCTGGTTAGTCCCAGTCTAACCCTCCACCTCTACCACCTGGTTAGTACCACTAACTCTACCCCCTCCACCTCTACCACCTGGTTAGTACCACTAACTCTACCCCCTCCACCTCTACCACCTGGTTAGTACCACTAACTCTACCCCCTCCACCTCTACCACCTGGTTAGTACCAGTCTAGCCCCTCCACCTCTACCACCTGGTTAGTACCACTAACTCTACCCCCTCCACCTCTACCACCTGGTTAGTACCACTAACTCTATCCCCTCCACCTCTATCACCTGGTTAGTACCACTACCCCCTCCACCACTACCACCTGGTTAGTACCACTAACTCTACCCCCTCCACCTCTACCACCTGGTTAGTACCAGTCTACCCCCTCCACCTCTACCACCTGGTTAGTACCACTAACTCTACCCCCTCCACCTCTACCACCTGGTTAGTACCACTACCCCCTCCACCTCTATCACCTGGTTAGTACCACTAACTCTATCCCCTCCACCTCTATCACCTGGTTAGTACCACTACCCCCTCCACCACTACCACCTGGTTAGTACCAGTCTACCCCCTCCACCTCTACCACCTGGTTAGTACCAGTCTACCCCCTCCACCACCTGGTTAGTACCAGTCTACCCCCTCCAGCTCTACCACCTGGTTAGTACCAGTCTACCCCCTCTACCACCTGGTTAGTACCAGTCTACCCCCTCTACCACCTGGTTAGTCCCAGTCTACCCCCTCACCACCTGGTTAGTACCAGTCTACCCCCTCCACCTCTACCACCTGGTTAGTCCCAGTCTACCCCCTCCACCACCTGGTTAGTACCAGTCTACCCCCTCTACCACCTGGTTAGTACCAGTCTACCCCCTCTACCACCTGGTTAGTACCAGTCTACCCCCTCTACCACCTGGTTAGTCCCAGTCTACCCCCTCTACCACCTGGTTAGTACCAGTCTACACCCTCTACCACCTGGTTAGTACCAGTCTACACCCTCTACCACCTGGTTAGTACCAGTCTACCCCCTCTACCACCTGGTTAGTCCCAGTCTACCCCTTCCACCTCTACCACCTGGTTAGTCCCAGTCTACCCCCTCCACCTCTACCACCTGGTTAGTACCAGTCTACACCCTCTACCACCTGGTTAGTACCAGTCTACCCCTCCACCTCTACCACCTGGTTAGTCCCAGTCTACCCCCTCCACCTCTACCACCTGGTTAGTACCAGTCTACCCCTCCACCTCTACCACCTGGTTAGTCCCAGTCTACCCCTCCACCACCTGGTTAGTACCAGTCTACCCCCTCCACCACCTGGTTAGTCCCAGTCTACCCCTCCACCTCTACCACCTGGTTAGTACCAGTCTACCTCCTCCACCACCTGGTTAGTCCCAGTCTACCCCCTCTACCACCTGGTTAGTACCAGTCTACCCCCTCTACCACCTGGTTAGTACCAGTCTACCCCCTCCACCTCTACCACCTGGTTAGTACCACTAACTCTACCCCCTCCACCTCTACCACCTGGTTAGTACCACTAACTCTACCCCCTCCACCTCTACCACCTGGTTAGTACCAGTCTACCCCCTCCACCTCTACCACCTGGTTAGTACCACTAACTCTACCCCCTCCACCTCTACCACCTGGTTAGTACCAGTCTACCCCCTCCACCACTACCACCTGGTTAGTACCACTAACTCTACCCCCTCCACCTCTACCACCTGGTTAGTACCACTACCCCCTCCACCACTACCAACTGGTTAGTACCACTAACTCTACCCCCTCCACCTCTATCACCTGGTTAGTACCACTAACTCTATCCCCTCCACCTCTATCACCTGGTTAGTACCACTACCCCCTCCACCACTACCACCTGGTTAGTACCAGTCTACCCCCTCCACCTCTACTACCTGGTTAGTACCAGTCTACCCCCTCCACCACCTGGTTAGTCCCAGTCTACCCCTCCACCTCTACCACCTGGTTAGTACCAGTCTACCCCCTCTACCACCTGGTTAGTACCAGTCTACCCCCTCTACCACCTGGTTAGTCCCAGTCTACCCCCTCACCACCTGGTTAGTACCAGTCTACCCCCTCCACCTCTACCACCTGGTTAGTCCCAGTCTACCCCCTCCACCACCTGGTTAGTACCAGTCTACCCCCTCTACCACCTGGTTAGTACCAGTCTACCCCCTCTACCACCTGGTTAGTACCAGTCTACCCCCTCTACCACCTGGTTAGTCCCAGTCTACCCCCTCTACCACCTGGTTAGTACCAGTCTACACCCTCTACCACCTGGTTAGTACCAGTCTACACCCTCTACCACCTGGTTAGTACCAGTCTACCCCCTCTACCACCTGGTTAGTCCCAGTCTACCCCTTCCACCTCTACCACCTGGTTAGTCCCAGTCTACCCCCTCCACCTCTACCACCTGGTTAGTACCAGTCTACACCCTCTACCACCTGGTTAGTACCAGTCTACCCCCTCCACTTCTACCACCTGGTTAGTCCCAGTCTACCCCCTCCACCACCTGGTTAGTACCAGTCTACCCCCTCTACCACCTGGTTAGTACCAGTCTACCCCCTCTACCACCTGGTTAGTACCAGTCTACCCCCTCTACCACCTGGTTAGTACCAGTCTACCCCCTCTACCACCTGGTTAGTACCAGTCTACCCCCTCTACCACCTGGTTAGTACCAGTCTACCCCCTCTACCACCTGGTTAGTACCAGTCTACCCCCTCTACCACCTGGTTAGTCCCAGTCTACCCCCTCTACCACCTGGTTAGTACCAGTCTACACCCTCTACCACCTGGTTAGTACCAGTCTACACCCTCTACCACCTGGTTAGTACCAGTCTACCCCCTCTACCACCTGGTTAGTCCCAGTCTACCCCTTCCACCTCTACCACCTGGTTAGTCCCAGTCTACCCCCTCCACCTCTACCACCTGGTTAGTACCAGTCTACACCCTCTACCACCTGGTTAGTACCAGTCTACCCCCTCCACTTCTACCACCTGGTTAGTCCCAGTCTACCCCCTCCACCACCTGGTTAGTACCAGTCTACCCCCTCTACCACCTGGTTAGTACCAGTCTACCCCCTCTACCACCTGGTTAGTACCAGTCTACCCCCTCTACCACCTGGTTAGTCCCAGTCTACCCCCTCTACCACCTGGTTAGTACCAGTCTACACCCTCTACCACCTGGTTAGTACCAGTCTACACCCTCTACCACCTGGTTAGTACCAGTCTACCCCCTCTACCACCTGGTTAGTCCCAGTCTACCCCTTCCACCTCTACCACCTGGTTAGTCCCAGTCTACCCCCTCCACCTCTACCACCTGGTTAGTACCACTAACTCTACCCCCTCCACCTCTACCACCTGGTTAGTACCAGTCTACCCCCTCCACCTCTACCACCTGGTTAGTACCAGTCTACCCCCTCCACCTCTACCACCTGGTTAGTACCACTAACTCTACCCCCTCCACCTCTACCACCTGGTTAGTACCACTACCCCCTCCACCTCTATCACCTGGTTAGTACCACTAACTCTATCCCCTCCACCTCTATCACCTGGTTAGTACCACTACCCCCTCCACCTCTACCACCTGGTTAGTCCCAGTCTACCCCCTCCACCTCTACCACCTGGTTAGTACCAGTCTACCCCTCCACCTCTACCACCTGGTTAGTCCCAGTCTACCCCTCCACCTCCACCAGCTGGTTAGTACCAGTCTACCCCCTCCACCACCTGGTTAGTCCCAGTCTACCCCCTCTACCACCTGGTTAGTCCCAGTCTACCCCTCCACCTCTACCACCTGGTTAGTACCAGTCTACCCCCTCCACCACCTGGTTAGTCCCAGTCTACCCCCTCTACCACCTGGTTAGTACCAGTCTACCCCCTCTACCACCTGGTTAGTACCAGTCTACCCCCTCCACCTCTACCACCTGGTTAGTACCAGTCTACCCCCTCCACCACTACCACCTGGTTAGTACCACTACCCCCTCCACCACTACCACCTGGTTAGTACCACTACCCCCTCCACCACTACGACCTGGTTAGTACCACTACCCCCTCCACCACTACCACTTGGTTAGTACCACTACCCCCTCCACCACTACCACCTGGTTAGTACCAGTCTACCCCCTCCACCTCTACCACCTGGTTAGTACCAGTCTACTCCCTCTACCACTACCACCTGGTTAGTACCACTACCCCCTCCACCTCTACCACCTGGTTAGTACCAGTCTACCCCCTCTACCACCTGGTTAGTCCCAGTCTACCCCCTCACCACCTGGTTAGTACCAGTCTACCCCCTCCACCTCTACCACCTGGTTAGTCCCAGTCTACCCCCTCCACCACCTGGTTAGTACCAGTCTACCCCCTCTACCACCTGGTTAGTACCAGTCTACCCCCTCTACCACCTGGTTAGTCCCAGTCTACCCCCTCTACCACCTGGTTAGTCCCAGTCTACCCCCTCTACCACCTGGTTAGTACCAGTCTACACCCTCTACCACCTGGTTAGTACCAGTCTACACCTCTACCACCTGGTTAGTACCAGGCTACCCCCTCTACCACCTGGTTAGTCCCAGTCTACCCCTCCACCTCTACCACCTGGTTAGTCCCAGTCTACCCCCTCCACCTCTACCACCTGGTTAGTACCAGTCTACACCCTCTACCACCTGGTTAGTACCAGTCTACCCCTCCACCTCTACCACCTGGTTAGTCCCAGTCTACCCCCTCCACCTCTACCACCTGGTTAGTACCAGTCTACCCCTCCACCTCTACCACCTGGTTAGTCCCAGTCTACCCCTCCACCTCTACCACCTGGTTAGTACCAGTCTACCCCCTCTACCACCTGGTTAGTACCAGTCTACCCCCTCTACCACCTGGTTAGTCCCAGTCTACCCCCTCTACCACCTGGTTAGTCCCAGTCTACCCCCTCTACCACCTGGTTAGTACCAGTCTACCCCCTCTACCACCTGGTTAGTACCAGTCTACACCCTCTACCACCTGGTTAGTACCAGTCTACACCCTCTACCACCTGGTTAGTACCAGTCTAGCCCCTCCACCTCTACCACCTGGTTAGTACCACTAACTCTACCCCCTCCACCTCTACCACCTGGTTAGTACCACTAACTCTATCCCCTCCACCTCTATCACCTGGTTAGTACCACTACCCCCTCCACCACTACCACCTGGTTAGTACCACTAACTCTACCCCCTCCACCTCTACCACCTGGTTAGTACCACTAACTCTACCCCCTCCACCTCTACCACCTGGTTAGTACCACTACCCCCTCCACCTCTATCACCTGGTTAGTACCACTAACTCTATCCCCTCCACCTCTATCACCTGGTTAGTACCACTACCCCCTCCACCACTACCACCTGGTTAGTACCAGTCTACCCCCTCCACCTCTACCACCTGGTTAGTACCAGTCTACCCCCTCCACCACCTGGTTAGTACCAGTCTACCCCCTCCAGCTCTACCACCTGGTTAGTACCAGTCTACCCCCTCTACCACCTGGTTAGTACCAGTCTACCCCCTCTACCACCTGGTTAGTCCCAGTCTACCCCCTCACCACCTGGTTAGTACCAGTCTACCCCCTCCACCTCTACCACCTGGTTAGTCCCAGTCTACCCCCTCCACCACCTGGTTAGTACCAGTCTACCCCCTCTACCACCTGGTTAGTACCAGTCTACCCCCTCTACCACCTGGTTAGTACCAGTCTACCCCCTCTACCACCTGGTTAGTCCCAGTCTACCCCCTCTACCACCTGGTTAGTACCAGTCTACACCCTCTACCACCTGGTTAGTACCAGTCTACACCCTCTACCACCTGGTTAGTACCAGTCTACCCCCTCTACCACCTGGTTAGTCCCAGTCTACCCCTTCCACCTCTACCACCTGGTTAGTCCCAGTCTACCCCCTCCACCTCTACCACCTGGTTAGTACCAGTCTACACCCTCTACCACCTGGTTAGTACCAGTCTACCCCTCCACCTCTACCACCTGGTTAGTCCCAGTCTACCCCCTCCACCTCTACCACCTGGTTAGTACCAGTCTACCCCTCCACCTCTACCACCTGGTTAGTCCCAGTCTACCCCTCCACCACCTGGTTAGTACCAGTCTACCCCCTCCACCACCTGGTTAGTCCCAGTCTACCCCTCCACCTCTACCACCTGGTTAGTACCAGTCTACCTCCTCCACCACCTGGTTAGTCCCAGTCTACCCCCTCTACCACCTGGTTAGTACCAGTCTACCCCCTCTACCACCTGGTTAGTACCAGTCTACCCCCTCCACCTCTACCACCTGGTTAGTACCACTAACTCTACCCCCTCCACCTCTACCACCTGGTTAGTACCACTAACTCTACCCCCTCCACCTCTACCACCTGGTTAGTACCAGTCTACCCCCTCCACCTCTACCACCTGGTTAGTACCACTAACTCTACCCCCTCCACCTCTACCACCTGGTTAGTACCAGTCTACCCCCTCCACCACTACCACCTGGTTAGTACCACTAACTCTACCCCCTCCACCTCTACCACCTGGTTAGTACCACTACCCCCTCCACCACTACCAACTGGTTAGTACCACTAACTCTACCCCCTCCACCTCTATCACCTGGTTAGTACCACTAACTCTATCCCCTCCACCTCTATCACCTGGTTAGTACCACTACCCCCTCCACCACTACCACCTGGTTAGTACCAGTCTACCCCCTCCACCTCTACTACCTGGTTAGTACCAGTCTACCCCCTCCACCACCTGGTTAGTCCCAGTCTACCCCTCCACCTCTACCACCTGGTTAGTACCAGTCTACCCCCTCTACCACCTGGTTAGTACCAGTCTACCCCCTCTACCACCTGGTTAGTCCCAGTCTACCCCCTCACCACCTGGTTAGTACCAGTCTACCCCCTCCACCTCTACCACCTGGTTAGTCCCAGTCTACCCCCTCCACCACCTGGTTAGTACCAGTCTACCCCCTCTACCACCTGGTTAGTACCAGTCTACCCCCTCTACCACCTGGTTAGTACCAGTCTACCCCCTCTACCACCTGGTTAGTCCCAGTCTACCCCCTCTACCACCTGGTTAGTACCAGTCTACACCCTCTACCACCTGGTTAGTACCAGTCTACACCCTCTACCACCTGGTTAGTACCAGTCTACCCCCTCTACCACCTGGTTAGTCCCAGTCTACCCCTTCCACCTCTACCACCTGGTTAGTCCCAGTCTACCCCCTCCACCTCTACCACCTGGTTAGTACCAGTCTACACCCTCTACCACCTGGTTAGTACCAGTCTACCCCCTCCACTTCTACCACCTGGTTAGTCCCAGTCTACCCCCTCCACCACCTGGTTAGTACCAGTCTACCCCCTCTACCACCTGGTTAGTACCAGTCTACCCCCTCTACCACCTGGTTAGTACCAGTCTACCCCCTCTACCACCTGGTTAGTCCCAGTCTACCCCCTCTACCACCTGGTTAGTACCAGTCTACACCCTCTACCACCTGGTTAGTACCAGTCTACACCCTCTACCACCTGGTTAGTACCAGTCTACCCCCTCTACCACCTGGTTAGTCCCAGTCTACCCCTTCCACCTCTACCACCTGGTTAGTCCCAGTCTACCCCCTCCACCTCTACCACCTGGTTAGTACCACTAACTCTACCCCCTCCACCTCTACCACCTGGTTAGTACCAGTCTACCCCCTCCACCTCTACCACCTGGTTAGTACCAGTCTACCCCCTCCACCTCTACCACCTGGTTAGTACCACTAACTCTACCCCCTCCACCTCTACCACCTGGTTAGTACCACTACCCCCTCCACCTCTATCACCTGGTTAGTACCACTAACTCTATCCCCTCCACCTCTATCACCTGGTTAGTACCACTACCCCCTCCACCTCTACCACCTGGTTAGTCCCAGTCTACCCCCTCCACCTCTACCACCTGGTTAGTACCAGTCTACCCCTCCACCTCTACCACCTGGTTAGTCCCAGTCTACCCCTCCACCTCCACCACCTGGTTAGTACCAGTCTACCCCCTCCACCACCTGGTTAGTCCCAGTCTACCCCCTCTACCACCTGGTTAGTCCCAGTCTACCCCTCCACCTCTACCACCTGGTTAGTACCAGTCTACCCCCTCCACCACCTGGTTAGTCCCAGTCTACCCCCTCTACCACCTGGTTAGTACCAGTCTACCCCCTCTACCACCTGGTTAGTACCAGTCTACCCCCTCCACCTCTACCACCTGGTTAGTACCAGTCTACCCCCTCCACCACTACCACCTGGTTAGTACCACTACCCCCTCCACCACTACCACCTGGTTAGTACCACTACCCCCTCCACCACTACGACCTGGTTAGTACCACTACCCCCTCCACCACTACCACTTGGTTAGTACCACTACCCCCTCCACCACTACCACCTGGTTAGTACCAGTCTACCCCCTCCACCTCTACCACCTGGTTAGTACCAGTCTACTCCCTCTACCACTACCACCTGGTTAGTACCACTACCCCCTCCACCTCTACCACCTGGTTAGTACCAGTCTACCCCCTCTACCACCTGGTTAGTCCCAGTCTACCCCCTCACCACCTGGTTAGTACCAGTCTACCCCCTCCACCTCTACCACCTGGTTAGTCCCAGTCTACCCCCTCCACCACCTGGTTAGTACCAGTCTACCCCCTCTACCACCTGGTTAGTACCAGTCTACCCCCTCTACCACCTGGTTAGTCCCAGTCTACCCCCTCTACCACCTGGTTAGTCCCAGTCTACCCCCTCTACCACCTGGTTAGTACCAGTCTACACCCTCTACCACCTGGTTAGTACCAGTCTACACCTCTACCACCTGGTTAGTACCAGGCTACCCCCTCTACCACCTGGTTAGTCCCAGTCTACCCCTCCACCTCTACCACCTGGTTAGTCCCAGTCTACCCCCTCCACCTCTACCACCTGGTTAGTACCAGTCTACACCCTCTACCACCTGGTTAGTACCAGTCTACCCCTCCACCTCTACCACCTGGTTAGTCCCAGTCTACCCCCTCCACCTCTACCACCTGGTTAGTACCAGTCTACCCCTCCACCTCTACCACCTGGTTAGTCCCAGTCTACCCCTCCACCTCTACCACCTGGTTAGTACCAGTCTACCCCCTCTACCACCTGGTTAGTACCAGTCTACCCCCTCTACCACCTGGTTAGTCCCAGTCTACCCCCTCTACCACCTGGTTAGTCCCAGTCTACCCCCTCTACCACCTGGTTAGTACCAGTCTACCCCCTCTACCACCTGGTTAGTACCAGTCTACACCCTCTACCACCTGGTTAGTACCAGTCTACACCCTCTACCACCTGGTTAGTACCAGTCTACCCCCTCCACCTCTACCACCTGGTTAGTACCACTAACTCTACCCCCTCCACCTCTACCACCTGGTTAGTACCACTACCCCCTCCACCTCTATCACCTGGTTAGTACCACTAACTCTATCCCCTCCACCTCTATCACCTGGTTAGTACCACTACCCCCTCCACCTCTACCACCTGGTTAGTCCCAGTCTACCCCCTCCACCTCTACCACCTGGTTAGTACCAGTCTACCCCTCCACCTCTACCACCTGGTTAGTCCCAGTCTACCCCTCCACCTCCACCACCTGGTTAGTACCAGTCTACCCCCTCCACCACCTGGTTAGTCCCAGTCTACCCCCTCTACCACCTGGTTAGTCCCAGTCTACCCCTCCACCTCTACCACCTGGTTAGTACCAGTCTACCCCCTCCACCACCTGGTTAGTCCCAGTCTACCCCCTCTACCACCTGGTTAGTACCAGTCTACCCCCTCTACCACCTGGTTAGTACCAGTCTACCCCCTCTACCACCTGGTTAGTACCAGTCTACCCCCTCCACCACTACCACCTGGTTAGTACCACTACCCCCTCCACCACTACCACCTGGTTAGTACCACTACCCCCTCCACCACTACGACCTGGTTAGTACCACTACCCCCTCCACCACTACCACTTGGTTAGTACCACTACCCCCTCCACCACTACCACCTGGTTAGTACCAGTCTACCCCCTCCACCTCTACCACCTGGTTAGTACCAGTCTACTCCCTCTACCACTACCACCTGGTTAGTACCACTACCCCCTCCACCTCTACCACCTGGTTAGTACCAGTCTACCCCCTCTACCACCTGGTTAGTCCCAGTCTACCCCCTCACCACCTGGTTAGTACCAGTCTACCCCCTCCACCTCTACCACCTGGTTAGTCCCAGTCTACCCCCTCCACCACCTGGTTAGTACCAGTCTACCCCCTCTACCACCTGGTTAGTACCAGTCTACCCCCTCTACCACCTGGTTAGTCCCAGTCTACCCCCTCTACCACCTGGTTAGTCCCAGTCTACCCCCTCTACCACCTGGTTAGTACCAGTCTACACCCTCTACCACCTGGTTAGTACCAGTCTACACCTCTACCACCTGGTTAGTACCAGGCTACCCCCTCTACCACCTGGTTAGTCCCAGTCTACCCCTCCACCTCTACCACCTGGTTAGTCCCAGTCTACCCCCTCCACCTCTACCACCTGGTTAGTACCAGTCTACACCCTCTACCACCTGGTTAGTACCAGTCTACCCCTCCACCTCTACCACCTGGTTAGTACCAGTCTACCCCCTCTACCACCTGGTTAGTCCCAGTCTACCCCCTCTACCACCTGGTTAGTCCCAGTCTACCCCCTCTACCACCTGGTTAGTACCAGTCTACCCCCTCTACCACCTGGTTAGTACCAGTCTACACCCTCTACCACCTGGTTAGTACCAGTCTACACCCTCTACCACCTGGTTAGTACCAGTCTACCCCCTCCACCTCTACCACCTGGTTAGTACCACTAACTCTACCCCCTCCACCTCTACCACCTGGTTAGTACCACTACCCCCTCCACCTCTATCACCTGGTTAGTACCACTAACTCTATCCCCTCCACCTCTATCACCTGGTTAGTACCACTACCCCCTCCACCTCTACCACCTGGTTAGTCCCAGTCTACCCCCTCCACCTCTACCACCTGGTTAGTACCAGTCTACCCCTCCACCTCTACCACCTGGTTAGTCCCAGTCTACCCCTCCACCTCCACCACCTGGTTAGTACCAGTCTACCCCCTCCACCACCTGGTTAGTCCCAGTCTACCCCCTCTACCACCTGGTTAGTCCCAGTCTACCCCTCCACCTCTACCACCTGGTTAGTACCAGTCTACCCCCTCCACCACCTGGTTAGTCCCAGTCTACCCCCTCTACCACCTGGTTAGTACCAGTCTACCCCCTCTACCACCTGGTTAGTACCAGTCTACCCCCTCTACCACCTGGTTAGTACCAGTCTACCCCCTCCACCACTACCACCTGGTTAGTACCACTACCCCCTCCACCACTACCACCTGGTTAGTACCACTACCCCCTCCACCACTACGACCTGGTTAGTACCACTACCCCCTCCACCACTACCACTTGGTTAGTACCACTACCCCCTCCACCACTACCACCTGGTTAGTACCAGTCTACCCCCTCCACCTCTACCACCTGGTTAGTACCAGTCTACTCCCTCTACCACTACCACCTGGTTAGTACCACTACCCCCTCCACCTCTACCACCTGGTTAGTACCAGTCTACCCCCTCTACCACCTGGTTAGTCCCAGTCTACCCCCTCACCACCTGGTTAGTACCAGTCTACCCCCTCCACCTCTACCACCTGGTTAGTCCCAGTCTACCCCCTCCACCACCTGGTTAGTACCAGTCTACCCCCTCTACCACCTGGTTAGTACCAGTCTACCCCCTCTACCACCTGGTTAGTCCCAGTCTACCCCCTCTACCACCTGGTTAGTCCCAGTCTACCCCCTCTACCACCTGGTTAGTACCAGTCTACACCCTCTACCACCTGGTTAGTACCAGTCTACACCTCTACCACCTGGTTAGTACCAGGCTACCCCCTCTACCACCTGGTTAGTCCCAGTCTACCCCTCCACCTCTACCACCTGGTTAGTCCCAGTCTACCCCCTCCACCTCTACCACCTGGTTAGTACCAGTCTACACCCTCTACCACCTGGTTAGTACCAGTCTACCCCTCCACCTCTACCACCTGGTTAGTCCCAGTCTACCCCCTCCACCTCTACCACCTGGTTAGTACCAGTCTACCCCTCCACCTCTACCACCTGGTTAGTCCCAGTCTACCCCTCCACCTCTACCACCTGGTTAGTACCAGTCTACCCCCTCTACCACCTGGTTAGTACCAGTCTACCCCCTCTACCACCTGGTTAGTCCCAGTCTACCCCCTCTACCACCTGGTTAGTCCCAGTCTACCCCCTCTACCACCTGGTTAGTACCACTAACTCTACCCCCTCCACCTCTACCACCTGGTTAGTACCAGTCTACCCCCTCCACCTCTACCACCTGGTTAGTACCAGTCTACCCCCTCCACCTCTACCACCTGGTTAGTACCACTAACTCTACCCCCTCCACCTCTACCACCTGGTTAGTACCACTACCCCCTCCACCTCTATCACCTGGTTAGTACCACTAACTCTATCCCCTCCACCTCTATCACCTGGTTAGTACCACTACCCCCTCCACCTCTACCACCTGGTTAGTCCCAGTCTACCCCCTCCACCTCTACCACCTGGTTAGTACCAGTCTACCCCTCTACCACCTGGTTAGTCCCAGTCTACCCCTCCACCTCCACCACCTGGTTAGTACCAGTCTACCCCCTCCACCACCTGGTTAGTCCCAGTCTACCCCCTCTACCACCTGGTTAGTCCCAGTCTACCCCTCCACCTCTACCACCTGGTTAGTACCAGTCTACCCCCTCCACCACCTGGTTAGTCCCAGTCTACCCCCTCTACCACCTGGTTAGTACCAGTCTACCCCCTCTACCACCTGGTTAGTACCAGTCTACCCCCTCCACCTCTACCACCTGGTTAGTACCAGTCTACCCCCTCCACCACTACCACCTGGTTAGTACCACTACCCCCTCCACCACTACCACCTGGTTAGTACCACTACCCCCTCCACCACTACGACCTGGTTAGTACCACTACCCCCTCCACCACTACCACTTGGTTAGTACCACTACCCCCTCCACCACTACCACCTGGTTAGTACCAGTCTACCCCCTCCACCTCTACCACCTGGTTAGTACCAGTCTACTCCCTCTACCACTACCACCTGGTTAGTACCACTACCCCCTCCACCTCTACCACCTGGTTAGTACCAGTCTACCCCCTCTACCACCTGGTTAGTCCCAGTCTACCCCCTCACCACCTGGTTAGTACCAGTCTACCCCCTCCACCTCTACCACCTGGTTAGTCCCAGTCTACCCCCTCCACCACCTGGTTAGTACCAGTCTACCCCCTCTACCACCTGGTTAGTACCAGTCTACCCCCTCTACCACCTGGTTAGTCCCAGTCTACCCCCTCTACCACCTGGTTAGTCCCAGTCTACCCCCTCTACCACCTGGTTAGTACCAGTCTACACCCTCTACCACCTGGTTAGTACCAGTCTACACCTCTACCACCTGGTTAGTACCAGGCTACCCCCTCTACCACCTGGTTAGTCCCAGTCTACCCCTCCACCTCTACCACCTGGTTAGTCCCAGTCTACCCCCTCCACCTCTACCACCTGGTTAGTACCAGTCTACACCCTCTACCACCTGGTTAGTACCAGTCTACCCCTCCACCTCTACCACCTGGTTAGTCCCAGTCTACCCCCTCCACCTCTACCACCTGGTTAGTACCAGTCTACCCCTCCACCTCTACCACCTGGTTAGTCCCAGTCTACCCCTCCACCTCTACCACCTGGTTAGTACCAGTCTACCCCCTCTACCACCTGGTTAGTACCAGTCTACCCCCTCTACCACCTGGTTAGTCCCAGTCTACCCCCTCTACCACCTGGTTAGTCCCAGTCTACCCCCTCTACCACCTGGTTAGTACCAGTCTACCCCCTCTACCACCTGGTTAGTACCAGTCTACACCCTCTACCACCTGGTTAGTACCAGTCTACACCCTCTACCACCTGGTTAGTACCAGTCTACCCCCTCTACCACCTGGTTAGTCCCAGTCTACCCCTCCACCTCTACCACCTGGTTAGTCCCAGTCTACCCCCTCCACCTCTACCACCTGGTTAGTACCAGTCTACACCCTCTACCACCTGGTTAGTACCAGTCTACCCCTCCACCTCTACCACCTGGTTAGTCCCAGTCTACCCCCTCCACCTCTACCACCTGGTTAGTACCAGTCTACCCCTCCACCTCTACCACCTGGTTAGTCCCAGTCTACCCCTCCACCTCTACCACCTGGTTAGTACCAGTCTACCCCCTCCACCACCTGGTTAGTCCCAGTCTACCCCCTCTACCACCTGGTTAGTACCAGTCTGCCCCCTCCACCTCTACCACCTGGTTAGTACCAGTCTTCCCCCTCCACCACTACCACCTGGTTAGTACCACTACCCCCTCCACCACTACCACCTGGTTAGTACCACTACCCCCTCCACCACTACCACCTGGTTAGTACCACTACCCCCTCCACCACTACCACCTGTTTAGTACCACTACCCCCTCCACCACTACCACCTGGTTAGTACCAGTCTACTCCCTCTACCACTACCACCTGGTTATTACCAGTGTACTCCCTCTACCACTACCACCTGGTTAGTACCACTACCCCCTCCACCACTACCACCTGGTTAGTACCAGTCTACCCCCTCCACCACTACCACCTGGTTAGTACCACTACCCCCTCCACCACTACCACCTGGTTAGTACCACTACCCCCTCCACCACTACCACCTGGTTAGTACCAGTCTACTCCCTCTACCACTACCACCTGGTTAGTACCAGTCTACCCCCTCCACCACTACCACCTGGTTAGTACCAGTCTACTCCCTCTACCACTACCACCCATACCTGAAGGAAGGTCTAAGTGACGTTCCTGTAGGTATTGACTATTTGCAGTGTGATCCTAGTTTTGTAAATCGTTCCTTAGTTTATCGTCCTCTGTCCTCCTTAGGCCAGGTGGAGACACGCATTCCAGAGTTACACCTTGGACCGAATCGACACAGGTACAACACAGTGTTACTTGTACTTGACTTGATGCTGATCTCAGATATCGACACAGTTGTTTCCTTGTGTAGTTGTCAGGTGGTGTTGTTGTTGTTGTTGTCATTGTTGTTCTTCCTCTCCCGCCAGGTTCTGTGTGTCGCCTGCTGGTTGTCATGTGTTCCTCCCAGGGGGAGCGGAGCTACTGTTTCCCTCGGGTTGCCTAGCGACGACCACCACGCTGCAGTGGGCGGAGCGTAGGCCAGACAGGAAATGGGTGTGGCTAGAGGAGCATGACTTCCTGCTGAGTCGACCACTGGAACTCCTCCCACACGGGATCTCCTTTTTAAAGGTATTCTGTAAACGGTAGTCGTATAATTAATTAGTCTAATTTATGGTGGGATACTTATCAATGGAAAGATCTGTAGGTTCACACACAAAGTAGACAGATATCTTCTTTTCAGGAGTTTTAAATGGGTTGTTTCTTGCAGCATACAGATATTTGGGACAAAGTATTTTTCATTGTGTATCTACGAGCTTCTCTCATTGGTCTCTTCTACTCTGATACTCATCTTCTTTCTGAACATATTCCTCCCCTCCTCTCCTCCCCTCCTCCTCTCTTCTCCCCCTCTTCTCCCCTCCACTCCTCTCTGGTCCTCCCCTTCTCCTCTCCTCTTCTCCTCTCTTCTCCCCTCCACTCCTCCTCTCTTCTCCCCTCCACTCCTCCTCTCCTCTCCTCTCCTTTCCCCTCCCCTCCCCTCCCCCTCTCCTCTCCTCCTCTCCAGCCAGTGGAGGTGTGTGTACCGTACCACCGGTCCAGGAAAGGGGAGGTGGTTGTGAGGAGGTTTGATGGACAGCAGTGGAGTACACTATCCACTGAAACCAGAAGGGGCAGTATAGGACACAGCAGTCACCCCGGAGGCCGACCTGCCAGGGTAGTGTACAGAACACAACACTGCTTCATAATATGGCATGCAAGAAAACATAACCAACCTCCTCGGCCCAGTCCCGAATCAACCCCCTAGACCCTACATCCTGTTCACTTCTGGAGATATGAGATTGTACGGTTGAGATTCTGATTTGTACAGCAGACAAATATCTCCCTTCTCTCTGCCTGTCTGCCTGTCTGCCTCCTGTCTGCCTGTCTGCCTCCTGTCTGCCTTCTGTCTGCCTGTCTGCCTCCTGTCTGCCTTCTGTCTGCCTGTCTGTCTCCTGTCTGTCTGTCTGTCTCTCTGTTTGTTTGTCTGTCTCTCTGTCTGGTCTGGTCTGTCTGTCTGTGTGTCTGTCTGTGTGTCTGAGAATGTATTCTTAATTGACTTTCCTATTTAAAAAAATAAAATAACAAGTTTGTCCCCATAGCTGGCCTGCGTCTCAGTGAGACAGTTCTCCTGGTTTGTGGCAGTGGGTCGTCCAGTCAGGGACAGTTGCTCTGTGACACCAGAGGGGGCGCTGCTGGTGTCACGTTCAGACGCAGGCATCAAACTGACCTTCCCCCCAGACTGCACTGTTCAGACCCGCACCATCATTCTACAGGTACAGTCCGGTATTCACCATCACTCTACAGGTACAGTCTGGTATTCACCATCACTCTACAGGTACAGTCCGGTATTCACCATCATTCTACAGGTACAGTCCGGTATTCACCATCACTCTACAGGTACAGTCTGGTATTCACCATCACTCTACAGGTACAGTCTGGTATTCACCATCACTCTACAGGTACAGTCCGGTATTCACCATCACTCTACAGGTACAGTCCGGTATTCACCATCACTCTACAGGTACAGTCTGGTATTCACCATCATTCTACAGGTACAGTCCGGTATTCACCATCACTCTACAGGTACAGTCCGGTATTCACCATCACTCTACAGGTACAGTCTGGTATTCACCATCACTCTACAGGTACAGTCTGGTATTCACCATCACTCTACAGGTACAGTCTGGTATTCACCATCACTCTACAGGTACAGTCCGGTATTCACCATCACTCTACAGGTACAGTCCGGTATTCACCATCACTCTACAGGTACAGTCTGGTATTCACCATCACTCTACAGGTACAGTCTGGTATTCACCATCACTCTACAGGTACAGTCCGGTATTCAACATCACTCTACAGGTACAGTCTGGTATTCACCATCACTCTACAGGTACAGTCTGGTATTCACCATCACTCTACAGGTACAGTCTGGTATTCACCATCACTCTACAGGTACAGTCCGGTATTCAACATCACTCTACAGGTACAGTCTGGTATTCACCATCACTCTACAGGTACAGTCTGGTATTCACCATCACTCTACAGGTACAGTCTGGTATTCACCATCACTCTACAGGTACAGTCTGGTATTCACCATCACTCTACAGGTACAGTCCGGTATTCACCATCACTCTACAGGTACAGTCCGGTATTCACCATCACTCTACAGGTACAGTCTGGTATTCACCATCACTCTACAGGTACAGTCTGGTATTCACCATCACTCTACAGGTACAGTCCGGTATTCAACATCACTCTACAGGTACAGTCCGGTATTCACCAGAGACTGGTTCTTCCAGAGAGCATTGTTTGTTAAAACAATAAAACAATACTAGCTAGTATCCTCTGTATTTTGTGACACTGTGCTTTCCTGCTAATCTCCTCAGCAGTGGGTAATGTAAATCCAATCCCTGCTCACTCCCCTGTTTCTACAGGTACTACAGGTGTCTGTCACTGAGGTCCAGACGTTGTGTGGAGACCCTCAGGCCAGAGTCAGTCCCCTCCTCTGTCTCTCTCAAGACCCCAGCATCCAATTCCTCCAGCCAATCAAGGTGCAGGTCCCGCTGCCAACTGGACTCACTGGTAGGTCTACCGGGTCCTGTTTGAAAACTGTTCAACGTTTTCATTTCTTCAGATCCGACATGATTGGATAGGTGTTAGCAGAATGGTTACTTACTGCTTGGCTTTCAACCCTTCTAGCCGTTTCTGATGAGAAATTACTTCAAGTAGACCCGTCTCCATGGAGACCCCAGCGCTACCTGCATTCATTTAACCATGTTGTTGTTGTTGATGTCCCAGGTCACACAGTAGACCTGTCCTGTCTCCACCTGCTTCATGGAGACCCCAGCGCCCACACCTGGACAGACATAACCTCACAGGTGTCCCTGTACGTCACACAGCTCTACGCCATCTTCTACATCACTCACTTCTCCTGGTGAGTTCCTGTTATTCCAGACGAAATGAACACACAGCTTTACAGTAATCAATCAATCAAATGTATTTATATAGCCCTTCGTACATCAGCTGATATCTCAAAGTGCTGTACATAAACCCAGCCTAAAACCCCAAACAGCAAGCAATGCAGGTGTAGAAGCACGGTGGCTAGGAAAAACTCCCTGGAAAGGCCAGAACCTAGGAAGAAACCTAGAGAGGAACCAGGCTCTGAGGGGTGGCCAGTCCTCTTCTGGCTGTGCCGGGTAGAGAGGAACCAGGCTATGAGGGGTGGCCAGTCCTCTTCTGGCTGTGCCGGGTGGAGATTATAACAGAACATGGCCAAGATGTTCAAATGTTCATAAATGACCAGCATGGTCAAATAATAATAATCACAGGCAGAACAGTTGAAACTGTAAACAACCCAATGTTTATATCCTAGGACAAGCTAGCAACAGCAAGCTAGCTAAATAGGACACATTAGCTAGAAACAGCAAGCTAGCTAAATAGGACACATTAGCTAGAAACAGCAAGCTAGCTAAATAGGACACATTAGCTAGAAACAGCAAGCTAGCTAAATAGGACACATTAGCTAGAAACAGCAAGCTAGCTAGCTAAATTGTAATAAATGTTTAATGCTTTTCGACCTGTCCCCAAATTAATATAATTGGTTCAGAGTTTGTTTTGATATTTCAACCTGTGTGTCATGATCGCATTTCGTGTGGTGGGGGACAAAATCAATTTGCGTAGGCCCTCGTCCGGTCTGGGCATAGTGTTAGAGTATGGTCTTCTCATATTGGTCCTTGATGCTGACGTTGTTAAGTTAATATCGTTCATCTATCCTGGGTAGTGGCTGTGGTCCGTACGGTGTTACCGGAGCCTGAATCCGGTTCTATTGGCTACGTCTGTCAATAGTTTGTGTATATTATTCCAGGTACTGGCTGTGGTACACTACCCAGCGCTGTGTTAGCGGGGTGGTCCGTAGGGTCTACCAGAGACTGAAGCAGTTTCAGGTCCAGTTCCTGGTGCTACAGAGGAGAACAGACCCCAAACAGGTTCTGCTACAGTGCCTGCCTGCTGACAAGGTGGGTCCAGTCAATCAATCAATCAATCCATCACTTCCTGAGACCAAGGACAGTCAGTGTTACAGCAGCATCACTTCCTGAGACCAAGGGCAGTCAGTGTTACGGCAGCATCACTTCCTGAGACCAAGGGCAGACAGTGTTACAGCAGCATCACTTCCTGAGACCAAGGGCAGACAGTGTTACAGCAGCATCACTTCCTGAGACCAAGGGCAGTCAGTGTTACAGCAGCATCACTTCCTGAGACCAAGGGCAGTCAGTGTTACGGCAGCATCACTTCCTGAGACCAAAGACAGTCAGTGTTACAGCAGCATCACTTCCTGAGACCAAGGGCAGTCAGTGTTACAGCAGCATCACTTCCTGAGACCAAGGGCAGTCAGTGTTACGGCAGCATCACTTCCTGAGACCAAAGACAGTCAGTGTTACAGCAGCATCACTTCCTGAGACCAAGGGCAGTCAGTGTTACAGCAGCATCACTTCCTGAGACCAAGGGCAGTCAGTGTTACAGCAGCATCACTTCCTGAGACCAAGGGCAGTCAGTGTTACAGCAGCATCACTTCCTGAGACCAAGGGCAGTCAGTGTTACAGCAGCATCACTTCCTGAGACCAAGGGCAGTCAGTGTTACAGCAGCATCACTTCCTGAGACCAAGGACAGTCAGTGTTATAGCAGCATCACTTCCTGAGACCTAGGACAGTCAGTGTTACAGCAGCATCACTTCCTGAGACCAAGGGCAGTCAGTGTTACAGCAGCATCACTTCCTGAGACAAGGACAGTGTTACAGCAGCATCACTTCCTGAGATAAGAGACCTAGGACAGTCAGTGGCTGTATCACTTCCTGAGATAAGAGACCTAGGACAGTCAGTGGCTGTATCACATGCATAGTACATCAGATTTTCCACTG
Organism: Oncorhynchus mykiss; assembly: GCF_013265735.2. Classification (NCBI taxonomy): domain Eukaryota; kingdom Metazoa; phylum Chordata; class Actinopteri; order Salmoniformes; family Salmonidae; genus Oncorhynchus; species Oncorhynchus mykiss. Next base: position 4,820,275 of record NC_050570.1, on the reverse strand, counting down.
CAAGTTTTAGAAGTGCAGGAATGTTAGAAGATCCACCGTGTGTCGGTGTCATAACGTGTGTTGGTGTCATAATGTGTGTCGATGTCATAATGTGTGTTGATGTCATAACGTGTGTTGATGTCATAATGTGTACAGTAAATATCTGATGTGCCCTATGACCATGTTTAACAGGTGGACAACAGAGTACAGTCTCTGTCAGAGCAGTACGATGGCCCACAACCCTCAGACCTCTGTGACCTGTTGGAGGGAGAGCAGTTCTTCGCTGGCTTCGAGAGGGGCCTAGACGTCAGCGCAGGTACATTTGGGAAATGATACAATTTGAACGACATCTTCCATGTCAACACTACTACGTCCCCTCTCTCTTTCAGATAGACCAGACTGTGCGGAAGGGAGACTGTCGTTTGTGTTCTACTCTCGGTTGAAGAATCTCAAAGAGGTGTACGTTTGTCCAACACAGAAGCAGGAGGGGTCAATCAGGGGTCAGGTGAGAGACGAGTGACCCCTGACAGAGAGAGGGTGTACAGTACATACAGACATTTTTATTAACTATGGTACATTATTCATAAAGAGCTTTATTAGGTAAGGGATAAACACCAACATGTTGTACATTACCTTGGAAAATAATGGAGGACGCAGTTCATTAGTTCCAGGATAATGTACAGAACAGGAGGTGTTTATCCCGCTCACACCACAGTTGCCAAAGAAAACAAAACTCAAGCACACATTTGCAGGTAGAAATAACACGTTTTCATTGGTAGAAATAACACGTTTTCATTGGTAGAAATAACACGTTTTCATTGGTATTTTCAGTTTGATAAGTCAATTCCTACTTTTTCATCCTCCCACCAAGCATGGTTGTTAGTTCTATTGGTGAGGTTGACTAATCCATTGTGGAGGCCTGTCTGATTGGACTAATCCATTGTAGAAGTCTGTCTGAGTGGACTAATCCATTGTAGAGGCCTGTCTGATTGGACTAATCCATTGTAGAAGTCTGTCTGAGTGGACTAATCCATTGTAGAAGTCTGTCTGAGTGGACTAATCCATTGTAGAAGTCTGTCTGAGTGGACTAATCCATTGTAAAGGCCTGTCTCAGCGGACTAATCCATTGTAGAAGTCTGTCTGATTGGACTAATCCATTATAGAGGCCTGTCTCAGCGGACTAATCCATTGTATAGGCCTGTCTGAGTGGACTAATCCATTATAGAGGCCTGTCTCAGTGGACTAATCCATTGTAGAGGCCTGTCTCAGCAGACTAATCCATTGTAGAGGCCTGTCTGAGTGGACTAATCCATTGTAGAGGCCTGTCTGAGTGGACTAATCCATTGTAGAGGCCTGTCTGAGTGGACTAATCCATTATAGAGGCCTGTCTCAGTGGACTAATCCATTATAGAGGCCTGTCTGAGTGGACTAATCCATTATAGAGGCCTGTCTGAGTGGACTAATTCATTGTAGAGGCCTGTCTGAGTGGACTAATCCATTATAGAGGCCTGTCTGAGTGGACTAATCCATTGTAGAGGCCTGTCTGAGTGGACTAATCCATTGTGGAGGCCTGTCTGAGTGGACTAATCCATTGCGGAGGCCTGTCTGAGTGGACTAAATGTAGGCCTGCTGGCTAATAAATGTAGGCCTGTAAATGTAGTCCTACTACATTATAAATGTAGGCTGTTACATTATAAATGTAGGCCTGTTACATTATAAATGTAGGCCTGTTACATTATAAATGTAGGCCTGTTACATTATAAATGTAGGCCTGTTACATTATAAATGTAGGCTGTTACATTATAAATGTAGGCTGTTACATTATAAATGTAGGCCTGTTACATTATAAATGTAGGCTGTTACATTATAAATGTAGGCTGTTACATTATAAATGTAGGCATGTTACATTATAAATGTAGGCTGTTACATTATAAATGTAGGCTGTTACATTATAAATGTAGGCTGTTACATTATAAATGTAGGCCTGTTACATTATAAATGTAGGCTGTTACATTATAAATGTAGGCTGTTACATTATAAATGTAGGCCTGTTACATTATAAATGTAGGCCTGCTGGCTAATAAATGTAGGCCTGTTACATTATAAATGTAGGCTGTTACATTATAAATGTAGGCTGTTACATTATAAATGTAGGCTGTTACATTATAAATGTAGGCCTGTTACATTATAAATGTAGGCTGTTACATTATAAATGTAGGCTGTTACATTATAAATGTAGGCCTGTTACATTATAAATGTAGGCCTGCTGGCTAATAAATGTAGGCCTGTTACATTATAAATGTAGGCTGTTACATTATAAATGTAGGCTGTTACATTATAAATGTAGGCTGTTACATTATAAATGTAGGCCTGTTACATTATAAATGTAGGCCTGCTGGCTAATAAATGTAGGCCTGTTACATTATAAATGTAGGCTGTTACATTATAAATGTAGGCTGTTACATTATAAATGTAGACTGTTACATTATAAATGTAGGCTGTTACATTATAAATGTAGGCTGTTACATTATAAATGTAGGCCTGTTACATTATAAATGTAGGCTGTTACATTATAAATGTAGGCCTGTTACATTATAAATGTAGGCTGTTACATTATAAATGTAGGCCTGTTACATTATAAATGTAGGCCTGTTACATTATAAATGTAGGCCTGTTACATTATAAATGTAGGCCTGTTACATTATAAATGTAGGCTGTTACATTATAAATGTAGGCTGTTACATTATAAATGTAGGCTGTTACATTATAAATGTAGGCTGTTACATTATAAATGTAGGCCTGTTACATTATAAATGTAGGCCTGTTACATTATAAATGTAGGCCTGTTACATTATAAATGTAGGCCTGTTACATTATAAATGTAGTCCTACTACATTATAAATGTAGGCCTGTTACATTATAAATGTAGGCCTGTTACATTATAAATGTAGGCCTGTTACATTATAAATGTAGGCCTGTTACATTATAAATGTAGGCCTGTTACATTATAAATGTAGGCCTGTTACATTATAAATGTAGGCCTGTTACATTATAAATGTAGCCTGTTACATTATAAATGTAGGCCTGTTACATTATAAATGTAGGCCTGTTACATTATAAATGTAGGCCTGTTACATTATAAATGTAGGCCTGTTACATTATAAATGTAGGCCTGTTACATTATAAATGTAGGCCTGTTACATTATAAATGTAGTCCTACTACATTATAAATGTAGGCCTGTTACATTATAAATGTAGGCCTGTTACATTATAAATGTAGGCCTGTTACATTATAAATGTAGGCCTGTTACATTATAAATGTAGGCCTGTTACATTATAAATGTAGGCCTGTTACATTATAAATGTAGGCCTGTTACATTATAAATGTAGCCTGTTACATTATAAATGTAGGCCTGTTACATTATAAATGTAGGCCTGTTACATTATAAATGTAGGCCTGTTACATTATAAATGTAGGCCTGTTACATTATAAATGTAGGCCTGTTACATTATAAATGTAGGCCTGTTACATTATAAATGTAGGCCTGTTACATTATAAATGTAGGCCTGTTACATTATAAATGTAGGCCTGTTACATTATAAATGTAGGCCTGTTACATTATAAATGTAGGCCTATAAATGTTCCCATTAAGGGATCTGATAGTATTTCTGATGGTGTCTTGTCTCACCATCACTGTGGAGCTTCTCAAAGTATTATTTTCTTCGCCTCAAAAAGCAAGTAAACAAAGTCTGTTTTTACATCCGTTGAGAATGACAATGGTTCCTCAACGTAGCCTATTGGAAAAATCTTTCCAGCTCTCTCACTTTTGATAACCACTCAGCATGAAAGGGGAAAAAAAATTCTCTAATCCGTTGGAAAGATAAATATATATATTTTTTTTAAAAGCCTACCTGATTCAGTGGCGACCCGTCATTCGGGGGTCCCACCTGTTTTGAGCACCATCTGTTTAGCTAATAAAAAATGTTATTTGGGCGTTTAATACATATCAGTTTGTTTATTTGTATTTATTTTACCAGGTAAGTTGACTGAGAACACGTTCTCATTTACAGCAACGACCTGGGGAATAGTTACAGGGGAGATGAAAGAGACAATTGGAAGCTGGGGATGATTAGGTGACCGTAATGTTAAAAGGGCCAGATTGGGAATTTAGCCAGGACACCGGGATTAACACCCCTATTCTAACAATAAGTACCATGGGATCTTTAGTGACCACAGAGAGTCAGGACACCCACTTAACATCCTATCTGAAAGACGGCATACTACACAGGGCAAAGTCCCTAATCACTGCCCTGGGGCATTGGGATGTTCTTTTAGACTTTTTTTTATTTTTGTTTTGTATTTTCTTATACCATATCTAATATGTTATATTCTCCTATATTCATTTCACATTTCCACAAAACTTCAAAGTGTTTCCTTTCAAGTGGTATCACGAATATGCAAACCCTTGCTTCAGGTCCTGAGCTATAGGCAGTTAGATTTGGTCGTTTTAGGCCAAAAAAAGGGTCCGATTCTTAAGAGGATAAAAAAACCTATGTTTTATTATTTGGGGCGGCAGGGTAGCCTAGTGGTTGGAGCGTTGGGCCAGTAACCAAAAGCTTGCTGGAGCTTGGCCCGAGCTGACAAGGTAAAAAATCTGTCGTTCTGCCCCTGAACAAGGCAGTTAACCCCACTGTTCCTCTGTAGGCCAGCATTGTAAATAATAATTTGTTCTTTAACTGACTTGTCTAGTTAAATAAAGGTTAAACAAATAGAATAATCTTTCAATTATTTTTTATCTGAAGTTCTCTCTCCTCTCCAGGTGTCTTTCTATCGAGGGGAGGTTCCCAGTGACATACCACAGGAAGTGGCCAGGAAAAGGAAAGGACACGACAGCCAATGGCTGGCCACCTTACCACTCAGACTTCCTGTAAGTGAGAACAGAGCATGCTCAGTCAGAGACACCCTTCTCTAGCCTGTTCACAGATCTGTTTGTGCTGTACAGATGTAGGCTCATAATTTGAGCCAGTTTCCTACAGCAGGAAAATAATTCCTGTAGCAACAGGAAATGTGGATTATAATTAATGAAGAACAAGAAGGCCCGCACACCGCGCTATTGACTACGTACTCTTCTTTATAATCCCAGCACCTATGTTTTTAATGATGTGTGTGTATAACCACAAACTTTTCTATAGATTATAATTAATGGCCATTTTTGTAGGGATTGATAAGGAAAATCAAGTCTGAAATTTCAAAGTTAGAAATCACAAATCGTCAGTTGCCTTTTTAAACCTCAAATACACTACACATTTAAAAAATGTCCTGAATTGCAGAAAAGTTCTCCTGCAACAGGGTGATCAAATTAAGATCCTACATCTGTATAGCCAACTTCTATGTTTGGCCTGGCATGACAATGACCATAGGAGTTGGCTATTCAGCACGAACAGATATGGGATCACACAAACTGCTTGTGAAGTCTTTATTTTCCAAAGCATCAGGACAAGCATCAGGACTCACATGAACATCTGCTAACCATGTGTATGTGACCGATAACATTTGATTTTGATTTGTCATGTCAGATGTTTGAGGACCCACTACCCACTACCCAGTATCACTATCCTTTGTATATATTGGATCTTCTTACCATTTCTCTCCTCCTCCTCTTCACTCTGGCTGGGATTCAAACCAACACATCTGTGCTAAGCAATAGACTTTTAAAGGTAATGTCCCTCACATTCAATAGACTTTTAAAGGTAATGTCCCTGATAGTCAATAGACTTTTAAAGGTAATGTCCCTGATAGTCAATATACTTTTAAAGGTAATGTCCCTGATAGTCAATAGACTTTTAAAGGTAATGTCCCTGATAGTCAATAGACTTTTAAAGGTAATGTCCCTGATAGTCAATAGACTTTTAAAGGTAATGTCCCTGATATTCATGGGGATGAAGACGTCTGTTGATATTTTGACTCAGCGAGTGTTGGCTCAATCACACATCACCTAGATCAGAAGTTAATCGCAGTACACAGGTGGTTTTGTCTGCGTTCGTTTGAATCCTGGTCTCTCTTTCTCTACATTTACTGTTCTGTGTTAGGTTTATTTTACAAAGACAACGCACATTTATCCATATTTTCTGTAAAATAGAGTTTTACAAAGCATATTCCTCTCTTATGTTGAGGATGTTTAAACATTCTATTGAAACTCGCAGAGTCTTTATCAGCGTAATGTTAAAGATACAGATGAAACAGATCCATCCTCCTATTGCCCTCCTCGGATGCGATCTCAAGGTGTTTACTTAAAATACTCTGCAAACAGACTAAATAAATGCATTTCGACTATAATTCATCGTGACAAAACTGGTTTTTATCCCAGGCAGATTCTCATTTTTTGGGGCGGCAGGGTAGCCACAACAATGTTGGATGCGGCTTATGGTAGAGAAATGTACATTAAAATTCTCTGGCAACAGCTCTGGTGGACATTCCTGCAGTCCGCATGCCAATTGCATGTTCCTTCCTTCAAAACTTGAGACATCTGTGGCGTTGTGTTGTGTGACAAAACGGCACATTTTAGTGGCCTTTTATTGTCCCCTGCACAAGATGCACCTGTGTAATGATCATGCTGTTTAGTCAGCTTCTTGATATGCAAACTTGTCAGGATTATCTTGGGGAAAGGAGAAACGCTCACTAACAAGGATGTAAACACATTTGTGCACAACATTTGAAAGATATAAGATTTTTTTGTGCACATGGAACATTTCTGGGATCTTTTATTTCAGCTCGTGAAACATGGGACACTTTTACATGTTGCGTTTTTTTAATATTTTTTGTTCAGGTGTATATGCGTTCCCGACAGCTTCAGTTCTCATTTCAATAAATCGCCTCCGTTTTCACTTCAACGTTCCTGTCGCCAGGGGTGCCCCTTGAGTCCGTTGCTATTCGCCATTTCTATGGCGTTGCAACCTAGCTGTTAGTATCAGGAGCCACACCGCGTTGTCACTCTATATCGGCATTGCTATGGAAGCCCAACCTAGCTGTTAGTATCAGGAGCCACACCGCGTTGTCACTCTATATCGGCATTGCTATGGAAGCCCAACCTAGCTGTTAGTATCAGGAGCCACACCGCGTTGTCACTCTATATCGGCATTGCTATGGAAGCCCAACCTAGCTGTTAGTATCAGGAGCCACGTTTTCTTTGCTCCGCTGAACATGGGCAAGGTTGATCACCGCGTTGTCCCTCTATATCGGCATTGCTATGGAAGCCCTACCTAGCTGTTAGTATCAGGAAGCCACGTTTTCTTTGCTCCGCTGAACATGGGCAAGGTTGATCACCGCGTTGTCACTCTATATCGGCATTGCTATGGAAGCCCTACCTAGCTGTTAGTATCAGGAAGCCATGTTTTCATTGCTCCGCTGAACATGGTCCCTCTGTTTGCGGATGGCGTTATTTTGTTCCTTTCACGCCCCGAAGAGTCACTCCCGCCACTGTTGGCGCTCATCGAATCATTTGGAGCACTCTCTTGGTACACCATAAACTGGGATAAAATAGATTTCATGCCTCCTAAAGGCAACTTAGAGGCACTTTAAAGGCAACATGCCTCTTAAAGGCAACCCAGACTTAAAAAATATATATATATATATACCTTTTTTAAAATCACAAGAGAAAAAATAAAAATATTTAAGTGTTGTCATCCCCAAGGATGCCGAATTGATTTATAATTGGAACTACAGTATCTCGACATGATAGAGAAGTTAAACACTGAGGTCTGGAGAGTGTTGCCTCTATCTCTGATAGGCTGTGTTATTAAAATGGCTACATGATCTCTTTCAGAATCTGCAGATTTTTTAACATCTTGCCTTTTTGTGTGGGGATACAAAGTACGCTGGGTTCTATTACAGGCTCAAAATGGCTAGAAACAAATAACTTTCTTCTGAAACTCGTCAGTCTATTCTTGTTTTGAGAAACTGAAGGCTATTCCATGAGAGAAATTGCCAAGGAACTAAAGATCTCATACAATGCTATGTACTACTCCCTTCACAGAACAGCGCAAACTGTCTCTAACCAGAAAAGAAAGAGGAGTGGGAGGCCCTGATGCACAACTGAGCAAGAGGACAAGTACATTAGAATGACGCCTCACAAGTCCTCAACTGGCAGCTTCATTAAATAGTACCCGCAAAACACCAGTCTCAACGTCAACCGTAAAGAGGCGACTCCGGGATGATGGCCTTCAAGGCAAATATATATATATATATATATATATATATTTTTAATGGACAACACATTTGCTTTTCTTTCAAAAACATGAACATTTCTTAGTGACCCCAAACTTTTGAACGGCAGTGTAATTTATTCCAGTATCTTCAGAAAATAAATTATGTTCGCTAAAATTTACAAAATTCTGAGGCAATTACACCTGCCCGCAGAACTATATACTTTCATGAACCTCGCCCCTGACTCCGAGTTTGATCTCCAGATTTGTAGATCACTTTACAGCATAAACTTAGGGGGTGGTAGCAATGGTATGGACTGCGAGCAGGCTCAGTACCTCTCCGTGTTTCCACACAACATTTGAAGGAGACCTGTGAGGAAGACCTTGTTATGGAGATTAATGATGACAGTTTGGGCTGATTGCCTTCGAGATATTCACTTGTGTGCGATAAACTCCCGACACCAAATTTATTCAATACAAAGTGATTCACAGACTGGACTATTGCTGTACCAAATGACACTAGTCTTTACCCCTCGGTCTCTCCTATATGCCCTAAGTGCAAGTCTGCCGAGGGTACCCTCGGTCACCTCTTCTGGTCATGCCCCAAATTGCACACATTCTGGCAGGATATTTTGAAGTGCCATTGGAACACAGGAGTGATGGTTGCTGACAATGGGGCCTCTGTACGCCTATGTAGATATTCCATTAAAAATCAACTGTTTCAAGCTACAATATACATACACATACAATATACAATACAGATTTAGCCAATCGGTTAATTTTACACTTTCCCCACCCACTCAGGCTATGAACTCTGATTGGATAGTAATGGTATGAGCCTCTTTCTCTACTTCCTGTCTTCACCTCCCACTCAGGCTATGAACTCTGATTGGATAGTAATGGTATGAGCCTCTTCCTCTACTTCCTGTCTTCACCACCCACTCAGGCTATGAACTCTGATTGGATAGTAATGGTATGAGCCTCTTCCTCTACTTCCTGTCTTCACTGCCCACTCAGGCTATGAACTCTGATTGGATAGTAATGGTATGAGCCTCTTCCTCTACTTCCTGTCTTCACTGCCCACTCAGGCTATGAACTCTGATTGGATAGTAATGGTATGAGCCTCTTCCTCTACTTCCTGTCTTCACCGCCCACTCAGGCTATGAACTCTGATTGGATAGTAATGGTATGAGCCTCTTCCTCTACTTCCTGTCTTCACCGCCCACTCAGGCTAGGAACTCTGATTGGATAGTAATGGTATGAGCCTCTTCCTCTACTTCCTGTATTCACCGCCCACTCAGGCTAGGAACTCTGATTGGATAGTAATGGTATGAGCCTCTTCCTCTACTTCCTGTCTTCACCGCCCACTCAGGCTATGAACTCTGATTGGATAGTAATGGTATGAGCCTCTTTCTCTACTTCCTGTCTTCACTGCCCTCTCTCCCTTCCCCACAGGGCCTAAACTCAGAGGGTGGTAGTAATGGTATGGACTGGGAGCAGCCTCGGTACCCTCCGCTGAACCTGGGCGACCCAGAGAGTGGGTACCTGACTGAGGCTAACCTGCTGGCCATCTCCCTTCAGATCGGACAGGACTGGAGGTCCATTGGCATCAACCTGGGAATCAGCTACCAGGAGCTGGACCGCATGCAGTACAAATACAGGTGGGCATGTTCATTACCAAATGTAAGAACTGACCGAAACAGGGGCATTACCTGTACTTATCCAATAAGAAACACTCATTTTGCAGTAAGTACGAATACACCTGGGCATGATGGTTACTGTGATGGAGAACCAGGGTCCTGTTCATTAGGCACCAAATGTAATTTGTAACCCATTCATAACCCATTTATAACCCATTCATAACCCATTTATAACCCATTCATAACCCATTTATAACCCATTCATAACCCATTCATAACCCATCCATAACCCATTTATAACCAATTCATAACCCATCCTTAACCCATTTATAACCCATTCATAACCCATCCATAACCCATCCATAACCCATTTATAACCCATTCATAACCCATTTATAACCAATTTATAACCCATCCATAACCCATTCATAACCCATTTATAACCAATTTATAACCCATTCATAACCCATTTATAACCATCCATAACCCATCCATAACCCATTCATAACCCATCCATAACCCATTCATAACCCATTCATAACCCATTTATAACCCATTCATAACCCATCCATAACCCATTCATAACCCATTAATTTTGTATATTTTTTTACCCCTTTCTCCCCAATTGGTAGCAGTTACAGTCTTGTCTCATTGCTGCAACTTCGATACGGACTCTGAAACACGACCCAGCCAAGCCGCACTGCTTCTTGACACAAAGCCCACTTAACCCGGAAGCCAGCCGCACCAATGTGTCGGAGGAAACACCGTACACCTGGTGACCGTGTCAGCGTGCACTGAGCCCGGCCCGCCACAGGAGTCGCTAGAGAGCGATGGGACAAGAACATCCCTGCCGGCCAAACCCTCCCATAACCCTTGACGACGCTGGGCCAATTGTGCGCCCCAGTCGCGGCCAGCTGCGGCAGAGCCTGGACTCGAACCCAGAATCTCTAGTGTCTTAGACCACTGCGCCCATAACCCATTCATAACCCATTCGTGACCGATACTTAGCCCATTCATAGCCCATTCATAACCCATTCATAGCCCATTTATAACCTATTCATAACCCATTCATAAGCACATTTATAAGCAGTGGCTATTACTTCTTTATCATGGTCATTTCCCTTTTTATCAGAAGTATTTTGGGATGCGCGGGAACAAGAGGGATGCAGATTTTCTAAATGTAGTTCTTGTTTTCTGTGCCAACCCAGTGTACTATTTCTGGATGAGAGGGGATGAAGTGATGTACTCCATGTGTGGGCAGGCACATGGAGTATTAGCATAGGATAACTAAAGTCCTTCAATTCTCACTGGAGGGATTTAACTTGTAAGGAGTCTGGAAGAGACATGCAGGGGGAGTCGGGGAAGAGAGGAGTGGTGTAGAGGGGGAACGGAGTGGTGTAGAGGGGGAACGGAGTGGTGTAGAGGGGGAACGGAGTGGTGTAGAGTGGGAACGGAGTGGTGTAGAGTGGGAACGGAGTGGTGTAGAGTGGGAACGGAGTGGTGTAGAGTGGGAACGGAGTGGTGTAGAGTGGGAACGGAGTGGTGTAGAGTGGGAACGGAGTGGTGTAGAGTGGGAACGGAGTGGTGTAGAGTGGGAACGGAGTGGTGTAGAGGGAGGAGAGGGAACGGAGTGATGTAGAGAGAGGGAGATAACTGAGTGGTGTAGGGAGAGAGAGGTAACTGAGTGGTGTAGGGAGAGAGAGGTAACTGAGTGGTGTAGGGAGAGAGAGGTAACTGAGTGGTGTAGGGAGAGAGGTAACTGAGTGCTGTAGGGAGAGAGGTAACTGAGTGGTGTATAGAGAGAGAGAGATAACTGAGTGGTGTAGAGAGAGATAACTGAGTGGTGTAGAGAGAGATAACTGAGTGGTGTATACAGAGAGAGAGAGAACCGAGTGGTGTATACAGAGAGAGAGGGAACCGAGTGGTGTAGAGAGAGAGAGAGAACCGAGTGGTGTAGAGAGAGAGAGAGAACCGAGTGGTGTAGAGAGAGAGAGAGAACCGAGTGGTGTATACAGAGAGAGAGAACCGAGTGGTGTATACAGAGAGAGAGAACCGAGTGGTGTATACAGAGAGAGAGAACCGAGTGGTGTAGAGAGAGAGAGAACCGAGTGGTGTAGAGAGAGAGAGAACCGAGTGGTGTAGAGAGAGAGAGAACCGAGTGGTATAGAGAGAGAGAGAACCGAGTGGTATAGAGAGAGAGAGAACCGAGTGGTGTATAGAGAGAGAGAGAGATAACCGAGTGGTGTATAGAGAGAGAGAGATAACCGAGTGGTGTATAGAGAGAGAGAGATAACTGAGTGGTGTATAGAGAGAGAGAGATAACTGAGTGGTGTATAGAGAGAGAGTGATAACTGAGTGGTGTAGAGAGAGAGATAACTGAGTGGTGTAGAGAGAGAGATAACTGAGTGGTGTATAGAGAGAGAGAGAGATAACTGAGTGGTGTATAGAGAGATAACTGAGTGGTGTAGAGAGAGAGAGATAACTGAGTGGTGTAGAGAGAGAGATATCTGAGTGGTGTAGAGAGAGAGATATCTGAGTGGTGTAGAGAGAGAGAGATAACTGAGTGGTGTATAGAGAGAGAGAGAACTGAGTGGTGTATAGAGAGAGAGAGAGAGAACTGAGTGGTGTATAGAGAGAGAGAGCGAGAACTGAGTGGTGTATAGAGAGAGAGAGATAACTGAGTGGTGTATAGAGAGATAGAGAACTGAGTGGTGTATAGAGAGATAGAGAACTGAGTGGTGTATAGAGAGATAGAGAACTGAGTGGTGTATAGAGAGAGAGAGATAACTGAGTGGTGTATAGAGAGAGAGATAACTGAGTGGTGTAGAGAGAGATATATACATCTGAGTATCAGTGTGATCTCCTGCAGTGTTCCAGATGGCTTCGTGACGATTTACAAAAAAAGGGATTAAAACAAAAAAAAACATTCTCCCCCATTGATATTCAGTGGGCAGCGTTTCTGTCAGTTTGAGGATGATGCACATGCTAACAAACACAAAAAAGATGGCTTCAGTGCTGATGCTGCAGAAAAACACGTTATATGGTATTTTTATGAGAGAGAGGGGGAAGAGGGGAGAGACAGAGAGAGGGGGGAGAGACAGAGAGAGGGGGGAGAGACAGAGAGAGGGGGGAGAGACAGAGAGAGGGGGGAGAGACAGAGAGGAGGGGGGAGAGACAGAGAGAGAGGGGGGAGAGACAGAGAGAGGGGGAGGAGGGGAGAGACAGAGAGAGGGGGAGGAGGGGAGAGACAGAGAGATGGGGGAGAGACAGAGAGTGAATGTGTGACTTGAATTAATCCCAGAACCTAACATGTTCAGGTTACCCCTGTCATTGATCTGATGTGTTTGTCTGCACCACACAGGTACACAGAACAGCACTACTAGTGTGTGTGTGTGTGTGTGTGTGTGTGTGTGTGAATGGAAATAGTCTTTGAAAAGGCAAGACTTCAATGTCAATGATATTATGAGTCCTGAATTTATCTCTCTCTTCTGTGAGTCAGTCTTGAGAGCAGTATTTCTACGTGATTGATATGCATGGAGGCAGATACCAATTCAGGTGTGTTTACGCTGTAACGAAAAAAGAACGACTTTAATTAATCTGAGCGATTTGACTCGAGCACAGCGATGGGGTGAGCCCTCTACTGAACAACATTAGAATCACGCCTGACAAGGCCAACGAACACCGTGCCTCACTGGAAGCTGTCCCACTTAGTGAGAGCGTGTTCATGCTTCTGGACCTTGTGTTATTAAAGGTAACCAGGTAACCAGGTAATTGGTTTCGTGACTTTCCTGCTGAATCTGTTATTTGTTACGTAGGCTAGCAAGCCTGGGTTTGGGTTCATGACCCAAATTAAAAGACAGTGACGCTTTGTTTTCGGCGATTTGTCGGAGGTCGGGTCAGCTTGTGTGTGGGGACGGCGTCAGGAACAGTGGTTTGACCCGTGGCTGGTGCTATTCTGGTACTATTCCATTCCCCTAGTCCATCTCCATGGTACTGACCTGTGTCTGGTACTATTCCATTCCCCTAGTCCATCTCCATGGTACTGACCCGTGTCTGGTACTATTCCATTCCCCTAGTCCATCTCCATGGTACTGACCCGTGTCTGGTACTATTCCATTCCCCTAGTCCATCTCCATGGTACTGACCCGTGTCTGGTACTATTCCATTCCCCTAGTCCAGTCCATGGTACTGACCTGTGTCTGGTACTATTCCATTCCCCTAGTCCATCTCCATGGTACTGACCCGTGGCTGGTACTATTCCATTCCCCTAGTCCATCTCCATGGTACTGACCCGTGGCTGGTGCTATTCCATTCCCCTAGTCCATCTCCATGGTACTGACCTGTGTCTGGTACTATTCCATTCCCCTAGTCCATCTCCATGGTACTGACCCGTGTCTGGTACTATTCCATTCCCCTAGTCCATCTCCATGGTACTGACCCGTGTCTGGTACTATTCCATTCCCCTAGTCCATCTCCATGGTACTGACCCGTGTCTGGTGCTATTCCATTCCCCTAGTCCATCTCCATGGTACTGACCCGTGTCTGGTACTATTCCATTCCCCTAGTCCATCTCCATGGTACTGACCCGTGTCTGGTACTATTCCATTCCCCTAGTCCAGTCCATGGTACTGACCTGTGTCTGGTACTATTCCATTCCCCTAGTCCATCTCCATGGTACTGACCCGTGGCTGGTACTATTCCATTCCCCTAGTCCATCTCCATGGTACTGACCCGTGGCTGGTGCTATTCCATTCCCCTAGTCCATCTCCATGGTACTGACCTGTGTCTGGTACTATTCCATTCCCCTAGTCCATCTCCATGGTACTGACCCGTGTCTGGTACTATTCCATTCCCCTAGTCCATCTCCATGGTACTGACCCGTGGCTGGTACTATTCCATTCCCCTAGTCCATCTCCATGGTACTGACCTGTGTCTGGTACTATTCCATTCCCCTAGTCCATCTCCATGGTACTGACCCGTGTCTGGTACTATTCCATTCCCCTAGTCCATCTCCATGGTACTGACCCGTGTCTGGTGCTATTCCATTCCCCTAGTCCATCTCCATGGTACTGACCCGTGTCTGGTACTATTCCATTCCCCTAGTCCATCTCCATGGTACTGACCCGTGTCTGGTACTATTCCATTCCCCTAGTCCATCTCCATGGTACTGACCCGTGTCTGGTACTATTCCATTCCCCTAGTCCATCTCCATGGTACTGACCCGTGTCTGGTACTATTCCATTCCCCTAGTCCATCTCCATGGTACTGACCCGTGTCTGGTACTATTCCATTCCCCTAGTCCATCTCCATGGTACTGACCCGTGTCTGGTACTATTCCATTCCCCTAGTCCATCTCCATGGTACTGACCCGTGTCTGGTACTATTCCATTCCCCTAGTCCAGTCCATGGTACTGACCCGTGTCTGGTACTATTCCATTCCCCTAGTCCAGTCCATGGTACTGACCCGTGTCTGGTACTATTCTATTCCCCTAGTCCATCTCCATGGTACTGACCCGTGGCTGGTACTATTCCATTCCCCTAGTCCATCTCCATGGTACTGACCCGTGTCTGGTGCTATTCCATTCCCCTAGTCCATCTCCATGGTACTGACCCGTGTCTGGTACTATTCCATTCCCCTAGTCCATCTCCATGGTACTGACCCGTGTCTGGTGCTATTCCATTCCCCTAGTCCATCTCCATGGTACTGACCCGTGTCTGGTGCTATTCCATTCCCCTAGTCCATCTCCATGGTACTGACCCGTGTCTGGTGCTATTCCATTCCCCTAGTCCATCTCCATGGTACTGACCCGTGGCTGGTGCTATTCCATTCCCCTTGTCCAGTCCATGGTACCGACCGGTTCCCTTGGCAAACGTGTGGATTTCTTCTGGTTTCCTCTCGCCGGTTCCCGTATCTCGTCAGGGTTATGGGACCTGGGGATGAATTGAGGGGCGTTGTTCAGATCAGATGTCTTGTCTGTCCGAGTTGAGGCAATGCGAAAGCTGCCCTTACTCAACCTGGTTTGCTGTGCCCTCTGTCGCCGGCTAAGGGGAAGAAGACTCGAAGACTGAGGGTGGCCTGTGCCTGCCTCTGCCTCGGTCAAGCACCGTTTAACCTCTCTTCCCGGACTTGGTCGACGATCCGGTCTTATGTTGATGGGGGATCAGGCTAATCAGCGCTGCATAGTGTGCTAGCCAGGTTAGCTGACTCGTCAAGGCCAACTAGCTAGCGGTCTGCCACTGTTGATTCCTGGTCTCCCATGGTGGAATTGTTTGTGTATCTCTCTCTCGTTTAGATACTTCCTATATCTCTCTCGTTTAGCTACTTCCTATATCTCTCTCGTTTAGCTACTTCCTATATCTCTCTCTCGTTTAGCTACTTCCTATATCTCTCTCTCGTTTAGCTACTTCCTATATCTCTCTCGTTTAGCTACTTCCTATAGCTCTCTCGTTTAGCTACTTCCTATATCGCTCTCGTTTAGCTACTTCCTATAGCTCTCTCGTTTAGCTACCTCCTATATCTCTCTCGTTTAGCTACTTCCTATAGCTCTCTCGTTTAGCTACCTCCTATATCTCACTCGTTTAGCTCTCGGTTAGCATACGTAGCATCCAGTCGCTTGGTTATTCTAATCGGACCGAGCTGTGGTCAGCGAGATTCTCGAGACCTAAGGAAGAGGTCATCAAGGACATAAAGATCATCAAGGACAACAACCACCCGAGCCACTGCCTGTTCACCCCGCTATCATCCAGAAGGCGAGGTCAGTACAAGTGCATCGAAGCAGGGACCGAGAGACTGAAAAACAGCTTCTATCTCAAGGCCATCAGACTGTTAAACTGTGAAATTGTTAGATTACTTGTTAGATATTACTGCACGGTCGGGAACTAGAAGCACAAGCATTTCTCTACACTCGCATTAACATCTGCTAACCATGTGTATGTGACCAATAACATCTGCTAACCATGTGTATGTGACCAATAACATCTGCTAACCATGTGTATGTGACCAATAACATCTGCTAACCATGTGTATGTGACCAATAACATCTGCTAACCATGTGTATGTGACCAGTAACATCTGCTAACCATGTGTATGTGACCAATAAGATTTGATTTGATTTGACTGTCGCGTTGTAACTCTGTGTGGTCTGCCGCGGGTCGTTTCATTTGGTGTCTACTGGGATCGGCTTTGGGGGGCGTTTATCTTTCATGTCCCCATAGCTGTGTTGTACCGAGTTGACCGACTGAACGGGAACGTAGAGTTGGGACTATAAAACTATAACACGCCCAGTTCTGGAATCGGTGAAGGCCGGTACTGAAGGAGTTCATCTGTACCTCCGGGTTTATCGCCTGCGGAAGGCGGAGCTTCTGGTGAGGCACGGTGTTCACTGGCCTTTTCAGGCGTGATTCTACTGTTCTTCAGAAGGGGGCGTCAACACGAGAAATCCCCATAGCTGTGTTGTACCGAGTTGACCTCCTTCAGGGAACATAGTTATATTCACAACTGTATGTTTTCTCCTGCTGTCTCTTTAGTTTCCCTGTTGGTTACATAGAGGGCGTTTTGGTTACAGGAAAACAGGAAAACCCTACATTTTGTAGAAGCCCTTACAGATACCTCTCTCTCTCTCTCTCTTGCTCTCTCCTTCTTTCTCCATCTCTCTCCTTCTTTCTCCATCTCTTTCCCTTTCTCTCTCTCCATCTCTTTCCCTTTCTCTCCATCTCTCTCTCTCTGTCTGTCCTCTCCTCTCTCTCTCTCTCTCTCTCTCTCTCTGTCTCTGTCTCTGTCTCTCTCGTCTGTCCTCTCTCCCCTCCCGCCTCCAGAGACAACCTAGGGGCCGTGGTGTTGGAGATGCTGTTCCACTGGGCCCGGGGTCAGCAGCAGGAAGGTGTTGGGTTGTGTCCCGCTGGAGGTCCAGGCCAGCAGGGTATTGGTGCAGTGCCCAGGTTGATAGATGCCATGGTGGAGAGTGGCAGGAGGGACCTGGCTGAGGAGATTAAAGACATAGTGAGGCTAGGAACCCGGAAGTATAATGAGTCACTGAGGAGGGTGGGCCTAGAAGAGGAAGAGAAGAGGCCTTCAACAGACACAGATCCCTCACCTTCACACTGAACCAACTCACAGAGGGAGTATAGAGAGTCAATGAGGAGAGTGAGGTTACAGGAAGAGACCACCTCATCTTCACACTAAGATTACAGGAAGAGACCACCTCATCTTCACACTGAGGAGAGTGAGATTACAGGAAGAGACCACCTCATCTTCACACTGAGGAGAGTGAGATTACAGGAAGAGACAACCTCATCTTCACACTGAGGAGAGTGAGATTACAGGAAGAGACCACCTCATCTTCACACTGAGGAGAGTGAGATTACAGGAAGAGACAACCTCATCTTCACACTGAGGAGAGTGAGATTACAGGAAGAGACCACCTCATCTTCACACGGAGGAGAGTGAGATTAGAGGAAGAGGAGATGACTGAACTCATCCCTTCATTCTGAAGCAGTAGACTGAACTCATCCCTTCATTCTGAAGCAGTAGACTGAACTCATCCCTTCTTTCTGAAGCAGTAGACTGAACTCATCCCTTCTTTCTGAAGCAGTAGACTGAACTCATCCCTTCTTTCTGAAGCAGTAGACTGAACTCATCCCTTCTTTCTGAAGCAGTAGACTGAACTCATCCCTTCTTTCTGAAGCAGTAGACTGAACTCATCCCTTCTTTCTGAAGCAGTAGACTGAACTCATCCCTTCATTCTGAAGCAGTAGACTGAACTCATCCCTTCATTCTGAAGCAGTAGACTGAACTCATCCCTTCTTTCTGAAGCAGTAGACTGAACTCATCCCTTCTTTCTGAAGCAGTAGACTGAACTCATCCCTTCATGCTGAAGCAGTAGACTGAACTCATCCCTTCATGCTGAAGCAGTAGACTGAACTCATCCCTTCTTTCTGAAGCAGTAGACTGAACTCAGTAAAACACTGGGGTTTGAAGTAACTGTTTCTATGAAATGTGACCTATAATTAATTACGATATGAGTGAAATAGTCTTCCTTCTAAATTGTTTTATTTAAATGTGTTGAAAAGCAACTTTTCTGTGTTGTAATGACATGGGCGTATATGGTCATTGAAAATAGAACGCTGATTGGAAATAGCACGCTTTTATTTTAACTTTCTGTTTTTAGATACAAGTGTGAGGTAAGGTTTTTAAAGTGTTTTGTCTCCAATTTATGCTCTGGCCACAAATACAACTATAGGATAAGTCAACAACATTATTTGGGTTTGAGTTAACAGAATATGAACTTTTAAATGTCACATTTTCACTGGACAGTTACTTGAAGCTCGTGGAAAGCCTCAGGCCGGACCAGCCGGTTCTGCAGTGGAAAGCCTCAGGCCGGACCAGCTGGTTCTCCAGTGGAAAGCCTCAGGCCGGACCAGCCGGTTCTGCAGTGGAAAGCCTCAGGCCGGACCAGCCGGTTCTCCAGTGGAAAGCCTCAGGCCGGACCAGCTGGTTCTGCAGTAGAAAGCCTCAGGCCGGACCAGCCGGTTCTGCAGTAGAAAGCCTCAGGCCGGACCAGCCGGTTCTGCAGTGGAAAGTCTCAGGCCGGACCAGCTGGTTCTGCAGTGGAAAGCCTCAGGCCGGACCAGCCGGTTCTCCAGTGGAAAGCCTCAGGCCGGACCAGCCGGTTCTGCAGTGGAAAGCCTCAGGCCGGACCAGCTGGTTCTGCAGTAGAAAGCCTCAGGCCGGACCAGCTGGTTCTCCAGTGGAAAGCCTCAGGCCGCACCAGCCGGTTCTGCAGTGGAAAGTCTCAGGCCGGACCAGCTGGTTCTGCAGTAGAAAGTCTCAGGCCGGACCAGCCGGTTCTGCAGTAGAAAAACCAACAACTGTGTCACTCAGCTGCCAGGCTTGAGAACAAGACCATCAGCTGTAGAGAGACATGATCAGACTGAGCTGAGAACCATCAGCTGTAGAGAGACATGATCAGACTGAGCTGAGACCATCAGCTGTAGAGAGACATGATCAGACTGAGCTGAGAACCATCAGCTGTAGAGAGACATGATCAGACTGAGCTGAGAACCATCAGCTGTAGAGAGACATGATCAGACTGAGCTGAGAACCATCAGCTGTAGAGAGACATGATCAGACTGAGCTGAGAACCATCAGCTGTAGAGAGACATGAACTATTTCAGTTGTGTGTTCCAGCCTTGCTCAGCTGCAGAGCTGGTGGCTCCACACTAGGTACAGATGGCCGTCTTACACTTGACTAACTTGAACACCCGCCCGTGTGTGGTATGGTCTGGATAGTGTGTACCACAACCCAGCCGCCAGCCATTCAGCTGCTCTAATGGTGGCTGTTAGAACTGTAGCACAGAGGAGAAGGACAACAACATATGCTGCTGACAGGGTTTGGGTCCATTTCAATTCCAGTTCATTCAAGAAGCACACTGAAATTATAATTCTCTTTTTAGGTTTTCAATTAGGAAAATGGGGAATTTGAATTTTGTTTACTTTCTGAATTGAAATGACATGGACCCCAAACCCTGTTTGTTGGACTGGTGTCCTATTCAAATCCTGGCACCTCTTTTTGAGCAACGTGTTCTTGACTTGTTGATAAACAGACAGATGAAGGAATGGACTCGTCGCTCTTGTGTTCTTGTCCTGATATTTGTGGCATCATTCGTGTCAGATATACAATATACACCTGTTGAAATCACCACGACGTAAACCTCGTGTTGCCTCTGAGCTGAACTCTGAACTGATTCATTTGTGATGTTGTGATTTGCCTAAGATGTTATGATACAGTGCCTCGCCAAACTATTCATCCCCTTGCTGTTTTCCCCCCCCCTAGTTTGTTGCATTACAACCTGTAATTTAAATGGATTTGTGTTTGTAATGGACAAAATAGTCCAAATTAGTGAAATGAAAAAAATAACTTGTTTCAAAGAATTCTAAAATATAAAAAACGGAAAAGTGGTGCGTGCGTATGTATGTATGTATGTATGTATGTATGTATGTATGTATGTATGTATGTATGTATGTATGTATGTATGTATGTATGTATGTATGTATGTATGTATGTATTCACCCTCTTTGCTATGAAGCCCCTAAATGTCATCTGGTGCAGCCTATTACCTTCAGAAGTCACAGAAGCTTTAAACACCCCACGGAGCACCATTAAATCCATTATTTTCAAAATGGAAAGAATATGGCACTACAACAAACCGGGCCGCCCACCAAAAACCGCCCACCAAAACTCACAGACCAGGCAAGGAGGGCATTAATCAGAGAGGCAACAAAGAGACCAAAGATAACCCTGAAGGAGCTGCAAAGCTCCACAGAGGAGATTGGAGTATCTGTCCATAGGACCACTTTAAGCCGTAACACTCCACAGAGCTGGGCTTTACGGAAGAGTGCCCAGAAAAAAGCCATTGCTTAAAGAAAAAAGTAAGTAAACCCGTTTGGTGTTCACCAAAGGCATGTGGGAGACTGCTCAAACATATGGAAGAAGGTACTCTGGTCAGATGAGACTAAATTTGAGCTTTCTGGCCATCAAGTAAAAGGCTATGTCTGGCGCAAACCCAACACCTCTCATCATCCTGAGGACACCATCCCCACAGTGAAGCATGGTGGTGGCAGCATCATGCTGTGGGGATGTTTTTCATCGGCAGGGACTGGGAAACTGGTCAGAATTGAAGGAATGATGGATGGTGCTAAATATAGGGAAATTCTTGAGGGAAACCTGTTTCAGTCTTCCAGAGATTTGAGACTGGGCCGGAGGTTCACCTTCCAGCAGGACAATGACACTAAGCATACTGCTAAAGCAACAAATGCGTGGTTTAATGGAAACATTTAAATGTCTTGGAATGGCCTAGTCAAAGCCCAGACCTCAATCCAATTGAGAATCTGTGGTATGACTTAAAGATTGCTGTTCACCAGTGGAACCCGTCCAACTCCAGGAGCTGAAGCAGTTTTTCCTTGAAGAATGGGCAAAAACCTCAGTGGCTAGATGTGTCAAGCTTATAGAGACATACCCCAAGAGACTTGCAGCTGTAATTGCTGCAAAAGGTGGCTCTACAAAGTATTGACTTTGGGGAGGTGAATAGTTATGGACGCTGAAGTTCTGTTTTTTTGTCTTATTTCTTGTTTGTTTCACAATAAAAAATATTTTGTATCTTCAAAGTGGTAGGCATGTTGTGTAAATCAAATGACACAACTCCCCCCCCCCCAAAATGTCCAGGTTGTAAGGCAACAAAATATGAAAAATGCCAAGGGGGGTGAATACTTTCGCAAGTCACTGTATGTCTAAGAGTTTTGTACGAGATGTGTATGAGTTGTGTACGAGATGTGTATGAGTTGTGTATACCTCTACTTGTATCATATGTATTTGTACTCAAATGTTCTGTAAGTAAACCATGATGATGTTTTCCTGTAAACGTTTGTTACCTCGATCCTCTATTCCTGTAAAAGTCTGTTACCTCGATCCTCTATTCCTGTAAAAGTCTGTTACCTCGATCCTCTACTCTATTCCTGTAAACATCTGTTACCTCGATTCTCTACTCTATTCCTGTAAACGTCTGTTACCTCGATCCTCTACTCTATTCCTCTAAAGTCTATTACCTCGATCCTCTACTCTATTCCTGTAAACGTCTGTTACCTCGATCCTCTACTCTATTCCTGTAAACGTCTGTTACCTCGATCCTCTACTCTATTCCTGTAAACGTCTGTTACCTCGATCCTCTACTCTATTCCTGTAAATGTCTGTTACCTCGATCCTCTACTCTATTCCTGTAAAGTCTGTTACCTCGATTCTCTACTCTATTCCTGTAAACATCTGTTACCTCGATCCTCTACTCTATTCCTCTAAAGTCTATTACCTCGATCCTCTACTCTATTCCTGTAAACGTCTGTTACCTCGATTCTCTACTCTATTCCTGTAAACGTCTGTTACCTCGATCCTCTACTCTATTCCTCTAAAGTCTATTACCTCGATCCTCTACTCTATTCCTGTAAACGTCTGTTACCTCGATCCTCTACTCTATTCCTGTAAACGTCTGTTACCTCGATCCTCTACTCTATTCCTGTAAATGTCTGTTACCTCGATCCTCTACTCTATTCCTGTAAAGTCTGTTACCTCGATTCTCTACTCTATTCCTGTAAAAGTCTGTTACCTCGATCCTCTACTCTATTCCTGTAAACGTTTGTTACCTCGATCCTCTACTCTATTCCTGTAAACGTCTGTTACCTCGATCCTCTACTCTATTCCTGTAAAGTCTATTACCTCGATTCTCTACTCTATTCCTGTAAAAGTCTGTTACCTCGATCCTCTACTCTATTCCTGTAAACGTCTGTTACCTCGATCCTCTACTCTATTCCTGTAAACGTCTGTTACCTCGATTCTCTACTCTATTCCTGTAAACGTCTGTTACCTCGATTCTCTACTCTATTCCTGTAAACGTCTGTTACCTCGATCCTCTACTCTATTCCATGATATTCTATTAGACCAGTTGATGGTAATCCATGCCTTCGGCGCTCCTATCAAGCGTCCCTCGATTCATCATCTTTCATTTTCCTATTTTTATACTCAAGGTCATTGGGTCACAACGATGCCTTGTGTCTCCCTCCTACTCCTTTTCACCGTTCTACTGCGAGACGTTCAGGGAACTGACAAAATGAAGGAAACGCTTGAGTTAAATGAGGGACACGACTTGTATTGAAAGCCAGGTGCTTCCACACAGGTGTCAAATCACATTTTATTTGTTGCATGTTCCTGAATACAACAGTTGTAGAACCTTACCATGAAATGCTTACTGACAAAGAAGTTTTAAGGAAAGTTAAGAAAATATTGACTAAATAAACAACAAATAAATAAATTAAAAGAAAAAAAAGTAACACAATAAAATAACGAGGCTATATACAGGGTATTACGGTACTGAGTCAATGTGGAGGCTATATACAGGGTATTACGGTACAGAGTCAATGTGGAGGCTATATACAGGGTATTACGGTACAGAGTCAATGTGGAGGCTATATACAGGGTATTACGGTACTGAGTCAATGTGGAGGCTATATACAGGGTGTTACGGTACAGAGTCAATGTGGAGGCTATATACAGGGTATTACGGTACTGAGTCAATGTGGAGGCTATATACAGGGTATTACGGTACTGAGTCAATGTGGAGGCTATATACAGGGTGTTACGGTACAGAGTCAATGTGGAGGCTATATACAGGGTATTACGGTACTGAGTCAATGTGGAGGCTATATACAGGGTATTACGGTGCAGAGTCAATGTGGAGGCTATATACAGGGTATTACGGTGCAGAGTCAATGTGGAGGCTATATACAGGGTATTACGGTACTGAGTCAATGTGGAGGCTATATACAGGGTATTACGGTACTGAGTCAATGTGGAGGCTATATACAGGGTATTACGGTACTGAGTCAATGTGGAGGCTATATACAGGGTATTACGGTACTGAGTCAATGTGGAGGCTATATACAGGGTATTACGGTACTGAGTCAATGTGGAGGCTATATACAGGGTATTACGGTACTGAGTCAATGTGGAGGCTATATACAGGGTATTACGGTACTGAGTCAATGTGGAGGCTATATACAGGGTATTACGGTACTGAGTCAATGTGGAGGCTATATACAGGGTATTACGGTACTGAGTCAATGTGGAGGCTATATACAGGGTATTACGGTACTGAGTCAATGTGGAGGCTATATACAGGGTATTACGGTACTGAGTCAATGTGGAGGCTATATACAGGGTATTACGGTACTGAGTCAATGTGGAGGCTATATACAGGGTATTACGGTACTGAGTCAATGTGGAGGCTATATACAGGGTGTTACGGTACAGAGTCAATGTGGAGGCTATATACAGGGTATTACGGTACTGAGTCAATGTGGAGGCTATATACAGGGTATTACGGTGCAGAGTCAATGTGGAGGCTATATACAGGGTATTACGGTGCAGAGTCAATGTGGAGGCTATATACAGGGTATTACGGTACTGAGTCAATGTGGAGGCTATATACAGGGTATTACGGTACTGAGTCAATGTGGAGGCTATATACAGGGTATTACGGTACTGAGTCAATGTGGAGGCTATATACAGGGTATTACGGTACAGAGTCAATGTGGAGACTATATACAGGGTATTACGGTACTGAGTCAATGTGGAGGCTATATACAGGGTATTACGGTACTGAGTCAATGTGGAGGCTATATACAGGGTGTTACGGTACAGAGTCAATGTGGAGGCTATATACAGGGTGTTACGGTACAGAGTCAATGTGGAGGCTATATACAGGGTGTTACGGTACAGAGTCAATGTGGAGGCTATATACAGGGTATTACGGTACTGAGTCAATGTGGAGGCTATATACAGGGTGTTACGGTACAGAGTCAATGTGGAGGCTATATACAGGGTGTTACGGTACAGAGTCAATGTGGAGGCTATATACAGGGTATTACGGTACAGAGTCAATGTGGAGGCTATATACAGGGTATTACGGTACTGAGTCAATGTGGAGGCTATATACAGGGTGTTACGGTACAGAGTCAATGTGGAGGCTATATACAGGGTGTTACGGTACAGAGTCAATGTGGAGGCTATATACAGGGTATTACGGTACTGAGTCAATGTGGAGGCTATATACAAGGTATTACGGTACAGAGTCAGTGTGCAGGCTATATACAGGGTATTACGGTACAGAGTCAATGTGGAGGCTATATACAGGGTGTTACGGTACAGAGTCAGTGTGCAGGCTATATACAGGGTATTACGGTACAGAGTCAATGTGGAGGCTATATACAGGGTATTACGGTACTGAGTCAATGTGGAGGCTATATACAGGGTGTTACGGTACAGAGTCAATGTGGAGGCTATATACAGGGTATTACGGTACTGAGTCAATGTGGAGGCTATATACAGGGTATTACGGTACTGAGTCAATGTGGAGGCTATATACAGGGTATTACGGTACTGAGTCAATGTGGAGGCTATATACAGGGTATTACGGTACTGAGTCAATGTGGAGGCTATATACAGGAGGTACCGGTACAGAGTCAATGTGGAGGCTATATACAGGGTATTACGGTACTGAGTCAATGTGGAGGCTATATACAGGAGGTACCGGTACTGAGTCAATGTGGAGGCTATATACAGGAGGTACTGGTACAAAGTCAATGTGGAGGCTATATACAGGAGGGTACCGGTACTGAGTCAATGTGGAGGCTATATACAGGGGGTACTGGTACAGAGTCAATGTGGAGGCTATATACAGGAGGTACCGGTACAGAGTCAATGTGGAGGCTATATACAGGAGGTACCGGTACAGAGTCAATGTGGAGGCTATATACAGGGTATTACGGTACTGAGTCAATGTGGAGGCTATATACAGGGGGTACCAGTACAGAGTCAATGTGGAGGCTATATACAGGAGGTACCGGTACTGAGTCAATGTGGAGGCTATATACAGGAGGTACCGGTACTGAGTCAATGTGGAGGCTATATACAGGGGGTACCGGTACAGAGTCAATGTGGAGGCTATATACAGGGTATTACGGTACTGAGTCAATGTGAAGGCTATATACAGGGGGTACCAATACAGAGTCAATGTGGAGGCTATATACAGGGGGTACCAATACAGAGTCAATGTGGAGGCTATATACAGGGGGTACCGGTACAGAGTCAATGTGGAGACTATATACAGGGGGTACCGGTACAGAGTCAATGTGGAGGCTATATACAGGGGGTACCAATACAGAGTCAATGTGGAGGCTATATACAGGAGGTACCGGTACAGAGTCAATGTGGAGGCTATATACAGGGGGTACCGGTACAGAGTCAATGTGGAGGCTATATACAGGGGGTACCAATACAGAGTCAATGTGGAGGCTATATACAGGGGGTACCGGTACTGAGTCAATGTGGAGGCTATATACAGGGGGTACCGGTACTGAGTCAATGTGGAGGCTATATACAGGGGGTACCGGTACTGAGTCAATGTGGAGGCTATATACAGGGGGTACCGGTACTGAGTCAATGTGGAGGCTATATACAGGGGGTACCGGTACTGAGTCAATGTGCGGGGGTACAGGTTAGTAGTGAGGCTATATACAGGGGATACCGGTACTGAGTCAATGTGTGGGGGTACAGGTTAGTCGAAGTAATATGTACATGTAGGTAGGGGTTAAGTGACTATGTTTAGATAATAAACTGAGAAGCAGCAGTGTAAAAACGAAGGGGGGTGTCAATGCAAATAGTTCGGGTGGCCTTTTGATGGCTTGGGGGTAGAAGCTGTTAAGGAGCCTTTTGTGGTTCCTGAGTTAATTAAGCAGTTAACATCCCATCATGCTCAGGGTCATGTTAACATCCCATCATGCTCAGGGTCATGTTAACATCCCATCATGCTTAGGGTCATGTTAACGTCCCATCATGCTCAGGGTCATGTTAACGTTCCATCATGCTCAGGGTCATGTTAACGTCCCATCATGCTCAGGTTCATGTATAAAAATGCCGAGTTGCCCACTATGGCTAGAAGAAGAGATCTCAGTGACTGAAAGAGGGCTCTCAAAGGAACATAGAGGATGTATCAGTCACCAGATCTCAGTGACTGAAATTTTTTTATTTTACCTTTATTTAACCAGGTAGGCAAGTTGAGAACAAGTTCTCATTTACAATTGCGACCTGGCCAAGATAAAGCAAAGCAGTTCGACAGATACAACGACACAGAGTTACACATGGAGTAAAACAAACATACAGTCAATAATACAGTATAAACAAGTCTATATACAATGTGAGCAAATGAGGTGAGAAGGGAGGTAAAGGCAAAAAAGGCCTTGGTGGCAAGGTAAATACAATATAGCAAATAAAACACTGGAATGGTAGTTTTGCAATGGAAGAATGTGCAAAGTAGAAATTAAAATAATGGGGTGCAAAGGAGCAAAATAAATAAATAAATTAAATACAGTTGGGAAAGAGGTAGTTGTTTGGGCTAAATTATAGGTGGGCTATGTACAGGTGCAGTAATCTGTGAGCTGCTCTGACAGTTGGTGCTTAAAGCTAGTGAGGGAGATAAGTGTTTCCAGTTTCAGAGATTTTTGTAGTTCGTTCCAGTCATTGGCAGCAGAGAACTGTAAAGAGAGGCGGCCAAAGAAATAATTGGTTTTGGGGGTGACTAGAGAGATATACCTGCTGGAGCGTGTGCTACAGGTGGGAGATGCTATGGTGACCAGCAAGCTGAGATAAGGGGGGACTTTACCTAGCAGGCTCTTGTAGATGACATGGAGCCAGTGGGTTTGGCGACGAGTATGAAGCGAGGGCCAGCCAACGAGAGCGTACAGGTCGCAATGGTGGGTAGAATATGGGGCTTTGGTGACAAAACGGATTGCACTGTGATAGACTGCATCCAATTTGTTGAGTAGGGTATTGGAGGCTATTTTGTAAATGACATCGCCAAAGTCGAGGATTGGTAGGATGGTCAATTTTACAAGGGTATGTTTGGCAGCATGAGTGAAGGATGCTTTGTTGTGAAATAGGAAGCCAATTCTAGATTTAACTTTGGATTGGAGATGTTTGATATGGGTCTGGAAGGAGAGTTTACAGTCTAACCAGACACCTAAGTATTTGTAGTTGTCCACGTATTCTAAGTCAGAGCCGTCCAGAGTAGTGATGTTGGACAGGCGGGTAGGTGCAGGTAGCGATCGGTTGAAGAGCATGCATTTAGTTTTACTTGTATTTAAGAGCAATTGGAGGCCACGGAAGGAGAGTTGTATGGCATTGAAGCTTGCCTGGAGGGTTGTTAACACAGTGTCCAAAGAAGGGCCGGAAGTATACAGAATGGTGTCGTCTGTGTAGAGGTGGATCAGAGACTCACCAGCAGCAAGAGCGACCTCATTGATGTATACAGAGAAGAGAGTTCTCAAAGAGGGCTCTCAAAGGAACATAGATGATGTGTATCAGTCACCAGATCTCGGTGACTGAAAGAGGGCTCTCAAAAGAACATAGAGGATGTGTCTCAGTCACCAGATCTCAGTGACTGAAAGAGGGCTCTCAAAAGAACATAGAGGGTGTGTCTCAGTCACCAGATCTCAGTGACTGAAAGAGGGCTCTCAAAAGAACATAGAGGGTGTGTCTCAGTCACCAGATCTCAGTGACTGAAAGAGGGCTCTCAAAGGAACATAGAGGATGTGTCTCAGTCACCAGATCTCAGTGACTGAAAGAGGGCTCTCATAGGAACATAGAGGATGTGTATCAGTCACCAGATCTCAGTGACTGAAAGAGGGCTTTCAAAGGAACATAGAGGATGTGTCTCAGTCACCAGATCTCAGTGACTGAAAGAGGGCTTTCAAAGGAACATAGAGGATGTGTCTCAGTCACCAGATCTCAGTGACTGAAAGAGGGCTCTCAAAGGAACATAGAGGATGTGTCTCAGTCACCAGATCTCAGTGACTGAAAGAGGGCTCTCAAATGAACATAGAGGGTGTGTCTCAGTCACCAGATCTCAGTGACTGAAAGAGGGCTCTCAAATGAACATAGAGGGTGTGTCTCAGTCACCAGATCTCAGTGACTGAAAGAGGGCTCTCAAAAGAACATAGAGGATGTGTCTCAGTCACCAGATCTCAACCCAATTTAACACTTATGGAATATTTTGAAGCAGCGCCTGAGACAGCATTTTCCACCACCATCAAGAAAACACAAAAGTATGGAATTTCTCGTGGAAGGGATTTGTGTTTCGTATCCCTCCAATAGATTTCCCGAATTGTAGAATCTATGCCAAGGTGCATTGAAACATGGCCACGGTCGATGTTTGGGGTGTCGGGTTGATGCATTTTTTTCTCTGACGGGCAGAATGTAATTTTTTGGGCCTGCACTACCGAAGGCTATATCGGTCTGCTAATACTGGACTAGTAAAGGCCCAGTGCACTACTTGTGTGAAGATTATTATTATTATTAAAAAAAATATATAAAAAAATCATATTTTTTATTCTGATTTTTCACGGGGCGGTGCATTGAAGTTGTTCTGACGGCTCATGGTGACCCAACTCCCTATTAAGAACCTCCTTTATTTTTGACGGTTACCTCGGCTGTACACCTTTGCAGTCACTGGAAATCTACCGGCCACTAGAGGACATAGATCCTCATTTTCCCTTATATATATATATATATAATCTTCAATCATCACCCCTTCTCTTCTCCCTCCCACCCCTTCTCTCTTCCTCTCTCCAAGGGACACAAATGCTAGTAACACCGGCAGGTTAGCAAGCAGGCTGCCAGCAAGCGAGAAGGACACGAGAGGAAAACGGTTATTGTCAAACACCAGATATTATCCATCTAAATTAACGGGAAACTGCACAACACGGTATGTGAATAGTGCGTGCTATCATAATCTAATCATTTCGGATAAAGCATGTCTTCATGGATAACGGAGAAATAGCGCGTTGTGATATTAGGCTAACCTCAACTACCTGATAAATATAGGATGCATTTTTTGTTGTTGTTGAGTTTAGAGAATAGAGAAAGGTTGTAATGCATGTGTCGTGAGTACCCGGTAGTTAACGTTTCATCTAATTCCAGCAATCAGTTCTGAGCAACGGCGGTGCGCTGCTACCCTTCCTCTTCTGTCAAAAGAGCCAATCGTTTCCCGTTATGTGGCAGGATATGATTCCCTGGTTGTGATTTGACATGAATACAGTTTTATTTAGGTCTTATGGAAGATGATTGAAATAACGGTAACAATACCGGTAGCCTATCAATTGAAATAGCGGATGATTATTGCGGGGATGTAGGCTACGATGATAGTGTAGTTTAGGTAACATCCAATACCACTAGAAGTAGCCGCGAGGACACGGATTTAGTCTCTCCTTGGTAATAATTTAACAGCACATTTGCTAGGA
The DNA here is from genome assembly GCF_013265735.2 of Oncorhynchus mykiss. Taxonomy (NCBI): domain Eukaryota; kingdom Metazoa; phylum Chordata; class Actinopteri; order Salmoniformes; family Salmonidae; genus Oncorhynchus; species Oncorhynchus mykiss. The sequence continues at coordinate 4,789,558 of NC_050570.1, read as the reverse complement.
AATGCCGATTTGTTGTACATGTTGGTTTGCTAGTTTGGACCGGGTCGAGATGTGTTTTTATCCCCGGATTAGCGCTTCGACAGGGGGATATACATGTTTCCCCTGCAGTCCCAGGAGACCTCGGAGGCGTAACGATTGTCGTGTGACAGCCTGCCTGAAGCCGATTTCAGACACAGGCGTGTGTGTGTGTGTGAGAGAGAGAGAGAATCGGGGACTATGAGCTCTGCGCATGTGTAGAGAATATGGAATTGAAATTGCTGGCGTCGTGATCGTTGCGTAATTGCCTGCGTGCATAGTTTGGCGTATGGGTTATCATATTCATTATGCTACATTCCCGATTTAAAGCATGATTTATAGCATGTCAGACTGCTGTGTTGCTAGTCCCAGTCGTGTGTCAACCATTCTATTGCAGCTGTGAAATTATTTATGAATCGTGTCCTTGGCATGACACCCTGGAAGGTCAATGTCTTAGTTTGAATGAAAAGATGTCTCATGTGGTCAGACCTACTTCACCTACAGTCCATAGAGAATTATCCACATGTTTGTCCTTTGGGTGTTTTAGCTAAAAAAAAAATAAATAAGTTATAGACAACCTATGAGTAGAACGTCCTCACAGCAGTCAGTAGGCTATTGTATCTGTATGCTACTGCTGTTGTTTTTACATTCCATAGGAATGAGGAGCAACTCTGCAGAAAGGCCTAGAACCTAACCTCATATGTGCTGCTATCTCTATCTGTCTGTCTGGAAGATAAATGGATGTGTTGCCGGCCAGTGAGAGGAGACATTGAAGGCCACACAGTGTCTAGTAGCAAAGACAAATACATAAAAAAAAAAACACAAGGCAGTTGATTCTCTCTGTCTATTTGTTAAAGTCACCGTAGGGGCGATCCATCAATGATGTTCATAGAAATTAACAGACTGAAGCTTCTCAATAAGAGGCTTGATAGGTCTATACCTCTCAGTCCAGATGTTGTTGAGAGAGAGAGAAGATAGAGAGAGGCAGACAGAGAGAGAGAGGCAGACAGAGAGAGAGAGGCAGACAGAGAGAGAGGTAGAGAGAGCCGGAGAGACAGCGAGAGAGAGGCATACAGAGCGAGGTAGACAGAGGGAGAGAAACAGCGAGGCAGACAGAGGTACCGGGGCAGACAGAGGTACCGGGGCAGACAGAGGTACCGGTGCAAACAGACAAACAGAGAGTGATCGAGAGAGAGGCATACAGAGCGAGGTAGACAGAGGGAGAGAAACACCGGTGCAGACAGAGGTACCGGGGCAGACAGACAAACAGAGAGTGATCGAGAGAGAGAGAAGCACAGACAAAGAAGGGAAAAAAGGCAGACCGAGAGACGGACGGACGGATGGACACGCAGAGAAGGGAGAGGTCGATTGTAGACACAGAGAGAGAAATACATTAAAAGAGTGATTCCGTAGATGGGTATTAGGTTTATAATCCTTACTCTAGAGCAGGAAGAGGAAACCGTAATCTGATTTATTTATGAAACCACAAATATGATCCTTCCTGGTGCATGACTCTTGTCTAGTAGCTTCTATGTCCATAAATATAATCACACTCAAACCTGAGAGACCGTGACATCTCGGCTGCTTGTACGGTACACGGTGCTCTTTAAAAAAAAAGAGAGAGATATAGTGATCCAACAGTAGTGTAGAGATTGAGAGTTGTCCTCGGGGACACCAAGGTGGTGGGTTCAATTCCTACAGGATTCACGTAAATACTAAAACATGTAAGAACTGTAAATCACTTGGGATAAAAGTGTCTACTAAGTGGCCTAGCCTATATGTTATTAGAAGCCAAATAATATCAAAGTTTTAAGGCATGTCTGGTGCGTAAGTGGCCTAGCCTATATGTTATTAGAAGCCAAATAATATCAAAGTTTTAAGGCATGTCTGGTGCCTACTGTAATCAACTGTAGTTTCCTGATAACATAACAATAAATGGTCTGTGTCTATTTGTCAACAGCTGGTGTGTGATCACTAATATTAAGGAAGTCTCAAGGTATTTCTTACCTGAGGTAGAATACCTCATGATAAGCTGTACACCACACTATTTACCAAGAGAGTTTTCATCTATATTTTTCATAGCTGTCTATTTATCACCACAAACCGATGCTGGCAGTAAAACCCAACGAGCTGTATAAGGTCAAAAGCAAACAGGAAACCGCTCACCCAGAAGTGGCACTCCTAGTGGCCGTCGACTTTAATGCAGGAAAACTTAAATCCGTTTGACCTAATTTCTATGAGCATGTCACATGTGCAACCAGAGGGGGGGGAAAAAAAACTCTAGACCACCTTTACTCCACACACAGAGACACATACAAAGCTCTCCCTCGCCCTCCAATTGGCAAATCTGACCATAACTCTATCCTCCTGATTCCTGCTTACAAAAAAAAACAAAAACTCAGAGGTACCAGTGAAGTGGTCTGATGACGCAGATTTTAAGCTACAGGACTGTTTTGCTAGCACAGACTGGAATATGTTCCGTGATTCATTCAATGTCATTGAGGAGTATAACAACTCAGTCAATAAGTGCATCGACGACGTCGTCCCCACAGTGACCGTACGTACATATCCCAACCAGAAGCCATGGATTACAGGCAACATCCTCGCTAAGCTAAAGGCTAGAGTTGCTGGCTTTCAAGGAGCGGGACACTAATCCGGACGCTTATAAGAAATCCCGCTGTGCCATCCGACAAGCCATCAAACAGGACGAAGATTGAATCCCAGCACACTGGCTCTGACGCTGGTCAGATGTGACAGGGCTTGCAAACTATTTTCTCCAGACGTGACACTTGGCATTCAGGCCAAAAAGTTCAATCTTGGTGTCATCAGACCAAAGAATCTTGTTTCTCATGGTCTGAGAGTCCTTTAGGTGCCTTTTGGCAAACTCCAAACGGGCTGTCATGTGCCTTTTACTGAGGAGTGGCTTCCGTCTGGTCATTCTACCATAAATGTCTGATTGGTGGAGTACTGCAGAGATGGTTGTCCTCCTGGAAGGCTCTCCCATCTCCACAGAGGAACTCTAGAGCTCTGTCAGAGTGACCATTGGGTTCTTAGTCACCTCCCTGTCCAAGGCCTTTCTCTCCTGATTGCTCAGTTTAGCTGGCGGCCAGCTCTAGGAAGAATCTTGGTGGTTCCAAACTTCTTCCATTTAAGAATAATGGTGGCCAATGTGTTATTTGGGACCTTCAATGCTGCAGAAATGTTTTATACCCTTCCCCAGATTTGTGCCTCGACAAAATACTGTCTTGGAGCTCAACGAACAATTCCTTCGACTTCATGGCTTGGTTTTTGCTCTGACATGCACTGTCAACTGTGTGACCTTATATAGACAGGTGTGTGCCTTTCCAAATAATGTCCAATCAATTGAATTTACCACAGGTGGACTCCAATCAAGTTGTAGAAACATCACAAGGATGATCAATGGAAACAGGATGCACCTGAGCTCAATTTCATTTCTCATAGCAAAGCGTCTGAACATTTCTCAAAACCTTTTACATTTTTTATTATGAGGTATTGTGTGTAGATTGAGAGAATTTTTTTTTTTTAATCAATTGTATAATAAGGCTGTAACGTAACAAAATGTGTACAAAGGGAAGGGGTCTGAATACATTCCCGAATGCACTCATTCCCCCCTCCTATTGGTTGTTGATCAGCATCATCAGTCTTTAAAGGACAGATGGTCTGTGACCTCTAACCTGAGCTCCATACTCCATCTGGATTCCCTTTACTCTCTATTTACACCCTAAGCTGTTTCCTGTCCCTCAGCTGTTTCCTGTCCTTCAGCTCTTTCCTGTCCTTCAGCTCTTTCCTGTCCCTCAGCTGTTTCCTGTCCCTCAGCTGTTTCCTGTCCCTCAGCTCTTTCTTGTCCCTCAGCTGTTTCCTGTCCCTCAGCTGTTTCCTGTCCCTCAACTGTTTCCTGTCCCTCAGCTGTTTCCTGCCCATCAGCTGTTTCCTGTCCATCAGCTGTTTCCTGTCCCTCAGCGGTTTCCTGTCCATCAGCTGTTTCCTGTCCATCAGCTGTTTCCTGTCCCTCAGCTGTTTCCTGTCCCTCAGCTGTTTCCTGTCCCTCAGCTGTTTCCTGTCCTTCAGCTGTTTCCTGTCCTCAGCTGTTTCCTGTTCATCGGCTGTTCTAAACAGAACATCTGTCTTATACTCGTTCTAACATTATTGTTGTTAACTAGTATGTACACCTACATGTTGCTGGTACTGTCATAGTTGTATGGTTCAGATGATGTTTCTAATATGTCATGTTTGACTACATGTTACAACTGTGACAGTAAAATCGTTCTCCAGATGGATTCTAGTGGTGAGTCAGTGTTGAATCTCTCTCTCTCTCACACACGTCAGATAGAAAACTATTATCCCTGCGTGGGAGTGCGTTCCTGGTAGGACTAATAGATATTAGTTCAGAGGATTGAGAGAGCCAGAGAGAGAGACAGACAGAACTCGCTGCATGAATATATCTATCTAGAATGGAGGCGTGGTCTGGTCTAGAAAGGATGCGTGGTCTGGTCTAGAAAGGAGGCGTGGTCCGGTCTGGAAAGGAGGCGTGGTCCGGTCTAGAAAGGAGGCGTGGTCCGGTCTAGAAAGGAGGCGTGGTCCGGTCTGGAAAGGAGGCGTGGTCCAGTCTAGAAAGGAGGCGTGGTCCGGTCTAGAAAGGAGGCGTGGTCCGGTCTAGAAAGGAGGCGTGGTCCGGTCTAGAAAGGAGGCGTGGTCCGGTCTAGAAAGGAGGCGTGGTCCGGTCTAGAAAGGAGGCGTGGTCCGGTCTAGAAAGGAGGCGTGGTCCGGTCTAGAAAGGAGGCGTGGTCCGGTCTGGAAAGGAGGCGTGGTTAGATCTTTTTGTTTCAAAGAAAAAGAAAAGTCAGCAAAAGAAAGGAAGCCCTGTGTTGGAAAGTTGATGATTGACGCAAAGGAAAATAAGGGGAGGGGAGGGAGAGAATGAGGAGGGAGGGGGAGATGGAGGAGGGAGGGGGGAGATGGAGGAGGGAGGGGGGAGGTAGATATGGAGGAGGGAGGGGGAAGATGGAGGGAGGGGGGAGATGGAGGAGGGAGGGGGAGGTAGATATGGAAGATGGCGGGAGGGGGGAGGTAGATATGGAGGAGGGAGGGGGGAGATGGAGGAGATGGAGGGAGGGGGGAGGGAGAGAAGGAGGAGGGAGGGGGGAGGTAGATATGGAGGAGGGAGGGGGGAGATGGAGGAGATGGAGGGGAGAGGGAGGGAGGGGGAGGTAGATAGGGAGGGGGAAGATGGAGGGAGGGGGGAGAGGGAGGGCGAGGTAGATATGGAGGGGGGAGATGGAGGGGGGAGGTAGATATGGAGGAGGGAGGGGGAGATGGAGGAGGGAGGCGGGAGATGGAGGAGGGAGGGGAGAGGGAGAGAAGGAGGAGAGAGGGGGAGGTAGATATGGAAGATGGAGGGAGGGGGGAGGTAGATAGGGAGGGGGGAGATGGAGGAGATGGAGGGAGGGGGGAGGGAGAGAAGGAGGAGGGAGGGGGGAGGTAGATATGGAGGAGGGAGGGGGGAGATGGAGGAGGGAGGGAGAGAAGGAGGAGGGAGGGGGAGGTAGATATGGAGGGGGGAGGGATGGAGGAGGGAGGCAGGGATGGAGATAGATATGGAGGGGGGAGGGAGATATGGAGGAGGGAGAGGGGAGATGGAGGGAGGGGGAGATGGAGGGAGGGGGAGGTAGATATGGAGGAGGGAGGGGGGAGATGGAGGAGGGAGGGAGAGAAGGAGGAGGGAGGGGGAGGTAGATATGGAGGGGGAGATGGAGGAGGGAGGGATGGAGGAGGGAGGCAGGGATGGAGATAGATATGGAGGGGGAGGGAGATATGGAGGAGGGAGAGGGGAGATGGAGGGAGGGGGAGATGGAGGGAGGGGGGAGATAGATATGGAGGAGGGAGGGGGAGGAGGGAGGGAGAGAAGGAGGAGGGAGGGGGAGGTAGATATGGAGGGGGGAGATGGAGGAGGGAGGCAGGGATGGAGATAGATATGGAGGGGGGAGGGAGATATGGAGGAGGGAGGGGGGAGATGGAGGGAGGGGGAGATGGAGGGAGGGAGGTAGATATGGAGGAGGGAGGGGGAGGTAGATATGGAGGACGGAGGGGGGAGATGGAGGAGGGAGGGAGAGAAGGAGGAGGGAGGGGGAGGGAGAGGAGGGAGGCAGGGATGGAGGAGGGAGGCAGGGATGGAGAAGGAGGGGGAGGTAGATATGGAGGAGGGAGAGGGGAGATGGAGGGAGGGGGAGATGGAGGGAGGGAGGTAGATATGGAGGAGGGAGGGGGGAGGTAGATATGGAGGAGGGAGGGGGGAGATGGAGGAGGGAGGGGAAGATGGAGGAGGGAGGTAGATATGGAGGAGGGAGAGGGGAGATGGAGGGAGGTGGAGATGGAGGGAGGTGGAGATGGAGGGAGGGGGGAGATAGATATGGAGGAGGGAGGGGGGAGATGGAGGGAGGGGGAGATAGATATGGAGGAGGGAGAGGGGAGATGGAGGGAGGGAGGGAGGTAGAGAAGGAGGAGGGAGGCAGGGATGGAGGGGGAGATAGAGGTAGGTGGGTCACAGCTGGTAGGTGGGTCACAGAGAGAGACGTCGTGATTGGTTGAGGAAGGGGGTGGAGCGTGTGGAGGGGGAAATGGAAACAGATTTGCTGTGTTCATTGCTCTCTGTAGACCACATCTCTCCTTCTCTCTACATCCTCCCACCAGTCTGTTTCAGATTTAAAACCATTTTACACGGAGATTTGTTCTTTCTGCTTCACCAATTCAACTCTGATTGCTGAAGAACGTACATTTGAATGTAGGCTACCCTGTAAACGCATAACTTGCACGCAAGCAAGGCAACACACATTGAAATAAAATACAATTTTATTGGTCACATACACATGGTTAGCAGATGTTAATGCGAGTGTAGCGAAATGCTTGTGCTTCTAGTTAAGACCGTGCAGTAATATCTAACAAGTAATCTAACAATTTCACAAGAACAACCTTATACACACACAAGTGTAAAGGAACGAATAAGAATATGTGATGGCCGAACGGCATCGGCAAGATGCAGTAGATGGTATAGAGTACAGTATATACATATGAGATGAGTAATGTAGGGTATGTAAACATTATATAAAGTGGCGTTGTTTAAAGTGGCTAGTGATACATTTATTACATCCAGATGTGGTCTGTTATCAAGGCAACACAAACGTAATGTCAGTACAGTATGCTGATGAGTTTTGGCATCATGCCACCCATCAATACCTCCTGATTATTGTTACAAATATTGATAAGCAGGAAAGTATGCAAGATTATATACTGTAATAGCTTACCTAAATACAGTAATAACGAAGTACCTAAATACAGTAATAACTAAGTACCTAAATACAGTAATAACTAAGTACCTAAATACTGTAAGAACTAAGTACCTACATACTGTAATAACTAAGTACCTACATACTGTAATAACTAAGTACCTAAATACAGTAATAACTAAGTACCTAAATACTGTAATAACTAAGTACCTGAATACAGTAATAACTAAGTACCTGAATACAGTAATAACTAAGTACCTAAATACTGTAATAACTAAGTACCTAAATACTGTAAGAACTAAGTACCTACATACTGTAATAACTAAGTACCTAAATAGTGTAATAACTAAGTGCCTGAATACAGTAATAACTAAGTACCTAAATACTGTAATAACTAAGTACCTAAATACTGTAATAACTAAGTACCTGAATACAGTAATAACTAAGTACCTAAATACTGTAATAACTAAGTACCTGAATACTGTAATAACTAAGTACCTGAATACAGTAATAACTAAGTACCTGAATACAGTAATAACTAAGTACCTGAACAGCCATAGCACTATTTTAGGAGAGCTGTTAGTCATGTTTTCACAAATATCTCATACTGTGGTTAGGTGGTTCTGGAATGTTCCCCTCACTAAAACCCACATTGTCACTACTTTAGACCTGACACACCTGTAGTTCAGTGGACAAAGAGTGAATCACAGGGCGAGAGGGGCAGTTATCATTCAATTAGCTGTAATTATGTTCCCCTCATTAAAACCCACATTGTCAATATATTCAAACCTGACGCACAGACTTATCAAGCCACCAGTTGTTGACACATATCAGTGGACAACTCCTTTATGTTGTTAACCAACAACTCCTTTATGTTGTTAACCAACAACTCCTTTATGTTATTAACCAACAACTCCTTTACTTTATTAACCAACAACTCCTTTATGTTATTAACCAACAACTCCTTTATGTTGTTAACCAACAACTCCTTTATGTTATTAACCAACAACTCCTTTAAGTTGTTAACCAACAACTCCTTTATGTTGTTAACCAACAACTCCTTTATATTATTAACCAACAACTCCTTTATGTTGTAAACCAACAACTCCTTGATGTTATTAACCAACAACTCCTTTACGTTATTAACCAACAACTCCGTTATGTTATTAACCAACAACTCCTTTATGTTGTAAACCAACAACTCCTTGATGTTATTAACCAACAACTCCTTTATGTTATTAACCAACAACTCCTTTATGTTATTAACCAACAACTCCTTGATGTTATTAACCAACAACTCCTTTATGTTATTAACCAACAACTCCTTGATGTTATTAACCAACAACTCCTTTAAGTTGTTAACCAACAACTCCTTGATGTTGTTAACCAACAACTCCTTGATGTTATTAACCAACAACACCTTGATGTTATTAACCAACAACTCCTTGATGTTATTAACCAACAACTCCTTTTTGTTGTTAACCAACAACTCCTTGATGTTGTTAACCAACAACTCCTTGATGTTATTAACCAACAACTCCTTTATGTTATTAACCAACAACTCCTTGATGTTATTAACCAACAACTCCTTGATGTTATTAACCAACAACTCCTTTAAGTTGTTAACCAACAACTCCTTTATGTTGTTAACCAACAACTCCTTGATGTTATTAACCAACAACTCCTTTATGTTGTTAACCAACAACTCCTTTATGTTATTAACCAACAACTCCTTGATGTTATTAACCAACAACTCCTTTATATTGTTAACCAACAACTCCTTGATGTTATTAACCAACAACTCCTTTATGTTATTAACCAACAACTCCTTTACGTTATTAACCAACAACTCCTTTATGTTATTAACCAACAACTCCTTTATGTTGTTAACCAACAACTCCTTGATGTTATTAACCAACAACTCCTTGATGTTATTAACCAACAACTCCTTGATGTTGTTAACCAACAACTCCTTGATGTTATTAACCAACAACTCCTTGATGTTGTTAACCAACAACTCCTTGATGTTATTAACCAACAACTCCTTTAAGTTGTTAACCAACAACTCCTTGATGTTGTTAACCAACAACTCCTTTATGTTGTGAACCAACAACTCCTTTAAGTTGTTAACCAACAACTCCTTTAAGTTGTTAACCAACAACTCCTTTATGTTATTAACCAAAAACTCCTTGATGTTAATAACCAACAACTCCTTTATGTTGTTAACCAACAACTCCTTTATGTTGTTAACCAACAACTCCTTTGTGTTATTAACCAACAACTCCTTTGTGTTATTAACACATCTCCTTTATGTTATTAACTAACAGGCTCTCTCTTTCTCATGTTTTATCTGTTTCAGATATCCCCTCAACCTCTACCGGCCAGCGCTTCAGCCAGCAAACTGATACAAATACAGTTTGAAAAACGAACAAAGAGCTGACAAGCCACGTGTCTCCATTAATAGACTAGAGAAAGAAACGCACAACAGATGTCCTGATTGGCTCAAACCTTCAGACAGACGGGCAGTTGTATTGTGGAACACGTCAACACAGAGAAATCAAATGGCTGACAAGCAGATCAGGTTAGCATGCATTAGCTGTTAACATTCAACTCTGGTGTCTCCCTCAAATGGCACCTTATTCCCGATATTGTGCACTTTTATGCAGGCCCTGGTAAAAAAGTAGTGCACTGTATAGGGAAAAAGGGTGCCATTTCAGACACAACTTGTGTATAAGAAAACAGATCTGAAAATTGTTAAGCATAAGCACTATATTCTTCAATGTTAAACAAGTGTGCTTTTGTCTCCTCCCTCACAGTTTATTCAAGGTCCCCGTGTTCTATGAAATCTACATGTCGCATGCATCATATTTGATCCATAGCTGATCAAATTAACATAGCGCCACATTTGGTGTCAGCTGTGGGATAATGTCCCCTTTGTAACCATGTGGTGTCAGCTGTGGGATAATGTCCCCTATGTTACCATGTGGTGTCAGCTGTGGGATAATGTCCCCTATGTAACCATGTGGTGTCAGCTGTGGGATAATGTCCCCTATGTAACCATGTGGTGTCAGCTGTGGGATACTATCCCCTATGTAACCATGTGGTGTCAGCTGTGGGATAATGTCCCCTATGTAACCATGTGGTGTCAACTGTGGGATAATGTCCCCTATGTAACCATGTGGTGTCAGCTGTGGGATAATGTCCCCTATGTAACCATGTGGTGTCAGCTGTGGGATAATGTCCCTATGTAACCATGTGGTGTCAACTGTGGGATAATGTCCCCTATGTAACCATGTGGTGTCAGCTGTGGGATAATGTCCCCTATGTAACCATGTGGTGTCAGCTGTGGGATAATGTCCCCTATGTAACCATGTGGTGTCAGCTGTGGGATAATGTCCCCTATGTAACCATGTGGTGTCAGCTGTGGGATAATGTCCCCTATGTAACCATGTGGTGTAACCATGTGGTGTCAGCTGTGGGATAATGTCCCCTATGTAACCATGTGGTGTCAGCTGTGGGATAATGTCCCCTATGTAACCATGTGGTGTCAGCTGTGGGATAATGTCCCCTATGTAACCATGTGGTGTCAGCTGTGGGATAATGTCCCCTATGTAACCATGTGGTGTCAACTGTGGGATAATGTCCCCTATGTAACCATGTGGTGTCAGCTGTGGGATAATGTCCCCTATGTAACCATGTGGTGTCAGCTGTGGGATAATGTCCCCTATGTAACCATGTGGTGTAACCATGTGGTGTCAACTGTGGGATAATGTCCCCTATGTAACCATGTGGTGTCAACTGTGGGATAATGTCCCCTATGTAACCATGTGGTGTCAGCTGTGGGATAATGTCCCCTATGTAACCATGTGGAGTCAGCTGTGGGATAATGTCCCCTATGTAACCATGTGGTGTCAGCTGTGGGATAATGTCCCCTATGTAACCATGTGGTGTCAGCTGTGGGATAATGTCCCCTATGTAACCATGTGGTGTAACCATGTGGTGTCAGCTGTGGGATAATGTCCCCTATGTAACCATGTGGTGTCAGCTGTGGGATAATGCCCCCTATGTAACCATGTGGTGTCAGCTGTGGGATAATGTCCCCTATGTAACCATGTGGTGTCAGCTGTGGGATAATGTCCCCTATGTAACCATGTGGTGTCAGCTGTGGGATAATGTCCCCTATGTAACCATGTGGTGTCAGCTGTGGGTTAATGTCCCCTTGTAACACTATAAAAGTGATAGATGTGTTGTGCAGCGATATTTCACAGCAGCATCATTTCTCTCCTTCTTCTCCCCTAATTCCTACCCTTCCTTCCTCCTTCCCCTCCTTCTTCCTCCTCTTTTCATCTCCCTTCCGTCCCTCTTCCTCCTCTCTCCATCTCCCTTCCTCCTTCCCTCTTCCTCCTCTCCTCCCCCCAGTTTGCCTGCCAAGTTGATAAACGGTGGGATAGCAGGGCTGATTGGTGTGAGCTGTGTGTTTCCCATTGACTTGGCCAAGACACGCCTGCAGAACCAGCAAAATGGATCACGCCTCTACACCAGCATGTATGTACTCACTCACTCACTCACTCACACTTTCACTCACTCACTCACTCACTCACTCACTCACTCACTCACTCACGCACGCACGCACGCACGCACACACACACACACTCAAGCACACACTCACGCACACACACACTCATGCCAAGAGTGTGCAAAGCTGTCATCAATGCAAATGTAGTTATGTTACGTTGTAGTAACTAGTTGATGTTATATGTTGTAGTAACTAGTTGATGTTATGTGTTGTAGTAACTAGTTGATGTTATGTGTTGTAGTAACTAGTTGATGTTATGTGTTGTAGTAACTAGTTGATGTTGTAGTAACTAGTTGATGTTATGTGTTGTAGTAACTAGTTGATGTTATGTGTTGTAGTAACTAGTTGATTTTATGTGTTGTAGTAACTAGTTGATGTTATGTGTTGTAGTAACTAGTTGATGTTATGTGTTGTAGTAACTAGTTGATGTTATGTGTTGTAGTAACTAGTTGATGTTATGTGTTGTAGTAACTAGTTGATGTTGTAGTAACTAGTTGATGTTGTAGTAACTAGTTGATGTTATATGTTGTAGTAACTAGTTGATTTTATGTGTTGTGTAGTAACTAGTTGATGTTATGTGTTGTGTAGTAACTAGTTGATGTTATGTGTTGTAGTAACTAGTTGATGTTATGTGTTGTAGTAACTAGTTGATGTTATGTGTTGTAGTAACTAGTTGATGTTATATGTTGTAGTAACTAGTTGATTTTATGTGTTGTAGTAACTAGTTGATTTTATGTGTTGTAGTAACTAGTTGATGTTATGTGTTGTAGTAACTAGTTGATGTTGTAGTAACTAGTTGATGTTGTAGTAACTAGTTGATGTTGTAGTAACTAGTTGATGTTGTAGTAACTAGTTGATGTTATGTGTTGTTGTAACTAGTTGGTTGTGTCTTGTAGTAACTAGTTGATGTTATATGTTGTTGTAACTAGTTGGTGATGTTATATGTTGTAGTAACTAGTTGGTGATGTTATATGTTGTAGTAACTAGTTGGTTGTGTCTTGTAGTAACTAGTTGATGTTATATGTTGTTGTAACTAGTTGGTGATGTTATATGTTGTAGTAACTAGTTGGTGATGTTATATGTTGTAGTAACTAGTTGGTTGTGTCTTGTAGTAACTAGTTGGTTGTGTCTTGTAGTAACTAGTTGGTGATGTTATATGTTGTTGTAACTAGTTGGTTATGTTATATGTTGTTGTAACTAGTTGGTGATGTTATATGTTGTTGTAACTAGTTGGTGATGTTATATGTTGTTGTAACTAGTTGGTGATGTTATATGTTGTAGTAACTAGTTGGTGATGTTATATGTTGTTGTAACTAGTTGGTTGTGTCTTCTAGTAACTAGTTGGTTGTGTCTTGTAGTAACTAGTTGGTGATGTTATATGTTGTTGTAACTAGTTGGTGATGTTATATGTTGTTGTAACTAGGTGCTGTTGTAGTAACTAGTTGGTTGTGTCTTGTAGTAACTAGTTGGTGATGTTATATGTTGTTGTAACTAGTTGTTGATGTTATATGTTGTTGTAACTAGGTGATGTTGTTGTAACTAGTTGGTGATGTTATATGTTGTTGTAACTAGTTGGTGATGTTATATGTTGTAGTAACTAGTTGGTGATGTTATATGTTGTTGTAACTAGTTGGTTGTGTCTTGTAGTAACTAGTTGGTGATGTTATATGTTGTAGTAACTAGTTGGTTGTGTCTTGTAGTAACTAGTTGGTGATGTTATATGTTGTAGTAACTCGTTTGTTGTGTCTTGTAGTAACTAGTTGGTGATGTTATATGTTGTAGTAACTAGTTGGTGATGTTATATGTTGTAGTAACTAGTTGGTGATGTTATATGTTATAGTAACTAGTTGGTGATGTTATATGTTGTAGTAACTAGTTGGTGATGTTATATGTTGTAGTAACTAGTTGGTGATGTTATATGTTATAGTAACTAGTTGGTGATGTTATATGTTGTAGTAACTAGTTGGTGATGTTATATGTTGTTGTAACTAGTTGGTTGTGTCTTGTAGTAACTAGTTGGTGATGTTATATGTTGTTGTAACTAGTTGGTGATGTTATATGTTGTAGTAACTAGTTGGTGATGTTAGATGTTGTAGTAACTAGTTGGTTGTGTCTTGTAGTAACTAGTTGGTAATGTTATATGTTGTAGTAACTAGTTGGTTGTGTCTTGTAGTAACTAGTTGGTGATGTTAAATGTTGTAGTAACTAGTTGGTTGTGTCTTGTAGTAACTAGTTGGTGATGTTATATGTTGTTGTAACTAGTTGGTGATGTTATATGTTGTAGTAACTAGTTGGTTGTGTCTTGTAGTAACTAGTTGGTGATGTTATATGTTATAGTAACTAGTTGGTGATGTTATATGTTGTAGTAACTAGTTGGTTGTGTCTTGTAGTAACTAGTTGGTGATGTTATATGTTGTAGTAACTAGTTGGTTGTGTCTTGTAGTAACTAGTTGGTGATGTTATATGTTGTAGTAACTAGTTGGTGATGTTATATGTAGTAGTAACTAGTTGGTTGTGTCTTGTAGTAACTAGTTGGTGATGTTATATGTTGTAGTAACTAGTTGGTGATGTTATATGTTATAGTAACTAGTTGGTGATGTTATATGTTGTTGTAACTAGTTGGTGATGTTATATGTTGTAGTAACTAGTTGGTGATGTTATATGTTGTAGTAACTAGTTGGTTGTGTCTTGTAGTAACTAGTTGGTAATGTTATATGTTGTAGTAACTAGTTGGTTGTGTCTTGTAGTAACTAGTTGGTGATGTTAAATGTTGTAGTAACTAGTTGGTTGTGTCTTGTAGTAACTAGTTGGTGATGTTATATGTTGTAGTAACTAGTTTGTTGTGTCTTGTAGTAACTAGTTGGTGATGTTATATGTTGTTGTAACTAGTTGGTGATGTTATATGTTGTTGTAACTAGTTGGTGATGTTATATGTTGTTGTAACTAGGTGATGTTGTAGTAACTAGTTGGTTGTGTCTTGTAGTAACTAGTTGGTGATGTTATATGTTGTAGTAACTAGTTGGTGATGTTATATGTTGTTGTAACTAGTTGGTGATGTTAAATGTTGTAGTAACTCGTTGGTTGTGTCTTGTAGTAACTAGTTGGTGATGTTATATGTTGTTGTAACTAGTTGGTCATGTTATATGTTGTAGTAACTAGTTGATGTTATGTGTTGTAGTAACTAGTTGATGTTGTAGTAACTAGTTGATGTTATGTGTTGTAGTAACTAGTTGGTGATGTTATATGTTGTTGTAACTAGTTGGTGATGTTGAATGTTGTAGTAACTAGTTGGTTGTGTCTTGTAGTAACTAGTTGGTGATGTTATATGTTGTAGTAACTAGTTTGTTGTGTCTTGTAGTAACTAGTTGGTGATGTTATATGTGTTAGTAACTAGTCGGTGATGTTATATGTTGTATTAACTAGTTGGTGATGTTATATGTTGTAGTAACTAGTTGGTTGTGTCTTGTAGTAACTAGTTGGTGATGTTATATGTTGTTGTAACTAGTTGGTGATGTTATATGTTGTTGTAACTAGTTGGTTGTGTCTTGTAGTAACTAGTTGGTGATGTTATATGTGTTAGTAACTAGTTGGTGATGTTATATGTTGTATTAACTAGTTGGTGATGTTATATGTTGTAGTAACTAGTTGGTTGTGTCTTGTAGTAACTAGTTGGTGATGTTATATGTTGTTGTAACTAGTTGGTGATGTTATATGTTGTTGTAACTAGTTGGTTGTGTCTTGTAGTAACTAGTTGGTGATGTTATATGTTGTAGTAACTAGTTGGTGATGTTATATGTTGTTGTAACTAGTTGGTTGTGTCTTGTAGTAACTAGTTGGTGATGTTATATGTTGTTGTAACTAGTTGGTGATGTTATATGTTGTTGTAACTAGTTGGTGATGTTATATGTTGTTGTAACTAGTTGGTTGTGTCTTGTAGGTCTGACTGTCTTATCAAGACCATCCGCTCAGAGGGATACTTCGGGATGTACAGAGGTAGGTTCGGGTGAGGACGTGGAAGTATATTTGTGTGTTTGTGTGCACTAGAAAGTGGCAGGTACATGCTAAAGACAAACATTGCACAGTGAGGTCCTTTTGAAAGTTGCTGACCACTGCTGAACACTGAGACTATCAGAGCTGCTTATAGCCTTGAGACAACTCACTCTCACCAGCACACAGCTAACCACATCCTCAGGTATACAGGACATCCTCAGGTATACAGGACATCCTCAGGTATACAGGACAGCCTCAGGTATACAGGACATCCTCGGGTATACAGGACATCCTCAGGTATACAGGACATCCTCAGGTATACAGGACAGCCTCAGGTATACAGGACATCCTCAGGTATACAGGACATCCTCAGGTATACAGGACAGCCTCAGGTATACAGGACATCCTCAGGTATACAGGACATCCTCAGGTATACAGGACATCCTCAGGTATACAGGACATCCTCAGGTATACAGGACATCCTCAGGTATACAGCACATCCTCAGGTATACAGGACATCCTCAGGTATACAGGACAGCCTCAGGTCTGGGAACATAATGCACAAAAATAAATGTTACCACCATACATTACAACATGCCTGCTGTGTGTGACTGGGAAAATCACAATTCCTCTCTTTCTCCTCTTTGTCTCTCTCTCTCTCCTACTCTCTTTCTCCTCTCTCTCTCTCTTTCTCCTCTCTCTCTCTCTCTCTTTCTTCTCTCTGTCTCTCTCTCTCTCTTTCTTCTCTCTGTCTCTCTCTCTCTCTCTCTCTCTTTCTCCTCTCTGTCTCTCTCTCTGCCTCTTCTTTCTCTCTCCCCTCTCTCTTCCCCTCTCTCTGCCTCTCTCTCTCGCTCTCCCTCACCTCTCTCTCTGTCTCTCTCTGTCTCTCTCTCTTTCTCCTCTCTGTCTCTCTCTCTCTCTCTCTCTCTCTCTCTCCCTCCTCTCTCTTTCTCCTCTCTGTCTCTCTCTCTGCCTCTTCTTTCTCTCTCCCCTCTCTCTTCCCCTCTCTCTGCCTCTCTCTCTCGCTCTCCCTCACCTCTCTCTCTGTCTCTCTCTGTCTCTCTCTCTTTCTCCTCTCTGTCTCTCTCTCTCTCTCTCTCCTACTCTCTCTCTCTCTCTTTCTCATCTCTGCCTCTCTCTCGCTCTCACTCCCCTCTCTTTGCCTCTTTCTCTCGCTCTCCCTCCTGTCTCTGCCTCTTTCTCTCGCTCTCCCTCCCCTCTCGCTGCCTCTCTCGCTCTCTTCTTTCTCTACCTCCCCTCTCTCTACCTCTTTCTTCTTTCTCTCCCTCTCTCCATCTCTCTTGCTCTCCCTTCCTCCCTCCATCTCTCTTGCTCTCTCTCTCTCTCCCTCCCCTCTCTCTGACTCTCTCTCACTCTCCCTCCCCTCCATCTGACTCTCTCTCACTCTCCCTCCCCTCCATCTGACTCTCTCTCACTCTCCCTCCCCTCCATCTCTCTCTCGATCCTTCTCCTTCTATCTCTCTCGCTCTCGCTCCCTCTCCTTCCATCTCTCTCTCTCTATCTCTGTCTCTCACTTCCTCTCATTGTTACAGGGTCTGCGGTGAACCTAACCCTGGTCACGCCAGAGAAAGCCATCAAGCTAGCAGCAAATGACTTCTTCAGACAATACCTCTCCAAGGATGGGTAAGATGTGATGACTAAGACACACGAACACACACACACACACACACACACACACACACAGACATACACCGAGTGAAAGAGAGGTCTCTGAGCCAACACAATCCCTGACACGTTTGGCTGTCTGTTTCACTGTGTCGTCGTTCCAAATAGTACCCTATTCCCTACATAGTGCACTACTTTAGACCAGAGCCCTATTCCCTATATAGTGCACTACTTTAGACCAGAGCCCTATTCCCTATATAGTGCACTACTTTAGACCAGAGCCCTATTCCCTATATAGTGCACTACTTTAGACCAGAGCCCTATTCCCTATATAGTGCACTACTTTAGACCAGAGCCCTATTCCCTATATAGTGCACTACTTTAGACCAGAGCCCTATTCCTTATATAGTGCACTACTTTAGATCAGAGCCCTATTCCCTATATAGTGCACTACTTTAGACCAGAGCCCTATTCCTTATATAGTGCACTACTTTAGATCAGAGCCCTATTCCCTATATAGTGCACTACTTTAGACCAGAGCCCTATTCCTTATATAGTGCACTACTTTAGACCAGAGCCCTATTCCTTATATAGTGCACTACTTTAGATCAGAGCCCTATTCCCTATATAGTGCACTACTTTAGACCAGAGCCCTATTCCTTATATAGTGCACTACTTTAGATCAGAGCCCTATTCCCTATATAGTGCACTACTTTAGACCAGAGCCCTATTCCCTATATAGTGCACTACTTTAGACCAGAGCCCTATTCCCTATATAGTGCACTACTTTAGACCAGAGCCCTATTCCCTATATAGGGCACTACTTTAGACCAGAGCTGGCACCCTATTCCCTATATAGGGCACTACTTTAGACCAGAGCTGGCACCCTATTCCCTATATAGTGCACTACTTTAGACCAGAGCTGGCACCCTATTCCCTATATATAGGGCACTAATTTTGACCTGATCCCTATGGGCCCTGGTACAAAGTAGTGCACTAAATAAGGAAAAGTGTACAATTTGGAACACATTATGTTTCTTTGATTGGTTTTCTACTTTAACTTTCTGCTTTAGTTAATCCTTCAATATACTGACAGCAAGGATTAGACATAGACATTGTTGCTTACTATGCTATCGCTGTCAAACTACTGGAAAACTACTGTCAAACTACTGGAAAACCATCGCTGTCAAACTACTGGAAAACCATCTCTGTCAAACTACTGGAAAACCATCGCTGTCAAACTACTGGAAAACTACTGGAAAACCATCTCTGTCAAACTACTGGAAAACCATCTCTGTCAAACTACTGGAAAACTACTGGAAAACCATCTCTGTCAAACTACTGGAAAACTACTGGAAAACTACTGGAAAACTACTGGAAAACCATCTCTGTCAAACTACTGGAAAACCATCTCTGTCAAACTACTGGAAAACCATCTCTGTCAAACTACTGGAAAACCATCGCTGTCAAACTACTGGAAAACTACTGGAAAACCATCTCTGTCAAACTACTGGAAAACTACTGGAAAACCATCTCTGTCAAACTACTGGAAAACCATCTCTGTCAAACTACTGGAAAACTACTGGAAAACCATCTCTGTCAAACTACTGGAAAACTACTGGAAAACCATCTCTGTCAAACTACTGGAAAACCATCTCTGTCAAACTACTGGAAAACTACTGGAAAACCATCTATGTCAAACTACTGGAAAACTACTGGAAAACCATCTCTGTCAAACTACTGGAAAACCATCTCTGTCAAACTACTGGAAAACCATCGCTGTCAAACTACTGGAAAACTACTGGAAAACCATCTCTGTCAAACTACTGGAAAACTACTGGAAAACCATCTCTGTCAAACTACTGGAAAACCATCTATGTCAAACTACTGGAAAACTACTGGAAAACCATCTCTGTCAAATTACTGGAAAACTACTGGAAAACCATCTATGTCAAACTACTGGAAAACCATCTCTGTCAAACTACTGGAAAACTACTGGAAAACCATCTCTATCAAATTACTGGAAAACTACTGGAAAACCATCTATGTCAAACTACTGGAAAACTACTGGAAAACCATCTCTGTCAAACTACTGGAAAACCATCTCTGTCAAATTACTGGAAAACTACTGGAAAACCATCTATGTCAAACTACTGGAAAACCATCTCTGTCAAACTACTGGAAAACTACTGGAAAACCATCTCTGTCAAACTACTGGAAAACTACTGGAAAACCATCTCTATCAAATTACTGGAAAACTACTGGAAAACCATATATGTCAAACTACTGGAAAACTACTGGAAAACCATCTCTGTCAAACTACTGGAAAACCATCTCTGTCAAACTATCTCTGGGCTGGGGGTTTCTCTCCTTTCTCTGGAAAACTACTGGAAAACCATCTCTGTCAAACTACTGGAAAACTACTGGAAAACCATCTCTGTCAAACTACTGGAAAACTACTGGAAAACCATCTCTGTCAAATTACTGGAAAACTACTGGAAAACCATCTCTGTCAAACTACTGGAAAACTACTGGAAAACCATCTCTGTCAAACTACTGGAAAACCATCTTTGTCAAACTACTGGAAAACCATCTCTGTCAAATTACTGGAAAACTACTGGAAAACCATCTCTGTCAAATTACTGGAAAACTACTGGAAAACCATCTCTGTCAAACTACTGGAAAACCATCTCTGTCAAACTACTGGAAAACCATCTCTGTCAAACTACTGGAAAACTACTGGAAAACCATCTCTGTCAAACTACTGGAAAACCATCCCTGTCAAACTACTGGAAAACCATCTCTGTCAAATTACTGGAAAACTACTGGAAAACCATCTCTGTCAAACTACTGGAAAACCATCTCTGTCAAACTACTGGAAAACTACTGGAAAACCATCTCTGTCAAACTACTGGAAAACCATCTCTGTCAAACTACTGGAAAACTACTGGAAAACCATCTCTGTCAAACTATCTCTGGGCTGGGGGTTTCTCTCCTTTCTCTGGAAAACTACTGGAAAACCATCTCTGTCAAACTGCTGGAAAACTACTGGAAAACCATCTCTGTCAAACTACTGGAAAACTACTGGAAAACCATCTCTGTCAAATTACTGGAAAACTACTGGAAAACCATCTCTGTCAAACTACTGGAAAACTACTGGAAAACCATCTTTGTCAAACTACTGGAAAACCATCTCTGTCAAATTACTGGAAAACTACTGGAAAACCATCTCTGTCAAACTACTGGAAAACCATCTCTGTCAAATTACTGGAAAACTACTGGAAAACCATCTCTGTCAAACTACTGGAAAACTACTGGAAATCCATCTCTGTCAAATTACTGGAAAACTACTGGAAAACCATCTCTGTCAAACTACTGGAAAACTACTGGAAAACCATCTCTGTCAAACTACTGGAAAACTACTGGAAAACCATCTCTGTCAAACTACTGGAAAACCATCTCTGTCAAACTACTGGAAAACTACTGGAAAACCATCTCTGTCAAACTACTGGAAAACCATCGCTGTCAAACTACTGGAAAACTACTGGAAAAACATCTCTGTCAAACTATCTCTGGGCTGGGTTTTTCTCTCCTTTGTCTGGAAAACTACTGGAAAACCATCTCTGTCAAACTACTGGAAAACTACTGGAAAAACATCTCTGTCAAACTATCTCTGGGCTGGGTTTTTCTCTCCTTTCTCTGGAAAACTACTGGAAAACCATCTCTGTCAAACTACTGGAAAACCATCTCTGTCAAACTACTGGAAAACCATCTCTGTCAAACTATCTCTGGGCTGGGGGTTTCTATCCTTTCTCTGGAAAACTACTGGAAAACCATCCCATTTTATCTCTGGAAAATCAGTAATTTGTCAAAATAAGGAACATTTTGAGAGCAGGCCACTATCACATGACAAATATCAATACTGCACATCTGTTGTTACTGAGGCCACAATCCCCCGCTGCTCTGTCCGATGGTGTGTCCGATGGTATGTGTGTGTGTTTTCGTTTGAGTGCTGTGTGTGTTCATGGATGAAATTGAATATGTTTCTAGCGAGTCTAGCTATCTCTGTTTCTATGGTGACACACACACCGCACACACACACACACTGGACCACGGCCGAGTAGGCGAAGGATTGACTGTGAATGATTACCCAGCCTGCTGACTGTCTTGTAAATGATTCATGGTATCTCTGTTCAGTGTTCCAAACGTTTGTTTCATTGGTCACAGATCAGCTACAGTGGACATGTCATGTCTTCCTTTTGTTATGACAAGAGGCTGATCTCTCTCTCTCTTTCTCTCTCTCTCTCTCTGTCTCTCTGTCTCTCTCTCTCTCTCTATCTCTCTCTCTCTCTCTCTCTCTCTCTCTCTCTCTCTCTCTCTCTCTCTGTCTCTGTCTCTGTCTCTCTCTCTCTCTCTCTCTCTCTCTCTCTCTCTCTCTCTCTCTGTCTCTCTCTCTCTCTCTCTCTCTGTCTCTCTCTGTCCATCAATCACATTTAGTTATAAAGCCCTTTTTACATCAGCCGATGTCACATAGTGCTTATCTGTTGCACCCTCTATAACCACTGTGATAAATATTTGCCCGTGTGTGTAACAGTATAACTTTAGACCGTCCCCTCGCCCATAACCGGGCTCGAACCAGGGACCCTCTGCACACAGACAACAGTCACCCACGAAACATCGTTACCCATCGCTCCACAAAAGCCGCGGCCCTTGCAGAGCAAAGGGGAACCACTACTTCAAGGTCTCAGAGCGAGTGACGTCACCGATTGAAATGCAACTAGCGCGCACCACCGCTAACTAGCTAGCCGTTACGTTTCTTCCTAGGTTTTTGCCTTTCTAGGGAGTTTTTCCTAGCCACCGTGCTTCTACACCTGCATTGCTTGCTGTTTGGGGTTTTAG